>NC_142437.1:18334531-18648437 GCF_059453495.1 Arachis ipaensis | reverse complement strand
CCTAACATCGAGAATTAGTCAAAAGGGCATAATTGATCCCAATCCACAAGTCCTTACCAACTCTATTAGTGAAAAGCTTAGTGTTAGTGAAAACCAAATCAATTAACAATCCTCACACAATGTGGAATGGACATCCACCACTCAAGTTCACCCAATCACCCAATTTTCCAACCAAGAGTGTGAAAAACTAGGCAAAAGTCCAACCAAATATTTTATCAAATACTTGGAAGGCATAAAAAGAAAGCATGGTAAAATAACAATGAATAATAAAATCTACAACTACCAAAAGCAAGGAAATCATAATAACAACTCAATTAAACAATAAAAGGGCATGAAATATAAATTGCATTAATTGTAAATTAAAATAACAAGAGTATTCATGAACCTACAAAATAACCAAATTGAGAAATTAACAAGGTAAACTAAGGAAATTAACACAATAGAACAAAAAAAAGTAGAAGAAACTAGATGAAAACAAGAATTAAAAGTAGAAATTACAAAGAAATTAAACTAAAAACCCTAGGTTCTAGAGAGAAGGGGGAGCTTTTCTCTCTAGAAAATAACCTACATAATGCTAAACTAACCCTAATTTCTCTCCCCCTTCACATGGAATGAGGCCTCCTTTGATATAGTAAGAATCAGCTTCAGAGAGTCCAAAACTAGGCTCTGGAGGCCCAGAAATTGCCCCCAACGATTTGCATTAATGAGGTCACATGCTGCCTGTGACACGTACGCATGGGTCACGCGTACGCGTCGTCTGGCGTTTTCTTTCCACGCGTACACATCATGTCACGCGTACACATCGCCTTCGACGATGCACCTCTTCACGCGTGAGCGTCTGTCACGCGTGTGCGTCGCTCTAAGCACTCCAAATCCTTATTTTTCCATGAATTCTCCACTTTGCATGCTTTTTCTCTTCACTTCTTTCATCTAATACTTGCCTTATGAATCTGAAATCACTCAACAAATATATAAAGACATTGAATGGAATAAAAGTGGAATAAAATTGATTAAATTAAGCACAAAATAGCATGTTTTCATAATTAAGCTCAATTTAGGAAGAAAACACAAAAATATGCTATTTAAATGAATAAATGTGAGTTTATGTAATAAAATCCACTCAAATTAAACCAAAATATATCATCAAATATAGACTCATAAATGTTTAAAAAGGGACAGGCTTGGCAGAGATTTTAACACTTATCAAGCTTACAAGGGGAGCCACGGCTTAGAGGAAGATAGCCAGCTGCTTACAAGAAAGGTGGGTCATTGTTTTAATATTTGGTCATAAACTGTTCTTTTTGGTCATGGAATTTCTTCCTTTTGTTCTTTTTATTTTTTTGCTCAAGTGGTCGGTGGCTAATTAAATAGGCTTCTTTCTTGGTTTTTTTTTTTTTATTTGGTTAGATTAAATTTTATTTTGAAAAGAAATATTGTATTAGATGTGTATTTAATCTTTTGTTATTGTTTATCAAATTCTAAGAATGCATACAAATATTTGAAATAAAATGGTAACAAATTATTTTATTTTAAATTAAGAATGTTAAGGTTAAGAAATTAAAGAGGCTTTAATGAATTCTCTTCTAAAAAATATATATTTCATATTAGTTATTCAATACAAAATAAGCATTTTAAAAAAAGAAAAGACCCGATGACAATTAATTTTATGCTGAATAAATAACTTTTATGGAAGTAAAATGTATTAAAATATTGACTAGTTGACTGGCTCTTATGTATATTTTATTTTGATTTAATAATGATAATAATAATAATATAAATAATAATAACAATAAAAAACATATAGTAATAATGTTAAGAAACAAAAAATAATAAGAAAGTAAAATTATACTTTTGGAAGAGTTAGCACAATTAAACTCTTATATCATCTCATCCAAAGAAATAGATATAATCGAACAATTGTATAAAAATGTTTTATACCGTCAGTACATTAAAATTAAACTATAATCTGTATCTTAAAGTATAAGATAAAAATACATATTAAATTAAATTTAATTTTAAAAAAAAAATATTATTGAAGCATTATAAATTAATGAACTTATTTAGTTGAAGTTTATAGGAATGAGTTTTTTTTTACTCAAATTTATTATTATTATGCTTTCACTAATTATAGTTTGAGGTATAGATTATCATCGGCGTCCTCTTTCGTACTGCAGAAAGTGTAACTACAGATTTTTTTCGAACTCTTTGAACTAGACTCCTTCTCTCCACCGCTAAATCAAAGCTAAAGTCCATCTTCAATAATATAGCAATTCAATCACCTACCACGGTATAAAGAAAGTGAATCAATATGATACACCACTGAATGAACCCAACTGCAAACACAGTTCCAAAATTTAGATCACAGCATCAACGATCACACACCAAATTACAGTACATCACACCACAAGCGACCACACCTACTCAACAATCATATCATACGCTATCCTTTTCTCTTATCATTCTTTATACATGTATAACTATTATTGTCCCACTGCCAGTCCGTCATTATTATGGTGTCTTGTTTTATTCCATTTCCTTGTTTTCTTCGTCTATTCACCTTAACCGCAATTAATTATCACCATGCTATTATTATTCTTTTAGACTTTTTAATTTTTTTTTATTATTCTTTTTTCTTAGTATTCTCTATATACATATCTATTATTGTCTCACGACCACTATTATATTGGCTTGTTCTTTCTTGCTTCCTTCTTTTCTTATTCTTTTTCCACCTTCTCTTTTTCGATGCCAATTAATTACCACCATGTATTAGTTTATAATTATTACACTCAAAAATAAAAACTATTTTAAAAATAAATTAAAAAAATATCATAACTCTTATGTGAATCATCTACGCTTTTATAAATGTAATGAAATAGTAAATTTAACTTCTACTATGAGTATTTTTTTTATCTTTATCTTTATACAAATAGAAAGTTTTTATGCTAACATGGCGCTAATATGTTGAGTTTTGGGATTATTTTCTTAGGTGTCGTCGTTAGAAATTTTTAAAATTTTATTTACAAATTAATAAATAATAAATTGTTTAGTTAGGTTGTTAGATATTGACAAAAATTTAGTTTTTGATTTTATTAGCAAGGTTGTTAGAAATTTAAATTTTATTTTTAATATTATTGAACTAATTTAAAATACTTGCATGGCGCTCATATGTTGAGTTTGGAAATTATTTACTTATGTGTCGTCATTATAATTTTTTAAAATTTTATTTATAAATTAATAAATTATTTGGTTAGATTAATAGATATTAACAAGGATTTAGTTTTTGAATTTACTCGCAAAGTAGTTAGATATTTAATTTTTAATATTATTGAACTAATTTAAAAAAAATTATTTATAAGTTATTAATAAATTAGTACAATAAGTAAACCTTAAAGTATTGATTAATAAAAATAATTTTTAATTTAATAAATTATTGTATGCATTTCTTCTAGAACAGTATAAAGTATAAACTAAAATCTCTCATGTTTCAGCAAAAGCTTAAAATTAATTGAACTAATTTAAAAAAATATATTTAATTGAACTGAAATGCTCTTCGCTAAAGATGGGTTTCACTCGTTTATTATTATTAATAAAATAAAAAATACTTTAGGTCCATTTTTATTTTTTTGAGATACCCAATTCAGTGATCCACTGCTGTTAGGGGTGGCAAGTGGGGAAGCCCGTCCCGTCGAAAGTCCGTCCCGCCGAAAGTCCATTTTTTTGGCGGGTTGGCCCGTCCTACCCCACCTATTGAGATAGTCCTAAAATTCCACCCCGCCTCACCTAACTGCGGGTTGGTGGGCTAAACCCGCCAAATTTTCTTTTTTTTTTTACTATTAACTATTAAATAATATATATAATTTTACAATCATTTTAATAAATTTATAATTTCTAAAAGCATAAAAAAATTATAATTTTTTTTATATTCACAAACATTAAAGTCTTTGTAATTATAAATATTGTCTCCAAAGTAAAATAAACATAATCCAACACATAATTATAAATATTGTCTACAAAGCAAAATAAACAAAATCTAAAATATTCAATTTTCATCTTCATTCTCTTGTAAGTTGGGTTGGGGAAGTTGGGTTTTGGCAAAAAAATTACTAAAATACCCCATTGCCAAAAAAATACTAAGCCCGGCGGGAAAGCATGCCCCGCCCCGCCAAAACCCACGGTTAAGCGGTGCGGGTTAAGCGGATTTTTCTATTTGGCGGTCCCAATTTTCCAGTCCAACCCATCTTTATTGGTGGGTTATGTGGGCCAGCCCGACGGATTTAGGCCCGTTTGCCAACCCTAACTGCTGCTAAGGCCCATTCCACAAGTTTATCTGCTACCACTTCTATTCATCATACTTGGCTTAGCCACCGCCACTATTCAAGCCCTGCCATGACCTGCACCTATCAGTGCCATGTGTTAATATGCTATTGAAACAGATGAAATATCTGTAAATCTGTACCAAATTGCATATGTACCATAGTGCGACCTTAAATAAAATAGTTAGAACTAAAAGATAATAAAAAATAAAAATTTAAAAGATAAAAAATATGAGAAAGAAAAAACAAAGAAGATTAAGAAAAATAAGAAAGAAAAATGATTGAGAAATTGAGAAAGAAGAGAAAAAAACGAAGAAAGGAGATTGTGGTGAATAAGAAGGAGACAAGAGATAGAGAAGTAGAGAAAGAAGAGAGAAAAGAAAAAATAAAAATAAGAAGGAGGAAAAGATGATAAAAAACAAAGAAGATGAGATTTTTTGTCATATTTTTTGTATTATCCAAATTATCTCTTATTTGCAAAAAAACCATTTACCTTGTATTTTAGAAAAAAAAATTTCGATTATCCTCTACATTACTTATTCAATGAGATGTAGATATTTGGTGATTATTCAATTTTTTTTATCATGTCTTTGTACTTTGTTTCTTTTTAAATTTTAGTGTTCAATTTATCTAACATCTTTTGTAAGTTAAGTCATGTCATAATATTGTTGATTTACAAACTTCTTCCTAATTTCAAATTCTAATCTATTTATGGCTATTTTGACAATTTCAAATTCTGAAACGAGAGAAAAGCATCTATTTCTCATGTTTCTGAATTTAGTCAAATATTTATCAATTAATTCTCTTACATTGCGTTTGATGGAGAACACATTTAAACTGATTTTTAATTTACTACAAAAAAATTATTTATAAAAATCTCTTTCTAACTGCATCCAATAGTGAATTGAATTTGGTTTTAAGTTAAAAAATCATGTAAAGGCATTTCTTGTCAATGAGGAGGGAAAGAATTCTATTTTTAAATACTCATTTGATGCTACCTTGTTAATTTTAGGGTTAAGTACTGAAATCGTCCCTAAGGTCTGGAGTGAAAATTAAAATTGTCCCCGACCTTTTTTTGTTATTAAAATCATCCTCAACGTTACAAAACGTTATAAAATCGTTCTTTTCTACTTTAATTTTATTTTTTTACCATATTACCCTTCATTATTAATAAAAATAATTAAAATTAAAAATATTAAAAAATTAAAACAAACCCTCCCCCCACCCCACCCCCACCCCTCGCGTAACTCTCCCACCCCACTCTCTCACTCACCCTCCCGTAAACCCCTCACCGCCACTCCCTCACCCTCTCCTCTTCCCCTTCCTCTTCTCACTCTTCCCCAATCTCCTTCCTCTTCTCACTCTTCCTTTCCTCATCACCAAAACCACTGCCACCATAGCCATTCATTACTCATAACAAAACAAAACAAATTAACAACAACATTTACAAAAAAAATAAATCAACAAAAAAAATCAGAGGCAGAAGAACCATAACAATTTCAATAATCACAACAATTTCAATAAATAATAATTCAATAATCATCAATTACAATTTCAGTTTTCATATCCAAAAACAGCAAAACAACAGAAGTAGTCACAGATGACCACAGAAGTTCAAGCAGAAGCAGGACAGAAGCAGAAGAAGAAGCAAAACAAGCAGAAGCAGAAGTTCAAGTAGTCACAGAAGAAGAAGCAGGGCAGTCACAGAAGAAGAAGCAGCGCCGGCGAGATCCCCCTCCCGATGACCACGCGGCGCGGCGGCGGCGAAGAACCCCAGAAATAAATAAGTAGAGCGGCGGCGGTGGTGAGAAGAAAAATTGAAATTAAAATTGGGGTTGGGGTTTTGAAGAGAGGGGCATGAGGAAGGGGATGGGGGTTACGGGAGTGGGGTGAGGGGGGAGTGAGTGAGGGGGTAAGGGAGGTACGGGAGTCGGGAGTCGGGAGTTAGGAATGGGGTGAGGGGTGAGGGGTGAGGGGTGAGGGAGTGGGGTGAGGGGGTGAGTTACGGAGGGAGGGGAGGGGAGGGGGGTTTAATATTATTTTTAATTTTAATTATTTTTATTAATAATGAAGGGTAAGGGTAATATGGTAAAAAAAATAAAATTAAAGTAGAAAATGACGATTTTATAACGTTTTGTAACGTTGAGGATGATTTTAATAACAAAAAAAGGTCGGGGACGATTTTTATTTTCACCCCAGACCTTAGGGACGATTTCAGTACTTAACCCTTGATTTTATAGTATAGCAAGCAGTGTGCTCTACTAACGATTATTCATCTTTTTCAGAGAATGTGGTTAATTACTTAGGCCACTTCCATCCCTCAAGCAATTTAGTTTGTTGGATAAATTCAGACAATAGAGACATAAACTGAGGTTGATCTTCAAATCCAACATTAAATTTCAATCTTTTCAAAATTTGTTCAACAACTTGATTGACCTCTTGTTCTCGGTTTCATTTTGTTCAACAACTTCATTAATATTTTGTTGTAGTCCAGTATAATCTTTTATTACATTACCATCATTTTGATCTTCTTTATTCACATGCATATTATATTCAGGAGAATTTTGTTCTGCATTTATCTCTTGTACTTCAATGAAATCATTTCGATTTTCCTTCGTACTAACTATCTTAGCAATTTGATTTACTTTATAAATTAATTGATCACACTTAGTGTTGGTTAACTCAATAAAAGAGTTAAGCATTTTTGCCATATAATGAGTAAATATGTTAGTCAAATTATAATGATTTTTATTTATCTGTTGATGAAAAATTTTTAATATATCTACAGTAACCATAAAAACTGGACTTGTATTTTGAATAATAGCAGAATAATTATTATCTCTTATTGTGCTCACATTTGAAGGAGTAAGCAATATATCAAGTGAAGTTTGTGAACCTACTAAAATTAAAAAAAAATTTATGGTAGCATTGACACATGAGTTTTGGTAGACATAGTTTTGAATTGATTATTTAACAAGATTAATCAAACATTGTATCGTTATGGAGGGGACAAACTCCATTGGCAAGCCATTAGACGACCACTGCACGTCTGCACCTCATAATGTTTATATGAGATGCATTTAATTCATGATAGGTATGACCAATGCCATCATGTCTCACTAACAATAAAGTAGCCTTTATGGTGTGAGGTATGCAAATATTTTCAATTTCTTTTCCTCTTGCATCAATGAAAGTAGAATATCCATTTTGTACTTGTAACTATTTCCTACACTTTCTATTTTGACGTTCTATTATTATCACTGACATTTACATTTTTTATTAAAACTGCTTACTAGTGTCAATTGAAAGCTTCTCCTAATATATTGAAACTGACTTTTTAAAATTAATATAACATAAATTAACAATAATATTATTTTATATTTATTTGCTTAAAAAAATTTTTGCGTAATAATATTTTCCCTTAACAATAGAAAAAAAAGTGACATTATAATAGGAGTAACAATATCCGTTCCCAAATAATTAATGCTTTTTGTCTGTTTTGCAGCTCGTCGAGAACTCTTACATCCAGCCTAAGGTCAGGTTTCAGTGGATAAACTTGCTGCTATGTACAAAGTTCAGGTTAAGTAGTCATCTAGCTAGATTAACGTTAACGTAATTTGTAAATAGGAGTTATAGATTATTGATGCCCTTTCCGCCATTAGAAATGCAATGTAGAGTAGCAGTATATTTGTAGGTAGATAATCATATATCATAGTAATTAGCATTTAAACTTTGAATGATTTAGCCAAGAGGAGTGACTGTGGAGACAATGTTGGAAATAACATTGTCACATTAATCATTTAGCAGGTAACATTAAAAGTGTGTGTGGTTCAAGTATTACATTGTTATAAAGATTCCATTCCCATGGGAATTAAAGATACCCAAGGGAAATGTGAAAATTGAAATGATGGTATTTTGATTCCCTGGAATCAAACTTACTTAAGAATAGTTTTTCAAACTTTGAACTAAACATGGGAATATCATATTCCCATCTTAAAATTCCTAGGAATTATTTATAATTCCTCCAACCACACACACTCTAAGGTGTTTTATTCTCTCAATATATTTAATACATAATAAAAATTAGGATTAATCTATTTTATGCCCTAAGATATAAGACACATGTTAAGTTTATAAATTAAAAAAAATTTCATTAAAAATATAAAAAAATTTAATTTTTTAATACATTCATTTTATATTTATTAAATAAAAATATTTAAAATTTTTCACTAATAATAAACTTATCAATACGTTTAAGATCATGTTAGCTAAACTAAAAAATTATTTAATTTATATTTTTCATTCAAATTTTCTATTTACAATATCTCCAAAAGTTACATTGGGTACACTTGTTAACAAAATCATTTATATTATTAGGAATTAACTTGATTGATGCAAAAATAGATGAGAACCACATTCTTTTTGCCTTGACTTTGATCTTTTCTGAAAAGTAAAATTACTAGAATTTAATGGAACTTGCAAAACTCATCGATAGAATTTGGAGTTTAACCCATCACACAATCTTATTCAGCAACACTACACAATCATAAACAGAAAATGTGCTGTATTTTTTTCATCTTAACCTTGTAATGCCATTCTGCCCCAGCTTCATACAATAGAAAGCAGTGGCAAAGTTTATTTTACATGCATCATAATCCCCAACTTGGCTTTTCATCATAAATTCTTCACAATCCAACAAGAGAATCTCAGTTATACTATACTTTCCCTACCACTCAGTTATCATACATGAAACTTAGTAACAACCGAGTTCAATATCACATTTTAACATTTTCATGTCATGTAAAACAACTAAAGCCTTGATCTTAACACAAAGTAGTAAAAGCAGAGAGAAAACTACTGTTTTTCTTGCAAAAAGAAATTAAACCTTTGATGGCATGCTAGTACCATCACCCTCTGTCTTGCTCTTCTCTGCTTCAAATTTATCTATTGCTACTTGCAGTTCATCTGTACCTCCAACAGCTCTCATTGTGTAGTAGTACGTTCCGAAGACAAATGCTGTCAAACCCCCGGCAACCACCAAATTCTTAGCTTTGGGAGGAAGGCTCCTAAATCCTGAGAGTCCAGCCATCTAGATCAATGAAGAAAGATGAAAACAGTTAGTACAGATAATGAAGACAACATTTTTTATTGTCCTAAACCACAAGAAAGAAGTATAAGGTCAAAGTGAAACTTGAGTACTCAGCACAATTAAGGCAACAACTTAACTTTGCTAGTTTCAAAGTCAACAATTCAAAGCAATAGTGAAACAGAATTCAGACATGAACATAATCTCAAGAGTGCATCAAATAGAAGGCAAGTAGGCAACTATATTTTCAAAATAGTCAGAACCATAGTTGTTACTTTTATGCTCCATGTATATAGCAGATGATTCACCATACACAATTCAAAACTCAAAAGTCGATCAAACGAATTTACATGCACGAATTTATTGCACGTGTTAAATATGCACAAAATTAGATGCAATTATCAATCGACGAAACAAATTTAAATACAATTATTGGAACTATCACATGAACTTGGAGAAAAAAATTAATGATATTTGCTCATAATTATTTAGTGCTGCGTATCCATGAAGACAAAAGACAGTAGAGATCTCATGTTGATGAGTGGAGAATCCGGCAAGTGAGAATGCTATCAACTGTAATTTCCCTGATTTGTCACTCATCAAAGTGAAATCCCTCAATTTAGGTGCCAAGTCCAGAGGGTCAAGTTTGTCCAAATAGCAGAACACAGGCAAAGTGGCTTCAACAATTTACCAACTTGGCTTCATTAGTTTGTAGGAAAACCAAAATAAATAAATAAATATATGAAGCTGCTGTTTTTAGCTCAATCTCTTCGGTGAGGCAATTCATCAAACACTTTGCGTGCATTCCAACAAAACCATGGAGAACAAAACTGACCCAAACAAAAAATGTTTTTTTGTAGAAAGTTTGCACGGTAGGTTGTTAAATTTGGAGCAGACGCGGAACCATAATCTAAGTTTCATTTTCAAAACTTAGAAAAAAGAAAGGAAACCAGACACGTAATTTTGTGATGGGGTTTTGGAACAAAAAAATGGATAATAGAAATGCATGAAAGGAAAATCAAACCTTTTTACGAGAGATTCGAAGAGACGGAAGAATCGGCGGTAAAAGCAGGTTAGCAGCAGTGGCTTACGGCGGCGGTAGCGACGGCGACGATTGGAGTCGGCGAGATTAGAAAGAATAGACAATTGTCCACTGTTCAGGTTTATTCCCTATTTCCCTATTCTTCAATAGCTCAATGGGTTTAAGCTATATTCCGCTAATTATTACCAACTAATCGAAATTTTTAAATTTTTTATCTTAATAAAAGTAAAATAAATATGTAAAAATATAATTTTATATTTTTTGGTTAAAAAATGTTAATTAATAATTTTATCTTTCTAAAAATAAGATACATGTCAACTAAATTATATTTGAATAAATTATAATATTTTTAATTTATTTGTTTGCAAATGTCTTCTTTAAATCATAAATCGTATAAATTAATTATATATTATCACTTTAATAAAAAAAAATTATATAAACAATTATTCAAATTTTACTTGTACATTTAATTATATATATTTTTCATGCATATAACGTAGTATAAATTTATTTAGAAAAAATCTAAATTATTTAGTTATTATTTATTAAAAGCTATCCGTCGAACTATTTAAAAAAATACCCGTAATTAATTAAGACATAGTTGATTGTATTATTAATTTTATTTTAAATTTTTTGTAAAAAACATAAAGATAAAATTAATAAAAATAAAATTTTATTATTTTCAATAATTTTAAAATAAATTATAAAACTAAAATATTGAAAATAAAAATAAAAGTACAAATATTCTTCCTTCTTTTACCTACGTGTAAATTACCATTTTAAAGTTCAAAAGATTTGTCTTTAACAAAGTGACACCAACAAAATTGACATTTTAAAATATAGACTAGAGATTAAATTTTTTATATATACTCTTTAAATTAAAATATGGATTAGATATTCCATTCTTTTTATATACTTTTTAAATAATTCTTTTATACATCAAATTTTTTATTAAATTCTGATAGTTTAAAAATTTTTAATTGGATCACTACATAGTTTTAAATTTTGTAATTAAATCATTGTAATTAATAAATTTTTTTCCAGATTAAAAATATTCACACTTATAAATTAAATTTCTAAATCTGAACATATTTTTATTTTTAGAATTTTCTTAAAACTCTAATGTATTTGGATTGGTAAGGACCTAATTACAAAATTTATAAAAATGTAGAGGCTCAATTAAAAGCTTTTAAACTATAAAAACTTAATTACAAATTTTACAAAAGAATAAACTACCATTTATATTCATGAATTTTGCAAACGCTGACAAAAGTACCTATCAAATAAGGAAACAACCGTTGTACCTATGGGAGATGAGTTCTGTGTGACAATAGTATCTAAACCGTAATTTTTTTATTGACTTTTTAATAATATTCTCAAATTACCCCCTTTTATCTTCTTTCCCAAATTCTAAACTTTCACAACCCTCACTTTTTGTCTTCCTCCACCGCTGCCAGCCACAAAAAACTAAAAAAACAGAGAAATGGATCCCGAGCCAACTCAATTGTAGCAATCGGAACTAGCCGCCGTGTTGGGCGCCGATCCATCTCCATCCCTATTCGAGACCCTAATCTCGCACCTAATGTCTTCCACCAAAGAGCTGCGCTCCCACGCTGAGACGCTCTTCAACCTCTGCAAGCAGACCGATCCCAACACCTTCTTCTTGAAGTTCGCACACCTCATTTTCTCCTCTCCTCACCAGGAGGCTCAATTCATGTCCGCCATCCTCCTCTGCAAGCAGCTCACTCACGACAACTCGTACCTCTGGCCACACTTCTCACCTCACACTCAGTCTTCTCTAAAAATTCAATTTTTCTTTTTATTCCTTACCCATTTAAAGCAACTCATGATCTCTGAAAATGCAGAAAAAATGAAAAATTAATTCACTAGTGGAGGAGGAGGAGGAGAAGATACAATTCAGGGTCTTTTCTATGAAGATCATCGGACATTTGCTTGTAAGAAGTACCGAAATCGTAGACATTGAGTTCTCTGAGGGAGGGACCACGGAGCTTAATGTGCACACCCGTGCCGCAAGAAGAAACGTTGAAGCCCTGCCTTTTTAGGAGGAAGTGCACTTCTATGTTCTTATTCTTGTTTAATAAACACACTATGGCATCACGATATGCCATTATTCTAAGAAAAAAGATTGAGTTGAGAGTGCACAACAATGGAACCTAGTGATTTTTCACTGCTAAGGTGAAAAAGAAAAAGAGGATTCTTGAGTGTTGCGTACTACTAATTGAGAGTGTGTGTATGGAGGATGGCAGTAGTGGTGGTGATGGTGAGTGGTGGTAGTAGAGAGGGGGAGGGGAGGCACTGGTAATCAGAGGAGGTGCTGGTGATAGGAGAATTATGAAAGTTTGGAATTTGAGGAAGAAGGTACAGGGTGAGAGTAATTTGAAAATTTTATTTAAAAAGTCAACCAAAAAAATTAGATTTTGAGTACTGTTAATCATACGAAACCTATCTTTCTTGGGTATAACATTAGTTTCTATAACGATCCAACTTCTAGCACATCATGATCATACCAAAAGTAAGATGTAACTAATCTATTTTTTTTATTATCTATTTAATAATAAGCCTTTACGACGTTAACACGTTTTCCATTTTATCGGATGAAAGCTAATAATTTTGTTTTTATTAATTAATAATCGTTCAACAAAGACTTTCAATCAATAATAATCACATAATTACTAGTAATACATTATAGTTAATTAATGAACAACATATACAAGCCTACCTCTCTAAGATAAAAGCTTCAACTAACAAGACGAGGGAAAAATAAATTCTAGCAACAACTCAACTTGAAAACAAACTCTTCTACACAGCTTTACAATAAGCCTTCACACCTGTAACTGAACGGGTTGGAAAGAAGGGGTAAGATTTGGGGAGTCCAGTGAAGTTAATTTTACTATTATTAGCCAACAGCAACAAGCGACAGAATACATTCAACTTAACAAATAAAGAACACAAAAGTCGACTGATCCTAACACCCTCTTCTTGAAGTTCGCACACCTTCTTTCCTCCTCTCCTCACCAGGAGGCTCGAGTCATGTCTGCCATCCTCCTCTGCAAGCAGCTCACTCGCGACAACTCATACCTCTGGCCACGCCTCTCCCCTCACACTCAGTCTTCTCTAAAAATTCAATTTTTCTTTCTATTCCTTACCCATTTGAAGCAACTCATGATCTCAAAAAATACAGAAAAAATGAAAAATTAATTCACTAGTAGAAGAGGAGGAGGAAGAGAAGGATATAATTCAGGGTCTTTTTTGTGAAGGTCATTGAACATTTGGTTGTAAGGAGTACCGAAATTGTAGACATTGGATTCTCTGAGGGAGGGACCACAGAGCTTAACGTGCACACCCGTGCCGTAAGAAGAAACGTTGAAGCCCTGTCTTTTTAGGAGGAAGTGCGCTTTTATGTTCTTATTCTAGTTCAATGAACACACCATGGCGTCACGATATGTCATTATTCAAAGAAAAAAAGATTGAGTTGAGAGTGCACAAAAATGGAACCTAGTGATTTTTCACTGCTAAGGTGAAAAAGAAAAAGAGGGTTCTTGAGTGTTGCGTACTAACAATTGAGAATGTGTGTGTGGAGGATGGCAGCAGCGGTGGTGATTGCAACACCCTACCACACAGAGCTTTACACTTAAGTCGTAAAATAGAGGTGGTATGGTATGATGACCTCTAAATAAGTGTTACTTGCGTGAGAAAAAAGCTAAAGTTTAAAAGCATAACTAAATAGGGAACAGGGAAAGAGTCAAGAGAACGATATAACAAGCTCCTAGCTAGCTCAGCCTGTGGAGCTAAGGCTGGCTGGAGAGTACTTACATACATATATACATGTCCCAAAATACCCAAAATATAGAGATAAAACCTTAACTCTCCTCAAATCTCTAAGAGGAACAAAATAAACAAGTTTTTTTTGGAGAGGAAACTAAGTACATAAACATTCAAAACTGTACATCAAAATAAAACCCAGAGACTACTCCGCTTCAGAAGTCCAGATGCCTAGCGAGGAGCCTCTCAACTTGCATCTGAAAACAACAACACAGTATGGGGTGAGAACTGGAGGTTCTCAGCCTGGTAAAGGTACCACGCACATAATATATAAGGTCTTGGGAATGCCAGAGGCAATCCTAGAATGTCGACACTCAGATTATAAAACTTAAAACTACTTAACAGAAACCATAAAGGGGTAGGTGTCTAAAGAATACTAAACTCAACTTAAACTTTATCTTAACACCCAACCTGTCCACCTTTCCTCCGTTTCTCCGTCTCCAGTGGTTTTACAAATACAGGCAAACAGGCAATTGCAAGCACAGGTAAGAGACAAGTAGTGCAAGTAGCAATTATCACAAGTATCATAATATATTCAGTTAGGCAATCCCAAATAAGGCATAGCAAACAAGCAAACATAATGCATATGATGAATGTCTATCCTACTGGCCGTGAGCTCACGTGTCGGTTACTTTTCCATAACCCGACACATCTGGTAGCTAAGCCAGACATTGGTCTCTAGGTTGCATATCTCCAAGAGGATCATAAACGAAGGAGAGTGCCTTTTCACCTTCTCCTGGAGGTTTCACCGAGGAGAGTGTCTTTTTACATCGAACGAGTGTGCCTTTCCACCTTGCAACCAGAGAAGAATGTGGGAGAATCAATAAGAAGGAGAGTGCCTTTCCACCTTCCCCACATCTACATCACGACAAGAGAGGGAACCTCCGTCCTCAACTTGCCATATTGACCATTTCAGCCACACACAGTCATCCCCAAATCTCATCATTTATCATCATCATTTCCTTACATTCGTTCTTTATAGCCATAGCAACATATATTCATTTAGCTTTCACATCATTCTCTTATAATTTATCACGTTTACCCTTTCATTTATCCCCAAGTTACCTCAATTTCCTAGCTTCAACTAATTACTAAGCTTACTAATAAGATCTAGGGTTAAAAGGATAAAAATAGAGGCTTAGAGGATCGAAACCATGTTTGAATCATAAAAATACAAGTGCTGAAAAAACAGAGTGTGTGCGGATGCACACAGGTGTACGTGCGTGCGCACACCAACCAGGAACTACTTGGTGTGCGTGTGCCTCACCTATCCGACTGCCACTAGCAGAAGGCATATCCTGGCGTGCGCTTGCGCACAAAGGCGTGCGTATACACAAGTGAAGTTGTTGCTACTGCTGGGTGCGTGCGCACATCAGTATGCGTAGGCACACACCAGAAATTCTGGTTCTGCTGTATTTTAAAATTCCCGTTTTTCGCACCATATTTCCGGCGTCTATAACTTCCTTTACAGACTTTGGTTTTTCGCAAAATTTATATCATTCTCAAGCTTATAAAAACCCTCTTTAATTTGAAACAAATCTCATTTTCATCCAAAATTTGAGATTCAAGTTATGGACTACCGAAGTTCATTAAAAATCAGTTTTTCCAAAATTTACCAAACCCCTAGTTTTACCAAAATCTCATTCCATACCAGAATATTTCCCAACCAAAACATACCAATACTCAACTCCATACATTCCATTCATTTTACAACACACCACACCCAATATTCTTAATCATTCAATAACTCCCTACATATACACATGCTTCTTCACAATTCCAAATCCAAATCAATGACAATTATACTCATGTATATACATAGTTCCCTTGTCACACATACCAACATATACATTTAACTCTTTTATTCAACAATTACCAACAATAAATACTCCATATCACTCTCATGAATAGCTCAACATTTACATCAAGAATTACTAATATATCTTAAGTACACTAAATCAACTTCCATCAAACTTAATTAAATTCATCATTAAACACCAACACCACACTTTCAACAAAATCATCAATCACTACTTATTCTTAATATCATTTAATAAGTCCATCAAAGGTACTAAACATCAACAAAATTACACATTTCAACTTATCATAGGGTCGTCTAGCCTAAATTTTCACAGGGCATTACATATTAAATACGCAAAACCTAAACCATACCTTGGCCGATTTCCACGTATAACCCGAGACAGCTCCACAAAGCAAGCTTTCAAGCCTTTCTTACCATAATTCAGCTTCTCAAGTTTCTAATCAAGCCTCTAGTATATTCAATTCTTACTCCATCTCACATATACTCATACACCTAACACAATTGTCATATATACACATACCCAATTTAATTTTCAACTCACTAAATCAAAGAATTAACTAGGGTTAATGATCCTTACCATACCCAAGTGCCAAATAAGTAAGAGTGAGCATTTTTCTCAAGCTAATCGGGTCCTATAACACAAAAGGACCAAAATCTCAAAACTAACATACATAATTTTTGAAAATCAAGAGGGGTAGAGAAATTGGATTGAGAGATAAGCTTACCAATAAAATTGATCCGATAGAATCGTAGAGCTCGACGCGGTGGTCGCGTGGCCGCAAACGGTGCAACAATTGGAGCTCGGAGCGAGAAATTATGGTGGTTTGATCAAAAGGTTAGGGTTATGTTCTTCTTCCCTTCTCCAAGAGTATTTCCACCGTGAATGAAGTGAGGGAGGAACGAAAGCTGTGTTTGCTTGTGTATTGTTGAGCTGGACTTGGACCTTGGGCCCGTTTTGGACTCGGTTCGTCCGGTTCGGCCCGTTCGGCTCAATCTTAGGCCAAATTCTTTAAAATTGGTGTCAAAATTATCGTTTTAATTAGCTCTATCTTATTTTGCTATAAGATTTGTATTTCTAATTTCCTTTATTAAAACTTAATTTACTGACGAACTATTCGCTAATTTTCCGGGGTTTACAGTGATGATGAGTGGTGGTAGTAGAGAGGGGGAGGGGAGGCATTGGTAATAAGAGGAGGTGCTGGTGGTAGGAGGATTGTGAACGTTTAAAATTTGAGGAAGAAGGTAAAGGGTGAGGATAATTTAGAAATTTTATTAAAAAATCAACAAAAAATTAGATTTTGGGTACTGTTATCATACGAAACCTATCTTTCTTGGGTATAACATTAGTTTCTGTAACGAGTCAACTTCTAGCACATCATGATCATACCAAAAGTAAGATGTTACTAATCTATTTTTTTATTATCTATTTAATAATAAACTTTTACGACATTAACACGTTTTCCATTTTATCAGATGAAAGCTAGTAAATTTTGTTTTTATTAATTAATAATCGTTCAACAAAGACTTTCAATCAATAATAATCACATAATTACTAGTAATACATTATAGTTAATCAATGAACAACATATACAAGCCTAACTCTCTGAAATAAAAGCTTCAACTAACAAGACGAGGGAAAAATAAATTCTAGCAACAACTCAACTCGCAAATAAACTCTTCTACACAGCTTTATAATAAGCCTTCACACCTGTAACTGAATGGGTTCGAAAGATGGGGTAAGAACTGGAGAGTCCAGTTAAGTTAATTTTACTATTATTAGCCAGCAATAACAAGCAACATAATACATTCAACTTAATAAATAAAGAACACAAAAGTCAAACAATCATAAAATACATAAAACGTACTCACACATATACACAGAAAATACATCACAAAGAAAATGCACAACAAGTTTCATGCATGTCTAGCCTTATGCAGACTATAAGCTCATATGTCAGTTGCCTACCTGTCCCCAACATTACTAGGACACAAGTCCCAGATATGATTTTTTAGAGATGCATGCAATGTGTATATAAGTCTTACAGCCAAAATGCATGCAATGTGACTTTTAAATGTGTTATAATATGTTTATATCTGAAAAACAGTTCACAATGTATGGACATTCCCACTATACATTTGGCACTAAGACCCAAACAACAATCATGTTTCATCTGCTCTTATGTGGTAGACAGTCTTTTAGAATCTTTTTATTCTTGACCTCTACTCTCGTGTGGCAGATTTCCTTTTAGTTAATATATTCTTTTCTTTTTTGTTTCCTACTCTCTCTCTCTCTCTCTCTCTCTCTCTCTCTCCCCCCCCCCACCCGCGCATTTGATAAGGCT
Source organism: Arachis ipaensis (assembly GCF_059453495.1). Classification (NCBI taxonomy): domain Eukaryota; kingdom Viridiplantae; phylum Streptophyta; class Magnoliopsida; order Fabales; family Fabaceae; genus Arachis; species Arachis ipaensis. Next base: position 18,629,989 of record NC_142437.1, on the reverse strand, counting down.
ACCAAACACACTACCGGAAAGAGCATGCAGGTGCGGCGGTTGTGGGTGGTGGTTGGTCTAGACGAAGATGTAACTGAGAAATTTGACGGTGGGATCACATTAATGTCATTTTAATTATTTTGGGATAAAAATAGGATAATTTAAATTTTAGGAACTAAAATAGGATTTACCCCAAACGTTGTAGACTAAAACAGTACTTTACCTTATTTTATAAAGATTAAACTTTTCATCCTTTCATGATCAAGCCTATTTCTGTTTTTAGTATGAATCTGCAAAATGATTAAATATAATCTAAGTTACTATGAAGTTTAGAAGTTTATTAATTTTAAATTTAACGAGTTTAAATTATACTTTACATGCTCAAAATACTTTAGTTGTGCTCCTATCCTGAAGTACTACAAGTCAAGCTCAAAATCTTGATAGTAAAATCTTGCTTGTTTGGAGTTTCATGCTCGTAGGTGGACCACCAAAATGCTATAAAATTAAAATGAATTTGTCTTAAAATTTTAATCTAACTAAATTAATATGTGTTAGAAAAGTAATTTTACCGGGTGAAAGCTTTTTTCTCTGAAATTTTGCAAAGTTTAATGTAAACCCCGTTACATTAGTAAATAATTAGTCGATAAATTAGTTTTTAATAAAGAAGATTAGAAATACGAATATTATATTAAATTAGGATAGAACTCATCGAAACGAGAATTTTGATACTAATTTCAAAGAAATCGGCCCAAGATTGGACCGAACGGGCCGAACCGGTTGAACTGGACCCAAACCAGGCCGTGGGCCCAACCGGGCCAGCCTTTTAAATGAACCCACATCCTTTTTCTCTGCATTTCAGCAGCGTTGAAGAACACAGGGGAAGGAAAGAAGGAATCCCATAACCCCTTACGGTAAGTTCAACTCGCCGTAACTCCTCCATTTGAGCTTCGATCGCCGCATCGTTTGTGGCCACGCGACCACCGCGTCAAGCTCTACGTTTCTACCAGAACAATTTCATTGGTAAGTCATTAATCACTGCCAGCCACTCCTTTCTCCCAATTTTTTGAAAAATGGAAGAGATGTTGAATTTCTTTGATTTTTGATGTTTTAGAATCCAATTAGCTTGAGGAAAACCTTCACTCTTGCTTATGTGAAGTTTGGGTAAGGTGAGGATACCATAATTCTATTTTAATTTCACTAAATTTGAGATTTGGGCATTAAATTGGGTATATATGTGTTCTGAATGTGTATTAGGTTGTGAATAAATAATTGGAGCTTGAAATTGTGAATACCGAAACTTGGAGAAAGCTGTTTAGTTGAGGTTTTGGGGCTGTGTTGGTTTTAGTTAAATTGCCTTGGTCGTTACATGGGAATCGGCCAAGGTATGGTTTAAGTTTGAATACAGGTGTATATTGAATGTTTAGTAATTTGTTGAAGAACATGTTTGGTTAGTGTTTGTTGGATAATTGGTGATTTGATTATGTGGTGGAGATTGTTATTTATATTGATGTTAGAAAGAAATATGGTTGATTTGTTGATTATATGTTACAAGAATATTGAATGGAAGCTTGATCGAATTGTTGAGAAAGGAGCTTGTTTACTGTTGTTGCTTGGTGGTTAATGGAATGGTGTAGAGTTTTATTGAGGTTTGTTGCTGGAAATTGTATTGGTATTGACAGGTTTAATATTGAATGGAATGGAAACTTTGAATGAACATGAGGTTTAAAGAATTTGCAAAACTTTGGTTTTGGACCGAACTTCGGCGGGATATAAGTTGGCTTTCGGAACCCCAAATTGATTCCAATTTGTTTTAAATGAAAATTGAGTTCATGAAGTTTATACCATTCGAAGAACGGAAGAAAAACGATTTAAAACGACTGAGTTATGCCCGTCGGAAATTTTGGTGTGGAATTTGTTAATATGCAGGTGGTATTTCTCTGGTTATGCAGCTCTCTGATTGATTCTTTTTTTTGAAGAATGTACATCCACGCGCACGCGTGGCATGGGTTTTGGCGATGCGTACGCGACTGGTCCTATGCGTACGCGTAAGGAGCTAACAAGCATGTCCACGCGTACGCGTGACCCACGCGCACGCGTGACATGAAGTTTTCACCTACGCGTACACATGACAAGGGACGCGTGCGCGAGCTGCATCTTCACACTCCCACGCGTACGCGTGGCACCTATTCTAGCAAACATGAATTTTGAGTTTTAAAACCTTATTTCAAACCTCTAAACCTCTATTTTCATTCCTTTAGTCATAAAAAGTGGCACCTTTACCATACTGAGAACCTCTGGTTCTCACCCCATACTATGTTGTTATTTTTCAGATGCAGGTCGAGAGGCATCTCGTTAGGCGTCTGGACTCCTGGAGCGAAGTGGTTATTGGGTTATTTTGTTGTACAGTGATGTGTGTGTGTGTATATATATATATACACTTTGCTTTCTCTCCGCATATCTTGCTCTTTTGATTCTCTTAGAGGTTTATGGAGAGACAGGATTTTGTTTATGTACATTTGGGTTTTGGTTATGTATGTATATATGTGTAAATATTCTTCGGCCAGCCTTGACTTCGCAGGCTGAGTTAGGAGCTTGTTATTTTGTACCCTTAGCCCTCTATTCCTACTTTTATTATCTTATGTTTGATAGTTATAGTTTTCTTCACACGCAAGTTATTCCGTTTCCGGAACGTTGCGCTTTTCATTTTGCGATTTTATTTTACCCATTTTTCAAGGCTCCTAGTTTATTATATTCTTTCTACTATTATATGTATGTATTTTAATTTCTAGAAGTCGTAGCACCTCGCCACCTCTGTTTTACATCCTAGGTGTAAAGCTTTGTATGGTAGGGTATTAGTATTACATTATGGTATCAGAGCAGTTCGTTCTTGTAGAGCCTGAGTGACAGACTGACTATGCTTCTGTGCACTCTGTGTGTGACTATGTGCTACCTAGGATATCCGACTGGTATGTGTAGCATACATGTTCGTGAGCATGCATTTGGAACTTTAAAGCATTAAACTTGAGATATTGAGACTGATCACCTTAATATCAATTGTTTGGTGTGAATAGGGACCAAATGTCGTCTTGCGGATCCGAGCGAGGTAACCAGAGGGAAAATCTTAGGACCGAACCGATGCAAGGAACTCGAGATGGAAGCTCAGGTGCTGGTACAAGCAATGTAGGTCATACTACAGGTCTATGACCCTTACTGATTTCCTCAAGAGTGGTCCACCTCAGTTTAATGAAAATGCCAATGCGTTGGAGGCTAATCGGTGGTTTCGAGACGTGGAGAGGTTTTTGTACACTCAGCATGTTTCTGAAGTACAGTCAGTGGAAATAGTGACCTACATGTTGGAGGGAGATGCTCAGAAATGGTGGCAAGAGTTATATCATACTTTGCAGATGGAGTTAACAGATATCCCTTGGAATAGATTCAAGACGGAATTTTATGGAAAATATTTCTTACATGCACTTCGCACTGCAAAGGAGTTGGAGTTAATGCAGCTAAAGCAAAAGAATATGTTTGTTGCTGACTATACCCGTGAATATGATAACATGTGCCGTCTCTCAAGAGTTTGCCAAGGAAATCCAGCTGACTATGAGGAGTGGAAGTGTGCCCAGTACGAGAAAGGAGTTAGGAGAGACATCTTTAATTACGTATATCCGCAAAGGTTAACGAATTTCACTAAACTGGTTAAGAAGAGTCAATTCGCAGAAAATTACTCCATGAAGTGGGCGATGCTACAGGAAAGCGATGGAGGGACTGCTCCAAATGAGCCGCATAGAGCCGCGTTAGGTGAATGCTACAAGTGCGGGAAGCCGGGGCATATGGCTCGAGACTGTTCACACAGGAAACGCGGGGATGTAGCCGAATCCGATTCTCAAACCCAAAGTAACCATAAAATTAGCAGTTGAATTTCGAACTTCCTTGCATATCATTAATATGTGATATTCATTCATAATGTATGACGCGTGTTGATAACTGTAAAGTCCAAGGCGATGATTGGTCGAAGGCTATTAGTTATTAAGACGGAGTAGTGTTTAGTTAACCTAGAAGGGTGGATCGGTTTGGAGTGATGTTAGGTTTAAAATAGATAAGGATTAGAGACGAAGATATTCCAAAAACTTCTTTCAGGACACGTTATGGTCATTATGAGTATACGGTGATGTCTTTTGGGTTAACCTATGCTCCGGCAGTATTCATGAATTATATGAACAAGATTTTCCGGTCGTACCTGGATAACATTGTTATTGTCTTCATTGGTGATATTCTTGTTTACTTTAAGATTGAGGAGAAGCATTCTGATCACTTGCGAACTGTGCTGTAAATTCTGAGAGACAGGAAGTTGTACACTAAATTATCTAAATGCGAGTTTTGGAAGAGTGAGGTAAAGTTTTTCGGTCACATGGTGAGTAAGCAGGGAATAGCTGTGGATCCTGCTAAGGTAGAAGCAGTGATGAATTGGGAGCAACCAACTTCAGTAACAGAGATCAGGAGTTTTTAGGCTTGGCTAAATATTATCGGAGATTCATTAAAGAATTTTCACAGCTCGTCTTACCTTTGACTAAGCTGACTAGGAAGGATACGCCTTTTGTCTGGACTCCGGAGTGTGAAAAGAGTTTTCAAGCATTAAAGCAAGGGTTGACTACTGCACATGTGTTGGTATTGCCTGAGTCGAGTGAACCATTTGAAGTATACTATGATGCATCATTAAAGAGTTTGGGGTGCGTTCTGATGCAGCACCGAAATGTTGTAGCTACGCCTCACGGCAATTAAGGCCACATGAGATGAACTATCTGACTCACGATCTAGAAGTTGCTACTGTTATGTTTGCTCTGAAAACCTGGAGGCATTATCTCTATAGCATTAAGTTTCATGTCTTCTCAGACCATAAGAGTTTGAAGTATCTCTCTGAGTAGAAAGAGTTGAATATGCGTCAGAGGAGGTGGATGGAGCTTCTGAAGGATTATGATTTTGAATTGAATTACCATCTAGAAAAAGGGAATGTTGTGGCGGACGCCCTAAGTCAAAAATCTTTATATGCAGCTTGGATGATGCTACGGGAAGAAAAGCTATTAAAGGCATTTCAAGATTTGAAACTGGGAGTTAGGGGAGAATCTGGAATTCTGTGTTTGAGTCAGTTGCATATTTCAAGTGATTTTAAATAAAAACTTCGAGTAATTAGCCATTTCTGACCATGAAAGATTGAGGCACTGACAATACTGACCATGACTAATTTAAATTAATTTTGTAACCATGAAAGATGTACTCCGTTTGACATTTCTAACCAAACGTCAATTTTTTAAATTTGTCATTAGTAAGGCTTCCTACGTGGCCGTTTATTATCCAAGGTGTCATTATTTTATTTTAATTTAATAATAAAATAATATGTTACTAAACTAATCACTTCAGAGTCTCTTGTACCATATTGAAACACCAAGAGTTTCGCACGCAGAGTAAAGATTCTTCATCAATGGTGATGTCGACCCTCTTCTAACCCAACAGACATCATCGCTCTTCACCGGCGTTCATTGTTTGTGAGCGTCGTTGGTGTAGTCGCCGTCGTGGAGGTCCTCTGTGTCGTACATTCAGAGCTTGGACGTCCCGTCTCAGTCGTCGTTATCGTGTTTACGTGCACTCAAAGAACTCGCCATCGCCTTCCCGTTGTCACCCTCGTTGCCTGTGTTTCGGTTGGTGCCTGCTTCTACTCTTTCTTTTTTCCATTGTTGTTTTCATTTTTTAAGTTAGGGCAAATGCTACCATTGCAGAATTTCCAATTTACTAATGATTTCTTTTGAAAATGTGACAAAGATTTTACTAATTAGGTTATTGATTGTTGGTGATTGCTGATTAAGTTGTTAATTTCAATACTTTATTCATTGTTAATTTAGTAATTTTTGTTTGTTGTTAATTCCTATTTAGAATGTTCTTGATTGATTGTTGTTAGTTTAAAAAGAATCACTGCACTTTGAAATGTCTTGTTCCTAGTGATCTTAATTAGAAGGGTGGAATATTTAGTTATCTGTGGTGTGATACAATTAGCAGCATGTGTATAATTTAGTTTTAGGCATCTTCTCAAGACTTTAGAAAAAACATGGAAGGAAGGAAGGAAGGGGGACCTAAACATGTGCAGGAAAGAGAGAGATAGAGAGAGAGTTATTGTTTAAAGAGAAAAATGTAGCAGACTATAGCACTATTACAGGCACCTGTTCAAAATGAAAAATATGATATATTCTAGGTGATTCCATAATACAATGTGCTTCTTTCATCTATCTGGTCAAAAGCATGAATCCAGTGGATTTATTTTATTTATTTATTTTTAAGAAACTTTGGTGAAATATATTTTGTACTCAAAGTATTAGTGAACAATGTTTCCTATCAGTTTTCTTTAAGTTTAATATTTTGTTAATATGTTGGATTGATTTGACTTTCTGAACTAGTTATTACTTCATTTATAAGTTATCATATCATTTGAGGATTAAAATCCATTGAGGAATTAGTAGATTTTTAACTAATTCTATGCGGCAGCTTAGAGCCTGCACAATTAAATTATCAATCACATTTTCAAATATGCATGTAAGTATGTAACTTTGGAACTTATGTTCACATGACACAAAAGAGAGCATTTTTGTGACAACAAAAAATGAGTACTTATGTCAAAAAAAAATTGACTTAATTTAAGGGATTGGTACATTTGTGGCTAAATCATGTATAATCTATACCCATAAGCCTTATCAGTTTATTTATTTGCATTTGCTAGTAACATGTAACTTGACTTCTCTATACTAGTAATCACATTATTAAGGTCAAAAAAAGAAGAATTTGATTGAAAATAATAGAAATTCTTCATCGTCTCTAACATGAGAGTATTGCTCGGCTCTTGCTCCTAGGTGTACTCATCCTGTGTCTCTTGATTCCAACTCATGCAGCAAGTAACCTCTGGATATCCTTCTGAAGAATATTAAAAAAAAAGTATGCCTTTTTGCATGTTAATTTTTATTTTATTTTAATTGAATATTTGGTTTAATGTTTTTAGCAATTAATCATGTTAATTCTAGCATGAGTTTTAATATTGTATCATATTTAGTTAGATGGTAGCAAGAACTCATATAACTCTATTCATACTCTTGTGAATGAGTATTATTGGCTGAAACCCGGTAAGGAACTCAAAAATGGGTTGAAGTTATTGAGGACCGACATTGATATAGTTAAGATGTATGAAGCTGCCATAAATCATAATAGGCGGATGGACATATTTACTGAGCATCCAATTAGTCTTCCTGTGCTAGCCGAAGAATCAGACCAGCAATAGTCCCAGATGCAGCACCGACAGTAGTCCCAGATGCAGCACCAGATGTAGCACCGGCAGCACCGGCAGCATTAGCAACACCAGATTCATGCAATTTATGCCGACTCCAAGACTTGGAGCATCAACAACTGGACTCTCTAGTGGCAGTAGCAATTCCATACCTAGTTAGGGCCTAAGATTAATTGGATTAAGGAACTTTTGTTGTAGTGTTTAGATATGACTGTTATATAGACCATGTGCACTTCAATCTTTTTGGAAACTTATTTATAGTGTTTTGGTTTAGAGTTACATCAATCATGGTTTGCTTTGTTACTTAATTCTCATCAAACAACTATGATGAATTAGCATGAACTTATATGTCTACTATGTTAATGGAAGATGATTACATATTTGGCTTTGTCCCACATTGATTTGGTACAAGAATTTTCATTTAGTAATTATCACCATTCATATATATTGCTATGTCAAGGTTAAATCAGAGTTTGTGATTTGAAATATAAGCAGCTATGTCAAATTTCGAATATCTAAAGGTTATTTTTGTCAAATTTACATTCATTCGATTCACAAATTTTCATTAGCTGTTAATTGTCACAACTCATATATTGTTATGTCAAAGTTAAATCAGTATTTGTGATATGAAATATAACCAACTATGTTAAATTTCGAATTTTTAAGTGGTTATTTTTGTCAGATTCTCAATTTTTCGTGGTTAGATATGTCAACAAATATATACTTATCAGGTTACTTTTGTCAACAAATATTTTGACAAACCAAAAACTGGTTCAACGCTATATTCCCCTTTCCATTCCAATTCAACATCAACCCAGGAAAATAATATAATAAAATCAAACCTCAATGATCTACATTTTAAATGCTAGAAACATGATTGAAAGGAAGCACAACACAAGTCCTATAACAATTGACAAAATCCAAATCCTAATTTCTATAATTTCTCCCTTAATCTTTTCTATCTTCATAACTACTTTCATAATAAACACAGAAAAAAAGCATGATAAACGTAGTCTTGTCATAATCGCAGAAGAAGCATGATAAACAGAGAAGAAGAAGCATGATAGCTATCATAATAAATCTATATTCTACTTTTATAACTACATTCTCAACCTTTCATAACTAGGGTTTTAGATTTTGGAATAACCCACACACTTATGAAGAAGAAGAAGAACATAGGGTCATTATGGTAAAATTAAGCAGTAATGCCATGTTGGAAAGCCAAGTTGGAAGGAAACTTGCCACGTAGGAAGCCTTACTAATGGCAAATTTAAAAAATTGACGTTTGGTTAGAAATGTCAAACGGAGTACATCTTTTATGGTTATAAAGTTAATTTAAATTAGTCATGGTTAGTATTGTCAGCGCCTCAATCTTTCATGGTCAGAAATGGTTAATTACTCTAAAAACTTCTGAAGGCTCATCAAGATGGCGAAGCGTTACGTAAGGTATTGCCAGTAATAGAACAGGAAAAACAGTGGAGAGTGTCAGGAGGTCAGGATGGTTTGTGGAGGTTCAAGAACCGGATTATTGTGCCAGATGTCGGAAACTTGCGACAGAGCATTTTGGTGGAAGCTCATAAGAGCAGATTTTCAATTCATGCAGGAAGTACCAAAATGTACCAAGATATGAAAGCGATATTCTGGTGGCCAGGAATGAAAAAATGATGTGACATTCCATGTATCTAAATGTTTAATGTGTCAGAAGGTTAAGATTGAGCATTAGAGACCATCATGAACCCTTCAACCTTTAGAGATTCCACAATAAAAATGGGAGAGCATCGCAATGGATTTTGTGATTGGTTTGCCTAGAACCCGGTCTGGTTGTGATGCTATTTGGGTGGTTGTGGACCGACTAACAAAATCAGTTTAGTTTCTCCCCATTCGAATAAGTCGCGCAATGGAAGAATTGGCTTGAATGTATATCAAAGAGATTGTTAGATTGCATGACGTGCTTTCTACCATTATATCTAACAGGGATCCTCGTTTTACATCAAGATTCTGGGAAGCCGATGAACTGATTTCTGCTAGTAAAGAAATTCACAAATATAATCACGTTGTAAGTATAGTTTCTAAACCAACAGAGAATCCTTTCGTGCAAAAGTTTGGTTGTCACAAGTAACAAAACCCAATAAAATTTATAACCGAAGTATTTAAACCTCGGGTCGTCTTATCAAGGAATTGCAGGGAGGTATTTTTATTATTGGTTATGGAAAAAGTAGAATTTTTGGGTTTTTGAAATAAGGAACAAGTAATTTAAATGACAAGAAAATTAAATTAATAATTAAGAAAATCTCTTGGCAAGGTATAAGAATTGGAATTCTTATCCTAGTTATCCTTATCAGGTGTGATGAGAATTATTCGTTGTTCCCACTTAGTTAACCCTTACTAAATAAAGGAAAGTCAAGTGGGCTAATCAATTTGATTCCTCAAGTCCTAGTCAACTCCTAAGGAAAGACTAGCTTTAGAGGGATTCAAATCAACCAGCAAACTTCAAATATTAATCAACAGCTGAGTTTGATAACTCAAGTGTCACCAATTATTCAACCAAAGATAAAAGGGAAGAAAATCTACTTGAATGAAAATAATTTGGATAAATCGAAAGCATTAATAAATTAAAAAAAAATAATCATAAGTCTGAAATACCTCAAATTATATTAAATAAAAGAAATCAAATCTAACATGAAAATTCATAAATTAAATTGGGAAAATAAATAACTAAGTGATAAAGTAAACAAAAGTAGAAGAGAAATTAAATTAAAGGAACATTGAACCTGGAATGAAGAAAAGTAGCCTAAACATAATAGAAATTCTAAATCATAATCCTAAGAGAGAGGAGAGAGCCTCTCTCTCTCTAAAACTACATCTAAAACCTAAAATTGTGAATATGAAAGTTGTATGAATTGTTGTTTTTGAATGAATGCATTCCCTCACTTTATAGCCTCTAATCTGTGTTTTATGGGCTCAGAACTGGGCCAGAAACAGCCCAGAATTTGCTGGTTGCGAATTCAAACATGCTGATTTTTTGTCACTGCGATGCGTCCGTGTGGAGCACGCGTTCGCGTCACTTATACTCAAGGCAACTATGACAAATTATATATCATTTCGAAGCTCCAGATGTTAGATTTCCAACGCAACTAGAACCGTGTTATTTAGAGCTCTGTAGCTCAAGTTATGACTGTTTGAGAGCAAAGAGGTCAGGCTGGACAGCTTAGCAATTTCTTCAACTTCTTGTATTCCTTCCATTTTTGCATACTTCCTTTCCATCCTCTAAGCCATTCCTGCCCTATAAATCCTGAAATCACTTAACACACATATCAAGACATCGAATGGTAATAAAAGAGGATTAAACATAGCAAATTTAAGATCAAAGAAATATGTTTTCAATCATAGCACAAAATCAGGAAGGAAAACGTAAAACATGCAATTAGTATGAATAAGTGGGTAAAGAGTTGATAAAAACCACTTAATTAAGCACAAGATAAACCATAAAATTGTTGTTTATCAGGAGCCTTTCAGCATGCATTTAGGATTCAGTTAAGTTTGAGTACTGCATATCACCCTCAGTCAGACGGTCAGTCAGAAAGAACTATCCAGACCTTGGAGGATATGCTAAGGGCCTGTGTCTTAGACCAACCGGCGAGCTGGGATCGGTATATGCCACTAGTGGAGTTTGCTTATAATAATAACTACCATGCGAGCATCGGAATGGCTCCATATGAGGCTTTGTATGGCAGGAAATGTCAATCCCCGCTATGTTGGTATGAAATTGGAGAAAGGAGCTTATTAGGGCCTGAGATGATAGCTAAAACTACTAAGCAAATAAAGGAGATTCGTAGCCGAATGCTTATAGCCCAAAGCCGTCAGAAGAGCTATTAAGACTAAGAAATTGAATCCCCGTTATATTGGACCGTTTGAGATCCTAAAAAGAATTAGGCCGGTGACTTATAGGATTGCTTTACCGCCATATCTTTTGAACTTGCACGACGTGGTTCATGTGTCACAACTTCAGAAGTATACTCCTGACGCAAGTCATGTTCTTGAACCAGAACCGATTCAAGTGAGAGAAGATCTAACACTTCCAGTAATCCCGGTAAGAATTGATGACACCAGCGTTAAACGATTACGCAGGAAAGAAATATCATTGGTAAAAGTAGATTAGAGTCGAGCTGATATTGAGGAACACACTTGAAAACTTAAGTCAGATATGCGGAAAGACTACCCACATCTCTTTTCAGGTAACTACATGGGCAAAATTAGGTGGGTAGGATGTAAACCCCGTTAAATTAGTAAATAATTAGTCGATAAATTAGTTTTTAGTAAAGAAGATTAGAAATGCGAATAATATGTTAAATTAGGATAGAGCTCATCGAAATGAAAATTTTGACACTAATTTCGAAGAAATCGGCCTAAGATTGGACCGAACGTGCCGAACCGGTTGAACTGAGCCCAAATCGGGCCGTGGGCCCAACCGGACCAGCCTTTTAAATGAACCCACGTCCTTCTTCTCCCCATTTCAGCAGCGTTGAAGCACACAGGGGAAGGAAGGAAGGAATCCCGTAACCCCTTACGGTAAGTTCAACTCGCCGTAACTCCTCCATCTGAGCTCCGATCGCCGCACCATTTGCGACCACGCGACCATCGCGTTAAGCTCTATGTTTCTACTGGAACAATTTCATTGGTAAGTCATTAATCACTCCCAACCACTCCTTTCCCCCAATTTTTTGAAAATTAGAAGAGATGTTGAATTTTTTTGATTTTTGATGTTTTAGGATCCAATTAGCTTGAGAAAAATGTTCACTCTTGCTTATGTGAAGCTTGGATAAGGTGAGGATACCATAATTCTATTTTAATTTCACTAAATTTGAGCTTTGGGCATTAAATTGGGTATATATGTGTTCTGAATGTGTATTAGGTTGTGAATAAATAATTGGAGCTTAAAATTGTGAATGCCGGAACTTGGAGGAAACTGTTTAGTTGAGGTTTTGAGGCTGTGTTGGTTTTAGTTAAATTGCCTTGATCGTTATGTAGGAATCGGCCAAGGTATGGTTTAGGTTTCTTGCATTTAATATATAATGTTCTGTGAAAACTTAGGCTAGATGACCATAGGATAAGTTAGAATGCAGGTGTATATTGAATGTTTAGTAATTTGTTGATGAACATGTTTGGTTAGTGTTTGTTGGATAATTGGTGATTTGATTATGTGGTGGAGATTGTTATTTATATTGATGTTAGAAAGTAATATGGTCGATTTGTTGATTATATGCTTACAAGAATATTGAATGGAAGCTTGATGGAATTGTTGAAAAAGGAGATTTTTTTAGTGTTATTGAATGGTATAGAGTTTTGTTGACGTTTGTTGCTGGCAATTGTATTGGTATTGACAGGTTTAATATTGAATGGAATGGAAACTTTGAATGAACATAAGGTTTAAAGAATTTGCAAAACTTTGGTTTTGGGCCGAACTTCGGCGGGCTATAACTTGGATTCCGAAACCCTAAATTGATTCCAATTTGTTTTAAATGAAAATTGGGTTCATAAGTTTATGCCGTTCGAAGAACGGAAGAAAAACAATTTAAAACGACTGAGTTATGCCTGTCGGAAATTTTGGTGTGGAATTTGTTAATATGCAGGTGGTATTTCTCTGGTTATGCAGCTCTCTGATTGATTCTTTTTTTTTTTGAAGAATGTACATCCACGCGTACGCGTGCCCACGTGCACGCGTGGCATGGGTTTTGGCGATGCGTACGCGACTGGTCCTATGGGTACGCGTAAGGAGCTAACAAGCATGTCCACGTGTACGCGTGACCCACGCGCACGCGTGATATGAAGTTTTCACCTACGCGTACGCATGACAAGGAACGCGCACGCGAGCTACATCTTCATACTCCCACGCGTACGCGTGGCACCTGTTCCAGCAAACATGATTTTTGAGTTTTAAAACCTTATTTCAAATCTCTAAACCTCTATTTTCATTCCTTTAGTCATAAAAAGTGGTGTTAAGCCTGACAGTCAGATGAACCTAAGAAATGGAGATAACTTGGACGTGAGGTAAAGCCAAAAAGAAAATAATGAATTGATTATATTGATTATGAAATGTTACAGATGATTATGAATGATACTTGGCTTGAATGATTAAATGATCTGAGATATGAGATTTTTCTGGGTAAAGTACTGTGGCTTGCCATCAAGTGTACCAGGTTGAAAACTCGATACTCTGTTGACCCTACAACGTAAGGGTGACCGGGCACTTATAAATTCCCGGGAATGTTAACCCCCATTGAGCAATACTGTTTATTTGAGAAAAAACTATGCATAAACTCTTGGGGATGCACATCGAGGGACAGTCTAAGGTTTTCGGACTTGTTGGGTTGGCTGAATAACCGACAGATGAGCCTCATCAGCCATAGGACAGGCATGCATCATATGCATACTACTTGAATTACTTGTTTGTGCATTAACTGGGTGTGCCTAGGTATACTTGCCATGCTAAATGTATACTTATTACCTGCAGTATTTGTAACCTTCTTGTGCTTGCTTTTATCTGTCTATTTGTCTGTGAAATACTGACGGAGATGGAGGTATGGAGGAATAGCAGTATGGGACTTAGACTTTAAGGTTAAGTTAAGTTAGGCTCAGATACTCTTAGAACACCACCTTTTATGGCTTTTGTTTAATATTTTAAGCTCTACAATCTGAGTGTCGGCGTTCTAGGATTGCCTCTGACATTTTACGGATCTTATATATTATGTGTGTGGCACCTTTACCATACTGAGAACCTCTGGTTCTCACCCCATACAATGTTGTTGTTTTTCAGATGCAGGTCGAGAGGCATCTTGTTAGGCGTCTGGACTCCTGGAGCGAAGTGGTTATTGGGTTATTTTGTTGTATAGTGATATATATATATATATATATATATATATATATATATATATATATATATATATATATATATATGTAGCTTTCTCTCCGCATATCTTGCTCTTTTGATTCTCTTAGAGGTTTATAGAGAGACAAGATTTTGTTTATGTATATTTGGGTTTTGGTTATGTATGTATATATGTGTAAATATTCTCCTGCCAGCCTTGACTTCACGGGCTGAGTTAGGAGCTTGTTATTTTGTATCCTTGGCCCTCTATTCCTACTTTTATTATCTTATGTTTGATAATTATAGTTTTCTTCACACGCAATTTATTCTGTTTCCAGAGCGTTGCGCTTTTCGTTTCGCAATTTTGTTTTACCTATTTTTCAAAACTCCTAGTTTATTATATTCTTGCTACTATTATATGTATGTATTTTAATTTTTAGAAGTCGTAGCACCTTGCCACCTCTGTTTTACATCCTAGGTGTAAAGCTCTATGTGGTAGGGTGTTACATTTAATCCAAAAAGTCCAAAGTTAGCCTTGTATAATACTTGCTCCTCCAATAACTTCTATTACATAGTTGGACTTGGCACTAATCTAGTGATGCACTCAAACTACCCCTTTATAACTTCTAAATCCAGCTCAATACGAAAGTTGTCATAAAACGTCTCTGGATTTAGAAAATGACCAGTTGTATAATAGATGATGAAGTTGGCAATTCCGTCTGTTGTCAATGATTTTAAAAACATCATTGTACTTGCTCACATAATTAAAAAATATTTTCATGATGCATTCCTTTTCCTTCCCCATTGCTTCATAAATATAACCTATTGGTGGCTTCTTCTCCCCATCAACAAGTCTAAGCACCGAATAAGAGGATTCATGATCTTAAGGGTGTACTTGACATGATCACAGAAAAAGGACCTAATAACAATCTTTGTTGTCTCCTTCCCATGTGTCTCCTTTGACAACTTATTCCTTACTCACTTATCCGAGATCAACGTTCTTCTCAAATTTTTTTCTCCTCATAAAGCCTTTCTAAAGAGAGAAATAAAGTGGCAAATCAAGTGACAATATGTCTTACCAATTCTTTATCATTTGTGAAGTGTCTCAACATAGATAAAGTGTTAGAGTGACTGTAAGTAAAGCTAATCAAAGAGATGTGATAAGAAAAAGATAAATAAAAAGACAAGAATTCTAAGTAAATAAAAAGATATATTGAAATTGAAATAGAAAATAAAATGGATAGATTGAAATTGAATACAAAGAGAATCACTCTACTTTCTACCCAATTTTTTGATGCAACAAGAAAGTGACTCCTGAACCTAGCTTGTCCAAAGCATAGTTTGGGAATTGAATCGAAGGGACTCACTCAACCTTCTACCCAATTCTCTGATGTAACAAGAGAGGGACTCACTCAATCTCACTTATCCACACCATGGTTTCATCACGAAACTAAAAAGGAACTTTTTCATCTTTAATCATTGAATGACGACTACAATAATTTATGCGGTATTTATAACCTCTTATTAGGTTAAAATAAAGAAAATCCTAAACTCATAACATAAAGTACAATTTAGTAACTAAATAAACAAAATCAAAATACATCAAACTAAATTGAACATTCTAAAAATATAACTAATAACTTCTAGATAATACTTGATCTTTTCATATCACCAATATTTGAAGCACACATCAAAATGGCACTTTTATGATCTTTTAAATTAATGGTATTTTTCCAATGTCTTCAAGCATCAAATCCAAACAATGGACAACACAAGAGATCCAAAACAAATTCAATATTTTCTCCATCTGCATCTTACCGACTAGAATATAGTTACTTCCATTGTTAGTTACAACCTGAACAACATTTTGATTCCTAGTTTCTTTCACAATACTATCAATAAGCTCAAATAAAATTTCACCAATCTTCACATAATCAAAGACATCAATAGACTTTAAAAATATTGTACCAAGAGGGGTTTACAAAAAAAAATTAATAATGCTCTTTTATCTCTTATATATCCAAGTATCTGACAAAATAGAGCAGCCATACTTTTTTCATTATTCTTTATGACCCTTCAACAATCCTTTAGTGTATTCTAACTCTTCATTAAAGAAAGGAACCCTTAGAGCATGATAAGTAGAAAACAGGTAAATTGGAAACGAAATTTCCAACAGCCCACAATATTTTTTGAAAACTCTTCAACCACACTAGGTTTAATGAAATTCTAGTTTGGTAGAACCACCATGCTATGTAACGATGAACTCTACGAACTGCTTTCTTATTACATGCTTCTTTAATGTTTTGCTGCCTCAATTTTTCTCTTTTGTTTCTTGCAATGGCAGTTTCAGATCTTTTAACAAATAAATTAATTGGACCTCTCATAAAACCTGCACCCCCTCTAACTACTACCATTGGAGTTGAATTTGGATAATGAATTTCATCAATTCCTTGAGCATCTATTTCTAACAATCCAGATCCCAAACTTTTTAAATCAAGCTCCCTAGCATTGATATTATGTTCTTTAATTTTGTGCTTGTCAGTATAATACTCTGTCTTCTTCGATTCTTTTCTAATTATAATACTCCCATAATTCAGCAATAACATCTTTTGGGACAATTTTATATCCAGCAATATTTTCAAGCTTGATCATTAAGTGCTCATTTACCCATGTAATGTCTCCTTTCATAATTTTTTCATAAAAGTTACATACGGTGTCATTGGTATTTTCTTCTTCCACAGTACTAATAAATTTTTGGCCTGGGTAAATTCTCCTAGAACGGACAATAACTGTAAGATGAGCAGAAACAGTATCAGCAGAGTCAGGGACAGGGGTATTAGGGTCATGGGCTTGTCTGGAAGTACACATATTGAACTAAATGAAAAAATTGGAAAAAGAGAGGTTTATCAGAGTTCAGAGAAAAAAGGGAGATAGTGAACTGAATGAAAAAAAAAACAGAATGTACAAAACTACGAACCAAAAAAAGAAAGAACCGTGATTAGCATTGGCATTTGTTTATTAGATATTATGATATTTTCCATGGTTGATCAAACAAGGAACCAATTTTTGGAAGTAGAAAAGTTAGAAAAGTTAGCAATATGTTTCGTAAGAGTCTCTTTTGGGTTTGCTTAATTTTTATATAGGTCTTCTTTTTCTCTTTTTATTTGCCTTATGCTATTTTTTCACCACTTTTAGGGTTCACCAAGGATTGAACTCTAGACTTTTCAGACATAGAACTCTGATACCATATCATAAAGCTACTAATCCCAAAAGTTTAAACTGATAGGAAGAGGTAACATGAATAGTTATATCTTGAGTTAATACTCAAAGTTGTACTTGAACTTGCAGTCAAGCCTCAATGTCGTCTTTGAACTTAAAATTGCCCCAAATTTGTCCCTCAACTTAACAATGGTCATTTATGAGATACTTTCCGGTAATGAAATGATGACATAGTTGGACAGATGCCACGTTGGAAGCCACGCTGACTAGTAAAATGTCGCCGTTTCATTTTTAGCGCCCAGATAGAACATAAACGATATCATTTAGGGTATTTCGAGAGTTAAAACTGTCAAAAATACCTTAAAAGGACGTGCTTTATATTCTATTTGGGTGCCAAAAATGAAAGGTCGACATTTTACCAGTACAACGTGGTTTTCAATGTGGCCTCTATCCAACCACGTCATTATTTCGTCATTGAAAAGTATCTCTAGAACTACCATTGTTGAGTTGAGGGACAAATTTGGGGCAATTTTAAGTTTAGGAACGACATTGAGGCTCAACTGCAAATTCAGCAACCACTTTGAGTATTAACTCATTATATCTCTAACAAGAGAGTGGCTTGAAGGAGGTATTAATGGTTGTGTTTGGTTTTGAAAACAAGACAAGACAAAACATTAAGAATAAGACACATAGAATAGAGACACAAAAATTAATGTTCTTATATATTTTTTATTTAATGATAAACTAAAACACATTATAAAAATCTAATTTATTTTTATTAACAAAATTTGAAAAGAAAAATATAATTATAAAAAATAATAAAAAAATAAACAATAAATTGTATCTCTTATTAATTAATATTTTAATATAACACTTTTTTTAATATTATTAAATTTAAAATTTAGTATTTAAAATTAACAAAATGTTAATCTAAATTAATAAATTTTATTGATTATGTATTTATGTAACATTGCTCATAATATAACGAACACAGTTTGTTTTTAAAAAATTGAAAAATATATTTTTTTTAATTTTTAAAATTTGAGAATTAAGATGATTAATTAAACAAGTTTTTTTCTAGTCATAAAAAATAAACTTTTTCAATATAAAAAGTTGTAATAATAATTTTTTAGATGCTAACGAGTTAAAGAATGTTTTTAATGAATTTCTTAAAAATTGTTTATTATTATGTTTTAAATTCATAAATTTATAAAAATGTAGATTTTTTGGAATTCGACTAAAACACAAAAATTGGATATTTTTTTTTATTTGTTTGGTATTTAATTTAAATTTAAATGAAAATATTTTTTTATTAATATTTATATTTTAAAGTTAATATAAAATAAATAACAATAATTAAATCGAATTAAGCTAATTCGATTTACCATATATATTGTTCAGTAATAATTACATATATATATATACTGTATGAGTAGTAAATCGAATAAATTATATAAATGGAATCCTTTGAAAAAGTATAAATCAAATTTAATATTAGAAGCCATTTAATTGTTTATGTCATTTACCCTTTTTTTTTTTCTTTTTAAATCAAATCAGAAAACTTTTGGCTTATTTGTTGACGTGGTGTTTTAAATTTTTAATGGATGACTCCCGTTTAACAGTTTACACTTCACAGTTCACACTAAACAATTCCCCAAACAGAACATAATCTCTCTCCCCAAAATTCCACCCTCCCGCCAATTCCCCCTCTCTTCTTTTCAATTCCCCGCAAATTCCCAAACCCTAATCCCCAAATCCCCTCACTCACTCACTAACTTACTCCCACATTCACTCAAATTCCGAATCTAGGGTTCCCCCCACTTCACGATGCCGTCTCTCCCGTCCCCGGCGGGGAGAATCCACCGCCTGGAAATGGAGAATTTCAAGTCCTACAAGGGCCACCAAGTAATCGGCCCCTTCTTCGACTTCACCGCCATCATCGGTCCCAACGGCGCCGGAAAATCGAACCTCATGGACGCAATCAGCTTCGTCCTCGGCGTCCGCACCGGCCAACTCCGTGGTGCGCAGCTGAGGGACCTCATCTACGCCTCCGACGACAAGGAGAAGGAGCAGAAGGGACGCAGGGCATTCGTTCGGCTCGTCTACCAGCTCAACAACAATAATGGTAGTAACAGTTCGGACACCGAGATCACGTTCACTCGAGCCATCACCAGCGCCGGCGCCAGCGAGTACCGAATCGACGGTAACGTTGTCACTTGGGATGTTTACAATGCCAAGCTCAAGTCCCTCGGGATACTTGTCAAGGCTCGCAATTTTCTCGTCTTTCAGGTGAATTTGATTATTTGAACATCATTTATTTTTTCAAAAAAAAAAAATGTTTGTTTTCTATGTATGTAATTAAAGGAAATTGTGGTCGGTGAGACTCAGTTAGTTGGACTTGTAATTTGTAGGGACTGCATAGGGCTATGAAGCATAAACGTAGGCATACCAATTTCCTTTTGAAATTGTTTGAATGGTATGAAACGAGCACACCGTTAGGTTGTTGTGTCTCTTGGGAGAAGGTAGATGTATGTAGTGTTAACTCTATGAAACTATATGCTAGACATTTAATATGGGTGTTTAGATAAAATAGTTTTTATAATTGGGCATCTGGTCTAGGGCCTGTTAGGTAAATAGCTCTTTCAATAGTTTATGAGCAGGGAACAATTGTAAAGTAACTGTGAGTTAGTTGTTTTTGATACGTGATAATATAAGTGTTTCTTTTGTAAGGGTTCTTGCAGAATTAAATATTTTAACTTCACACTATGAAAAATGATTTGTTTTTGGTAAGTGAATATTGAACAGCCAAATGGGAAAAAAGTTCAGAATGTGAATTTGGACTTTTGAAAAGTTCCTTTAGTTTCCTTTGGATCTGCTAAATTGACTAAGTAAAAATGAAAAAAGAGGGAGTATCTCCCATATTATGTGCTAAGTTTGTGGTTATAAATTTTGGTTTGTGATTAACTGATTATCGAAAGATATGGTAGTATCTTGCTTTAGGTGGTTTTTGTTATCTTAATTTTGATTTGCAATGAGGCAATCATTAAAATTATGGACAGTTATGGAAAAGTTCAGCATATGGTTGTGGTAACAGCCCAAATGGCAGTATTGCTGAAACAATACTAGCTCAATTTCCAAACCTAGATTGTAGACTCACATTTCAACCTTCACCAGCTCCCTTTGATGGTGTGAATCTATATTTTAAGCTTGGAAACTGATTGTACAAGTATGCATACCACTTTGGTAAGCTTATTGAGTTGGACTTTGTGTCCATGATGGATGGAGTATCAAATCACTCAAAAGTTGCAATTTGCATCCCATATGGTGGTTTGCATAGTTGAAATTCATGAATGACCATACTTGCTCATTTGATCAATTGGCTTTCTCATACAGGGTGATGTAGAATCCATTGCATCAAAAAACCCAAAGGAACTTACTGCCCTTCTCGAGCAAATATCTGGCTCTGATGAGCTCAAGAGGGACTACGAGCAATTTGAAGAAGAAAAGGGTGAAGCTGAAGAAAAATCAGCACTTGTCTATCAAAAGAAAAAGACAGTGGTGATGGAGAGAAAACAGAAGAAAGAACAAAAAGAAGAGGCAGAGAAACATCTCCGACTGCAAGAACAACTGGTATTAATATCTCATGAATTTTATGTTTTCTCATTTCTCTGCTCATTTCTGCAATTTTAATGTCTCACCATCAGCAAACTTTTACGCACTTATTGTGCATTTCTTCCAAGCAAGTCATTAGGTTGGAATGATATGATATAGTATAATACTAGCCAACTGTGTGATGATACGGACTCCTTTTCTTAGAATGCTTATTTTTGGGTGCTGAACACAAACCATGCGTAGTCTAGGGATCTGAAATTGCTACTTTTCTGCGAAATTGCAGGATTAATTTTAAAATTATGTTTGCAAGTTTAGCTGCAAAGTTGTTTTGAGACATTTCTTGAATCATATTATTTGCTTCTGTTGATGGAAAAGATGATATTACTCTGTTGGATACTTGTTTTTGTAACCTCATGTTTCAAGTTGAATTATGTATGAACCTATTGATTAATGCATTTTTTCCTCATCTCTCTTGATCTTATGTGGACTGATTATGCTGTATCTGTTTGTTTTTTTTTCCCTGCAGAAATCTATAAAGAAAGAACATTTCCTGTGGCAGTTGTTCAATATAGAAAAGGATGTTGCTAAAACAAACGAGGAGCTTGACGATGATGAAAAACGCCGTAAAGAAGTTATGGAAGAACTAGAAAATTTTGAACGTGAGGCTAGTAAAAAGAAAAAGGAGCAAGCCAAATATCTGAAAGAGATTGCATTGCGTGAAAAAAAAATTACGGAGAAAAGTAGCAGACTTGACAAGAGTGTGAGTATTTTTACCACATTTGGTATGTGAAGGAATATAAGATCATTGTCATCACTTCATCCTCAACACCATCCATTGAACTTTATGCATGATTTGGTTGAGTGCATTATTTTTTGAATTTTGTTGCTTTTGTTCATATTTCTCTGAAGAGAATTAGTCTTAAGATTAGATTTCCAAGTTCTGGAGAATGGTTTTATTATTCTGGCAGTAGCATGAGTAGTTGGTTAGCACCCACCCTAGTTTGCAACCTATCTAAGCTAGCAGTTCCTAACTTGTGTAGGCAAAATAAAATGAGAGCTAGCTACTAGCTAGGAGTTGCTGACATTCATCTTGCTATGCTTTTGGAATTTTGTTCCTTATTTGTATTGTATTTGTCACTCTCTTATGGAATGATTAATTTATGGAATTACTCCTTGTTTTTCCTGTTGTCCATGCAGCAACCTGAGCTCCTCAAGCTGCGGGAGGAAATTAATCGTATAAATTCAAAAATTAAGAAAAGCAATAAGGAGCTTGAAAAGAAAAGAGCAGAACGGAGGAGACATGCTAATGATATAGAAGAGCTACAGAAGGGGATACAGGATCTTACAGCAAAAATGGCAGCCCTACAAGAAAGGAGTCGAGATGTTCGTAATCAGCTACAGTTAGACGGTGATGACTTGGAAAAATATTTTCAAATGTGGGTGTATATTAATAAAAATTCCCATTCTTTTATGCCGTTGCTCTTTGTTATATGTTACTCTTCATTTCTTTTATTCCTTATCTTTTTCTGACTTGCTGCATCATGGTTGGAGTAAGAACTTAAATCATAGGGTTTAGTTATAGGTTGCAATTAAAATTGTCATTGCTTATTCACTGTGCACTTATGCTTTTTGGTTATGCATGTTTAATGCAAATCATGTTAAATATTAGGGATATTTGGTCTTTCTAGAACCCTGCATGAGCACACACACAGACATATATTTGCCATTTCTTGTGTGTGAAAATTGGGTGTTGGCTATTCTCAAATTGAGAAGGAACAAAAAAATGAGAACAAATGTCATTGTCAGATTTTGAAAGTCGAAACATGTTTGGATATGTGATTTTGGCTACATTTGGCAAATATGTGAAGATCATGTTGCCTGCTTTACAATTGTATTTGGTGATCCATGACAGAGCACTATGGTTTGTTTGATTCAAGTAGTTGACCCCACCTTGTGGGATAACTGATTAGGCTTTGTTGTTGTTGTTATTCATTGCTTATATTAGTTAGCCATGCATTTTTAGTTGGAAAGTAGCTGAAGGGAGAAAAAGAAAGAATTTTTGTCAGCACTAGTGTTGCGTGCATGTTGATTTTCAGCTTTCTTCTCTTTCTCTCTCTCTGGCAAATTTATGATGTGGAGTTACTATTGCAGCAAGGAAGAAATTGGAATGAAAACTGCAGAGCTAAGAGAGAAGAAAGAGCTTCTAGATAGGCAGCAGCATGCTGATAGTGAAGCTAAAAAAAATTTGGAAGAAAATCTTCAACAGTTGGAAAACAGGGTGTCTGAGTTGGATTTGCAAGAAACACAGATGAAGACAAGGCTTAAAAAAATTCTTGGTGGTTCTGAAGGAAACAAGAACGAGCTTGAGAAACTGAAAAAGGAACTGCGTGTGATGGAGGAGAAACATCGTGATTCTAGGTAAAATAACTACTTTTTTTTTTTAAAACTTTTAATTGGTTAAGCTCCTGTTTTGTCGAAGTACTTTACTGAGGATATGTAGATGGCCATGCTGATTTTGATCTGCAGGACTAAACATAAAAGCTTGGAGCTAAAAATTAGTGAAATAGAAAATCAGCTACGTGAATTGAAGGCTGATAGATATGAAAATGAAAGAGATGCTAGGCTGTCTCAGGCTGTGGAGGCTCTGAAACGCCTATTTCAAGGGGTCCATGGACGCATGACTGATCTTTGCAGGCCAACACAGAAGAAGTATAACCTTGCTGTTACTGTTGCTATGGGTAAATTTATGGATGCAGTTGTAGTTGAAGATGAAAAGACTGGAAAGGAATGCATCAAGGTGCTAATCAGATTTCCTAATTGTGTTTTGTGCTATTGGGTGTATGTGTGTCTGTTTAATAATAACTACCGAGTCATCTTTTGCAACTCATTGTTTCTGTTTTTTTATAAAGGAAAAAATATCATTAAGATCGAGCGAATAGTACATGAAGATGGATGATAATCCTCCGTACAGGAGCAAAAACCAATAAACAAGTTTTCTAAAGGCATAGCTTTTGAATTAACATGTCTGGAGGGAAAGTCCTCGAAAAAATATGATCATTTTACAGCTTTCTATTTCTATTTTGCTGTTGAAACTGTGTTTGCCTTTTATTTGGACACCGCGTATTGTTGATTTGCCAAAGCAACATTAATATTAATGCTGATATGTGTGTGGGAGCACTGCTTCAGCTTTGAAACATTAAGAAGATTAATGATATAGCATCATAAATACATTCATAAACATCCTCCTAAGTAGTAAATGAAGTAAAAATGAGATTTTTTAAATGTCTTGAAATATAAAATGCAATACATTCTTCCCTTATTTAGTGGTTAGGGGGATATTTAGGAAGATTTATTAGGAGGATAAATCATTTCTCTGAGAAAATAGATAGCAGTTTGTCTTGGACTGTGCTATTGCACAGGATATGTTGTGCTGTATAAACTTCATGAACCAAAACTCAATCAGCAAAAATTTAGGCTGGTGCCTTCAAGCTGCAGGAATAACATTTGTTGCCTTTTCATCCATGATGACTGGATTAGTTAATTTTACGTTGCTGTTGCTGCTGCATTTCTGCTAGAAAATGTTACGTTTGACCCATCTTGCTACTTGCTTCCTGTGTCTTTGGTTATCCTGAAAAGATACTTTAATTGCTGCAAGTGCATAGACAATGTGTAAAATGTAAAAAATATCATTGCTTCCAATATTTCTAGATTTGGCGCATTGATTTTATTTGGTTTATGCATTAATTATACCATCAATTTGTTTGCTCCTTTGCAGTATTTAAAAGATCAAAGGCTTCCTCCTCAGACATTCATTCCTCTGCAATCAGTTCGAGTGAAGCCAATCATGGAAAGATTGCGCACATTAGGGGGTACAGCGAAACTGGTTTTTGATGTGATTCAATATCCTTTTCAACCAGTGGCTTCTTTAAAAATCTAGTTGTGAAAGTGTATATAGGTGCTTTCAGATTTCGTTATTTGAAGTTGTTCTCATAAAATTGGGAACTTTCTCTGGAACGTTCTATTATCATGCTTTACTTGACTGTTTTAAAAGATAAACAATGTTTGTTGTTAACCATAGTGCTTGAAATTTCTGAATTCTTGAGTGCTATTCTTTTGTCAGCCATTGCTTAAATTTGCCACACTTTAACTTCAGATTTTTCCTGCTGCATTTAACAAGATAAATCTGCGATACTTTTACTTCAGATTCTTCCTGCTGTATTTGACAATACTTTGAAAATTGGTAGAAGAGAAAATATAGAGAAAGAAACTTAGTGTGTGTGTATGCATATATATTTTCTCTTGGTTATGAAGAGAGGAAAATGAGGAGAAAGGAAATGGCGTATTAATAACCTATTTACCTTTAATCTAATATAATATAGGGATATAAGTATATGCTTTTGATGAACCAAGTTCTTTTTTAAGTTTTCAACTTAACTAGCTCAAGTTTGATCCTTCCTTGGAGAAGGCAATTCTCTTTGCTGTGGGAAATACTCTTGTTTGTGATGATCTTGAGGAGGCCAAAGTTTTAGGCTGGAGTGGTGAGAGGTTTAAAGGTAACTATGCATTATTTCTTTCTTTCTATTAGCTACAGATACATTATCTTCTTAATATCATTTGCTTGTAAACTAGATGGGAGTTCTCGGGTATTTATGTTATTATTTTAACCCGCCATTTTTCTTTCCCACTGGTTTTGTATTTCCTTTATTTTCTGGTCTCCTCAGTTTATAACTTTTAATTGACTTTGTCTCATTACATTGAGTTATTTGTTGTTTTGTTGCTTATATAACAGCCATTTTGCTTCTTAAGAATCTGACACTACACATTATACATGTATTGCATTCCTGGTGCTTTTAATCTTGTTAAACTTATATTAAAATACAAAATAGTGAGCATTGTCTTGTGTGATTTGGTTAGTTGTGACTGTGGACGGAATTCTGCTGACAAAATCCGGCACAATGACTGGTGGCACTAGTGGTGGAATGGAAGCAAGGTCAAAACAGTGGGATGACAAGAAAATTGAAGGTTTTTATTAATTTTATTGTTATTATTTGGGCACAGTTCAAGCCAATGCTTTGCTCTTGCGATAAACATGTTGTTTTTTAGGACTTAACAAAAAGAAAGAGCAGTATGAATCAGATTTGGAAAAACTAGGATCAATAAGAGATATGCACCTCAAAGAGTCTGAAGCTGCTGGCAAAATTAGTGGACTCGAGAAGAAAATCCACTACGCTGATATTGAGGAGGTAAGTTTGATTCTTCCACCATTCCTCCCACCTCATACACCAGCAAAACCACTTTGCCTGAATGTTATGATATATAAAAATTATGAACCTCTACGATTTGTGATAAATGATTCACGTCATATTACTTCTTTATGGAAATTGTTAAAGGTTTCAGGATAGGAACTGATGATGAATTTTCGATGAATGTGATATACACTGGCTGACTGGCCTGATTCAGCTGTCTGTTATTATTTGCTATGTAATATCTGCTTTTGACTATTTTCACATGCTCTCTCCACCTTGGTTATAACTATTGAATATTGCACGTTTTGGTTGTCTATTATATGAGAGTTTATATGGAACTCAGTGCTTAGGAATGAAATTTTCTTTGCATTTTTAGACAGATAAATGCAAGTTTTTGCTGGCCGTCGATTAGAAGGATTTTTCTTTGATTCTGACCAATATGTATATTACAATTATTTAATTTTCTATGCTTTTAACTTTTGTCAGAAAAGCATCAAAGACAAACTTAGAAATTTGAGCCACGAAAAAAAGAACATCAAAGAAGAAATTGGTCGTATGAGTCCGGAACTCCAGAAGGTGATGATGACATTCTTATTTGTATAGTCATGGCAATATACTTGTATACCTAACGTTGTTTGAACTCTTCAGTTAAGAGATGCTGTTGATAAGAGGAAATCAGAAATAAGTGAGCTCGAGAAGGGCATAAATGAAAAAACAGATGAGGCTTACAAAAAGTTTAGCAAGTCTGTTGGGGTTGCAAATATCCGTGAGTATGAAGAAAACCGACTCAAAGATGCTCAGAGTGTTGCAGAAGAGAGGCTAGAACTGAGTAGCCAAATTTCAAAATTAAAATATCAGTATGTTACTTTCTCCCTTTAAACCAAACATTGTACCTCTTGTTATCTGTTAAAAACTTGACCTACAAGTTTTACATGTTTGCATTTCTTTGTGAACTTACAAGCAACTTCTATCAATGTGCTTTGCTGAAAATGTATTTAAATACAAATTACAATACAGAAAATACTAGACTTGGATTGTGTTGAAGGAAAAAAAAAAGGATTTTGGGAAATGGAATGAAGGAAAACAATTTTCGAAGTTCTACTACCAGGTCAAGCCTGCTGAACTGTGATATTATTTTGCACTAATTGCTGCTATATTTTGGGGATAGAAACAATATTTGTGGTATTGTGTATAGCAGTGTTTGCTGTATAATTATTCATATCTATTTTACACTTGGGTGGGTTGCATTGGCTTCCTAGTACCTATTTTATTCTAAGAAACAAGAATCTTCTTAACTAGTACACTTTTTACACCCATATCCATCCTATGGGTGCTGTTGTATCAGAGATTCTATGTTGTGCAGATGCAATTTCTATGAGAAATGCCAATTTGCAGCTCTTCATTTGCATAAATAGTAGTAATTCAACTAAAGCTTTTCTTCATGTGGTATGGAATGTGCATCCTTGTTGATTCTTTTACTAAAAATTTTCAACTATCTTGAAGAAATCATATAGGACAAATCCAAAGTTAAAAAAGAAAAGAAAATTTGGATCATGAGTTTTGATTTTACTTGTCATCCTGTTGGTTACTTTTGAAATAATTCATGCATCTATTTATGGATATTCTCTCTTGAAATTATTTTTACAGATTGGAATATGAGCAAAATAGGGACATGAGTTCAAGAATTCAAGAGCTAGAATCATCCCTGGATACTTTACAGAATAATTTAAAACGGGCACAGAACAAAGAAGCTGAAACAAAGTTGGCTACCGAGAATGCTACCGAAGAGATTGATCAGCTTAAGCAAGAAATAAAAGGTTTATGTGATACAACTTGTGTTTGCTTTATAATATAGATAGAAAACATTACACTTTCAGGTTTTATTGGGTTGATCACTTTTTTCTCCTCTCTTCATATTCACAGTTGGTTTGTTACTTTGTTATTGTAGTGAGAGCTTGGCTATCTGTGTGTGCTCTTTTATTTCATTTGAATTGATGGAAAAATGATTGATCCATCTTCACAAAAGGACACCGTCACTTCAGTTTGCTGTTTATGGTTTTTTCCATGCTTGTCTGATTGGTTTTCTCTCTTTCTCGTTACTCTTGTAGAGTGGAAATCAAAGTCGGAAGATTGTGAGAAAGAAATCCAAGAATGGAAAAAGCAGGCTTCGTCAGCCACAACAAACATATCCAAACTTAATCGTCTGATAAACACCAAGGTTAGATGTGCTATAACTGTTGTCTCTTCTGTAACTTATGAGTATAGATAGCCAACAACACGTTTTATTTAATGTTTTTTTACAGGAAGCACATATTGAGCAGATGATTGTACAAAAGCAGGAAATATTAGATAAGTGTGACTTTGAACAGATTAGCCTTCCAACCATATCTGATCCAATGGATACTGGCACCTCAACCCCAAGTCCAGTTTTTGATTTTGATCAGCTAAGCAGGGCATTGAAAGATAAGCACTCTGACAGGGATAAAATTGAGGTGGAATTTAAACAAAAAATGGATTCCTTGGTATCTGAAATTGAAAGAACAGCACCAAATTTGAAGGCATTGGACCAATATGAGGCTCTTCTTGAAAAGGAAAAAGCTGTAACTGAAGAGTTTGAATTGGTGAGGAAAGAAGAGAAGGAGAAAGCTGATAGATTCAATTCAGTTAAGCAAAGGAGGTACAAATTACTTTTGTTCTGTTAGTCAGTATGTGTAATATTAGCACATAGCCAATAGTTCAGTTCTTAGATAGCGTACATGACTTGACGAGAAAAAGGAAATGGTTAGTTGTTTTCTTTATTTTTTTAAGTTGATATAACTTAAAGGTAAATTATATTACATTGCCATTAGACTAGTTATGCTCATATGCTTAATGGAATGAGGTGATGGATGATAAAAGGTGATACAAACATAAGCTTAGTCTGGTCGAAATGAGAATGTTTAGATGGATGAATGACCATATATGAATGGACAAAATAAGAAATGAGGACATGAGAAAGAAAGTTGGAGCGATGCCTATTGTTGAAAAGATGGGGGAATATCGTTTCGGTGGTTTGGACTTGTGGGGAGAAGACCAGCGGACAAATCCAATCTGGGGGTAGATCAAATGAAAGATAGACCAATGGTTAGGGGCGGAGGTAACCTATCCTAAATGAGGTGGTCAAGAGAGATCAAAATCTAAAAGAGGTTATTGCTGACATGATATTTGATAAGACGCAATAATGTCATTTGATCCATGTAGCCAACCCGATTTAGTGGAATAAGGCTTTGTTGTTGTAAAGTTAATAACTCATCCCCCAGCCCCACAAAAAAAACCAAAGGATTTGGCTCCTTTACAATGTAGGTTGCCCTTCAGAGAGTAAAATACATTGTCTTAACCATTGATGAGAAATGTTCGGACACAATGGCTTTGTTTGGTCCATGTAATCGGTCCCACTTATCGGGATAGGGCTTTGTTGTGTTTTTGGGATTTTAAGCCTAGTTATTATCACTTCGATACATATGGTAGTTTCCTTAGCATTTGTTTTAACTCTCGGTTGAATATTCTCTCTCTGCATTTGCTGATTGTACATCATCTGTCTATTTGTAAAGCTGAAGTTTGTGTGTTGAATGCAGGTATGAATTGTTCATGGATGCTTTCAACCATATATCTGGCAATATAGATAAAATTTACAAACAACTCACAAAGAGTAGCACACATCCACTGGGTGGAACAGCATATTTAAACTTGGAAAATGAAGATGATCCTTTCCTACACGGCATCAAGTACACTGCTATGCCCCCAACAAAGCGCTTCCGTGATATGGAGCAGCTATCTGGTGGGGAGAAAACTGTTGCTGCTCTTGCTTTGTTATTTTCCATCCACAGGTATACAATTTTTTCTGTTTACGACTTATACATCTGTCTATATGCACAGGTGCACATTTAAATGTGAATCTTCAAGTTTGTTAATCATTTTCTTAAAATTTAGACTGAATAAGTCAAAAGGTACTCCGAATATTTTAGTCTTAATTAAATCAAAGTTTAACTACTATGTTATTTCCAATAGTTTCAATAAATTTTTAGTTTGGTTATTACAATTTAGAAGTTTGTAATTTGTTCTTAAATTTGATAAAAATCTGTAATTACATCTTTACTAGTTGTTATTTTTTTCTTAAAAATGAAATCATCTTAGAATATTTGCTTTAAGAATATTCTATAATTCATCCCACATCAAATACAAAAACGAATATTCAAAAAGAAAAATTATTTTTAAACAAATATAGTTAGAAAGGACTTAATTGAGAATTTTGTCTAATATAAAAGCTCAATTACAAATTTTTTAATTATAACGATTTAATTAAAAATTTGATAAAACCATAAGGTCCAACCAAGTAATTAAGTCTTAAATTAATCTCAATTAGACTCCATGGAACATGGACAAGGTTCTGATTCTGAATTCCAATCTCCCTTCTTGTTTCAGCTACAAGCCTTCACCATTTTTCATATTGGATGAAGTCGATGCTGCATTGGATAACTTGAATGTCGCTAAGGTTGCTGGATTTATCCGTGCGAAGTCTTGTGAAGGAGCAAGGGTTAGCCAGGATGCTGATGGGGGCAACGGTTTCCAGAGTATTGTGATATCACTGAAAGACAGCTTTTATGACAAAGCTGAAGCCTTAGTTGGTGTTTACAGGGACTCTGAAAGAGGGTATACTTTCACATTATCAATTGATTTCATTATTATCATCATTTATTGCATTTCTTTTTAAAATATTTATTGTGTAAATCCGTTATATTTACCTTAGTTCATATAACATAATTTTTAAAATTTTTTTTTCAGTTGTTCGAGGACTCTCACGTTTGATCTGACTAAATACCGTGAGTCATAGAATCCATCCTTAAGCTACAGATTACGGTTGATAAGTAAGCTCCCTGCTATGTACATAGCTAGGTTGCATGTTTAATTTTTAAGGTGGTTGAACTTGCTATATGTATCTATGTTTCTGTTGTTTGTGTCACTCCTTCATTCCACTTATTTTAGGTTCATGTTTAAAGTTATTGTATATAAGGCTACATTAGCTGCCGTTTGGACCAGTAGAAATGCATGTAGAATACAATTTGTAGATGAACAGCTTCGTTCTTAAAATTTATTTCTATTCATTTCACTATTTTTCCTCTCTCCCTTGATTTGATATTTATGTTTAAGCTAAGCACTTTTCTTTTTGCAAAAGATGATGATGATGATGATTATTATTGTTATTGTTATTGTTACTATTATTTAATGTTAAACAGGCGTAATAATTGAAGTATTTTTGTGACCCAAATGGGAAAAAAATAATGCTAAAAATTTGGCGGTTGCAATTTGGAAAAGCCGAAGAGGCAATTTGTTCAGAAGTGAAACCAATGTGGTGGGGTTGCGTATAGGTGAACATTTTGTCAATTTCACAATGTTGTTATTTTTCGTTTGAAATAAGATTAGAGAGAAAATTTATCCGTTTCAGTATTAGAATATGTGGATTATTAATTTAGATAAGTGGGTTTAATAACTTCATATTATTCAATCATCCCGTGGCTTAAGTGATAGATATTGCTAGAATTTGTTTTTATTGCTTAGCATTACTCTTGTCCATTTATTTTTGATAGAAGAGAAGCTTGACAATTTGATAGAAGCATTATTCCCTCAGTTTGCATCTCTTTATTCCTAATCCAAAATTGTATCTATTTCTGATCATTTTGTGTCCATGAAAAGACAATTATGCTTAGCTGTATCTTTATTATATCTGCGCTAAATCAAGTTTTTATTTTATATTGGCTACGTTAATGTATTAGTGTTGTCCTCATCATTTCTAATTTATTTACTTCTTATTAGGGTAAACTCATGAGTACTTATTTTAAAATTTGTTTAGATTTATTTTTAAAATTCTTTATTAAGTAAGAAGTATATGTTCTTGATTAATTAAACAGATTTTTATATTCAATTTTATTATTTTTTATACGAATGATTGAGATTTAAAAGAATAATTTTACTAATTATGTTATATATATATTTTTTTTTAATTTTCAAATTGACTATACATATTTAAGAAAAAAATAAGCTTGTAACTTGACAATTTATTTATTATTTTTAATAGCAGGTGATTTTCTTAAGAGCGTTCCACTTTTTATTTTATCTAGAATGTAGTTCCTTTCATTTTTCAAGCTTTACGTGACTAAATCAGGTATTTTATGAAATATAATATATACGCAATGAAGCCAGCATTTAATGGTTACTTTGATACATGCAAATCTACCAATTTGCCAACTTTGTTCATAGGGAGTTGAACCGTAACAGGATATAGCATGGTTATTTATATCATATAAATTGTTAAAATTCATTATTAGATATAATGTTAATCTAAAAAAATAGAATAGAATAAAAAAACGGTGTTGGCCTCTAAGTATTTAGACGTATGCCAGTGAAATCCAATGTTGGAGCCACCGCAGATGTGCTTATATCTCAGACACTATTTTTGGCGCCACCAAACTAACGGTTGAGACTTGTTGAAACTCAAGGCATTCATCCATCCATCACTCAACATTAATCTTTCTTTTTCACATTTTTGAAAAATTGAAGAACCCCTTTGTTTCCAAAGGAATTAACAACATCAACATCAACGTTTTCTTATCCAATTTCCCTCCTCTTCTTTTTCTTATCCTTCCTCCAACCTCCCCATCCTAGTTTCCCAGCATATACTCGGGTTTTCGCCGGAAAACCCGACCACAGAGGAGAGGATACATGACAGCCCTGATGGAAACAGATGGTTTCAATGAAGAAAATGGAGATCATAATAGCATCAACAATACCCTTGTTGGTGTTCCATTAGTCTTCATTGATAATAATAACAAGAAAATCCTCGTGGAAAAAGAGCTTCCCAATGAGAAACGAGCACCCCTTCAAGAGGACCAAGATTCTTCAAGCACAGAACAAGAACTAGATCAAGATCTTGGTGGCAATGATGAAGATATGATACATGACCCCGTTGAGATGAAAGTCAAGATAAAAAAATCACTGCTCGAATTCCGGGGCAAAGTGGAGGACGCCATCCTCAGAAACTACCTCTTAGGGGAGGGCTCTAAGAAGCTCACACCAGAGGAGCTTAAGGACATATCCTTATGGGGTATCCCTTTGCTTCCAAGCAAGGGTCATGAAGGCACTGACATCATTCTCTTGAAGTTCTTGAAGGCTAAGGACTACAAGGTCTCTGAAGCATTCGACATGCTCCAGAAGACCTTGAATTGGCGAATTGAGAATCGCGTCGACCGCATTCTTGACGAGGAAGATCTCGGCTCGGAATTCGAGCATGCCAGCTTCTTGAATAGTAGGGACAAAGAAGGGCGCCCTGTTTGTTACCATCTCTATGGTATTTTCAATGACAAGAGCCTTTATAAGAAGACTTTTGGGACACAGCAGAAGCGTGAGAGGTTCTTGAGGTGGAGGATTCAACTTATGGAGAGGGCTGTGAGGAAGCTATGCTTCAAAGAAGGAGGTGTTGATTCAGTGATTCAGGTCTATGATCTTAAACGTGCATCTCCACAACGGATGAAGGAGCTTGAATCAATAAGCAAGCAAGCTCTACTCTTGATTCAGAACTACTATCCTGAACTTGTCTGGAAAAATGTCAGTATTTTTTTTCATTATTTTATCCTGAACTTGTTTGGGTATGGCCCTTTTTCGAACCTGCATTAACGCGAGATGCTTGTGCACTGAATTTATTTTATCTTTCTGATATGTGTCGTAAACATTCAGCAAAAGATTTCACGTTAGCTGTCTTGGCTTGAAGTTAAATTGTTTCTTTTATGATATACAAAATCGTTTGATTTATATAGTTGACCTTTTTTATTAAAAATTTGAGTTATTATATTTAATTAGTTATTTATCTTTTGGCAGATAGTACTACATGCTCCATTTTGGACGTACACCTCTCAGGTGCTATTCTCAAGGTTCATGAGTCAGAGAAGTAAAAAGAAATTCATCCTAGTTAGGCCACAAAGGATCACAAAGACACTTCTCAAGTAAGTGTGCTAATTCCTGATCCTGATCCTGATCTTAAAAGTCTTGCTTTCATTAAAATCTTGCTGTTCAAGATCTTCTAATGTAATATTGATTTATTTGGTTAGCGTTGTTATTAGCGTTTTTGTTTTATAAAATCCTCAAAATAAAAACTTCGAATATTTTCTAAAATTCTTATTTTCGTTGTAAAAGATTTGTTGACCCAGAACAGCTTCCAGTAGAATATGGAGGTCTTAGGAGGGAAAAGGACCCAGATTTCTCACCTGAAGATAAGGCTGAAGAGCTCCACATCAGAGGAAATACAGTTTCTACGGTTGAATTTCCAGTCAGTGAGGTACTCAACATCAAATTCTGATAATCTTAAATATCTTTTGTTTCAAATTAAATTTTAATGCGTATAAAAATAAGTTTTGTAAATAGTTCATAGTTTTAAATTGCTAATATGACAACAATACATGATAGAAAGTTTTTGTAACACATTTTCACCGGTTCATAAATATCGCCCTTGAAAAATAATTCATTTTTAAAATTGATAGCAAAAGATTTTGTTAGTTATATTAATCCCTAAAAATACAATTATAAGTCAAATCGATTGTTTTGTCAGTTAGATGATCACGTGCTACCTTAAGTGCACATGTCATGATGACATAAAAATATTAATCCTACGTGTCACAAAATAATTGTATCTTAACGTGACATGTCATCATTCCAATCATTTTTTGACACGTAGCATAACCTATGATATCTAACATGACATATTATTATCTAACTAATGAAAAGATCAAATTTGACTTACAATTTTATATTTTAAGGACTAATATGACTAACAAATTAAAATCTTTTCGAGATCAATTTCGAAAACGAATTGTTTTACAAAGACAAATTCGAGTATTAACTCTAAATATTTATCGTACTAATAGATTTTATAATTAGTTATCATTTTGATTATTTTTGGAAATATTTTTGTATCAGTCTGGAGTGACAGTAACTTGGGATGTAACTGTGCTTGGATGGGATGTGTCTTACAAAGAAGAGTTTGTCCCAGATGATGAAGGGTCATACACTATATTGCTTCAAAATCAAAATAGGCTTGGTGAGAGTATTAGAAACTCCTTTTACATCAATGAACCTGGGAAGATAGTCCTAACTATTGAAAATGGCAACTACAGGAAGAGGAGAATGTTCTATAGATCTAAGACTAGAATCACAGTTCCCATGTTCATCTTGCTATCTAATAGTAGTTAAACCATTGAGGGGGTTCTTCCATTTTGATTTGGTGGATGAAAATTGTATATTTCCTTTTCAACTTTTTGAGAGAAACCAAGCAACCATATAAACAAAAAATTGATGATATGGCAGAATAGAACAAATTTACTATCACAGGCTAACATGTATCTTTCCAAATCCCAAGTCACTTTTGCAGAAAATAACATTATTGACAACCTATATGAAAAATACTACTTTTGCACCTTTAAAGGCTTAATTAAACCAAATTAGCACAAATGTTAGTTCATGATTATTTTAGAGTGAAATATTTGTATTTGTATGTTTATATCCACATACATGTGTTTGCATCTTACAAATTTCTTTTTCTTAGAGTAAATACTTTTTCGACCTTTGACTATTTATTTGAGAATAAAGTATTTTTTTATATTTAAAATTTTTTAATTGATTATCAACCATCGGAATAATTGGTTTAAGTGCCTTTTGTAAAGGCCGACTTGACGATGTGTTAGACCATCTCTATTAGAGAACTTATCTCAATTTCTATTTATGGTCTACCTGTCATAAAAAGTAACTCCACATCAGTTTTTGCGTCATAAACAGTAAATAAGAATTCAAAACATTTCTCTCTTCTCCATTAGGAGGAACTAACTTTAGTCCCTATTGTGGTCCCACTTAATTAATTAATTAAAATACTTAAAATTAATATAATTAATTTTTTTCAATAATATTATTTAAATTTATAAATATAAAAATAATTCACTATTAAAAGATATTAATATTACATAAATTCATATATAACAATAATACATAACATATAATTCAGAATTACACTAATTTGTAAAATTATTTAATACAAAGAAAAACATAATTAAGCTCTATAGTTGACGATAAGCATTGTGAAATTGTCATATGTGTTCAATTAAAGTCCTCTTTCAATTGTCTATGCTGCTGCCTATTTCGAAGTTGGGCATTTTTTTAAAAAAATTAATGGTATGGTGCAATGGCCAATTTTAATAATGTGGTTAGGCATTTTAAAATTTAAAAGTAAAAATAACGAACCCAACCAACAATTATTTTGTAAGGTGTAAAAATTAAATTTATTTTTTAATATAAATAAATTTAATTAATTATAATTTAATATAATAATATAAATAATATTTAATATTAATTATGACATAAATAATTAATATAAATTATTAATTAAATAAAAATATAATTATTTAATATAATTATTTAATTATTTCAAATTTTATATAATTATTTATTTTTATAATAACTTGCCATTATTGGTTAATATGAGTCTCTCTGAATGAAAATTCTCTCTTCTTGAATTATGTGCAGGGACTCCATCTCTCTATACTCCAATGGTAGGTTCTTCCAAAAAGTTGAATGGGAATCCAACTATTAGAGGTGCTCTTAGACCATTTGCAGTAGGAAACTCATCCCAATTCCTATTTATGGCCCACCTATTATAAAAAGTAACTCTACATCAGTTTTTGCGTCATAAACAGTAAATAGGAACTCAAAACATGTCTTTCTTCTCCATTAGGAGGAACTAACTTTAGTCCCTGTTGTGGTCTCAATTAATTAAATAATTAAAATTAATATAACTATTATTTTTTCAATAATATTATTTAAATTTATAAATATAAAAATAATTTACTATTAAAAGATATTAATATTAAAAAAATCATATATAACAATAATACACAATATATAATTCGGGATTATATTAAGTTGTAAAATTACTTAATACAAAAAAAATATAGTTAAATTTTATAGTTAACAACAAACATTATGAAATTGCTATATATATTCAATCAAATTCTCTTTTAACTATCTATGCTGGTGCCTATTTAATTATTATAATTATTAATTAATTTAAACTAATTTACAAAATTAATTAACATACATATAATATGTATGTAATATATATTTTAATTTATTTATATGTAACATATTTTTTAATTCATTTATATGTAATAGCAACCATTATAATATATATGCATACAATACAACTATTATTTTATGAGAACAACTAGGAACCAAAAGCATATCAGCCAAAAATTAGCTAAAATGTGTTTGGGTTCCATAAAAAATTGGGTTTTGGTTTGTGCTCTGTAATTTTAGGAGCGGTTTTTAAACGTATTATTCAAAAAATAATTTTAATTAAACGATTTTGTTTACTTTTTGGCTGCTCACATTTTGGTTCCATATACTTTTTCTTATTTTATATATATGTTTTAATTTTTTTATTGACATTCCACATATGTCAAATTTTGAGTCCCTCTGAATAAGAACTCTCCTCATCGATCCATGTAAAGGAATTCATTTGAGTTCACACTTCAACGGACAAAAGTATCCTTATGTCAGAAGAGAAATTTAGAATAATTACCATTAGAATTGCTCTTAAAAACTCTTTAAACAAGTATAGAAATTGTTTAAACCAGTTACTTAAATAAATAATTGAGAATTGATTAAGAATTTTTAAATTATAAATGAATATTTTATTCTTCTATCAAATAGTAAGGGAAAAAGGGATTTATTTATTTTTATTTTATAATTTTTTTACCTCTAAATTTGAATTAAATCACAGAGCTATGAAATGAGAATACTTTAGAAAGTCATATTTTTATTAGAGAAAATTTTACTCCTTTTTTCTGCGAAATGCTAAAATGACACTTCCTTTTTTTCTATTTTATAAATGTACATTTCTCTCCATTCTAACTTTTAAAAAACCCCATCTTTAATCCATTTTAAACTTTTTTGTGTTAATTAATGTTAATTTTATCTATTTTTTAAAAAAAATAAATTATTTTTTAAAAAAATACTCATTAACAAAAATTTTATTTTTTATTATTAAATTTTCTTTACCAAAATATTCTTTAATAAATTATTCTTTTATTAATTAAATTATATTTTTTAAAAAATTTAATAATTATATTATTTATTTTTTCTAAAATACCCTTCAATAATTTTTTAATTATTAAATTATAATTTTACTAAAATTTTCGTTAACAATTTTTTTATATTTTACTATTAATTTTTCGATATCTATATATATTATTTTAACATTAAATAAAAGATTTTAGTAAAATTATTTTTCAATATCAATATATATTAATTGCTATATATATATATTAACAGTGGTAAGATTTTTTTATTTAATGTTAAAATAATATATATTGATATAAAAAAATTAATAATAAAATATAAAAATAATTGTTAACAAAAATTTTGGTAAAATCATAATTTAATAATTAAAAAATTATTGAAGGGTAGGTATCTTAGAAAAAAAATTTTAATTATTAATTTTTTTAAAAGTATTTTAATAAAAATACAATTTAATCAATAAAAAAATAATTTATTAAAGGATATTTTGGTAAGTAAAATTTAATGATAAAAAATAAAATTTTTGCTAATGGGTATTTTTTTAAAATTAATTTATTTTTTCTTAAAAAATGGATAAAGTTAATATTAGTTAACACAAAAAATTAAAATAGATTAAAGAGGAGGT
The DNA here is from genome assembly GCF_059453495.1 of Arachis ipaensis. Taxonomy (NCBI): domain Eukaryota; kingdom Viridiplantae; phylum Streptophyta; class Magnoliopsida; order Fabales; family Fabaceae; genus Arachis; species Arachis ipaensis. The sequence goes on along the minus strand of NC_142437.1, from coordinate 18,590,972 downwards.
TTTTTAAAAGTTAGAAAAGAGGGAAATGTACATTTAGAAAATAAAGAAAAAAGAAGTGTCATTTTAGCATATCGCGTGGGAGGAGAGTAGAATTTTCTCTTTTTATTATTATAGAAACTAATACACGTCGTCAATCATACATAGATCAAGAAAGAGGCTCAGATAGGCACATAAGTTAGGCCTAATCTTTATTTTAACTCGAAGTTCCCAACAACATCCAAAATTTATTTACTTTATTATTATTGAAGATGGCCACCATAATCTAGAACCATCATTATTCTTGCTATCAACTTGAGCATTATTATTATGATTAAGTTTGATGACGACGTTGAGGCCCATACTGGGAATCATAAGCAGCGACCAAAGGGGTCTGGTTTCCATTGTATTTGAGAGCACTGACTTGATGATTTCGAAGGCCAAAAGCATTGATGAGAACATCAGCGGGGATTCCCCTAAACACTTGCTTGAGGTGGCTGATTGAAGCACGATCAGTTGTTTTGAACGCCACATATTCAAATCCTTCATTCCCGGCTTGCTTACCCACAGCGAAGTTCTGCGGCACCAGCAGAATCTGTCCTTCCCTTAGAACACCATTGAACACCGCGTTGCCTTGGGAATTCACCACCTGGATCCTTCCTTCCCCTCTTAACCCATAGATTATGCTGTTTGCGTTGTTGTTCCAATGGGGACTGTATATGCCATTCTATATGTACATTCATACATACATAAGTTTTGATTTGACTTGACAAAACAATGTTAATAATAAGTAATTGATCAATATTAGTTACCCTGTAGAGGAGAACGTGTTCCGCACTGAGTTGGAACCATCTGAGGATGGGGAAGGTCAAGCTATTAACTGAGCTGATGCGGCCGGCTGCAGGGTTATAGAAATCAGCACGGGATGGTCGGGCAATGTCCTCAACAAGAGTTGGACTGCATAGTGTTTCCTCCACTCCGTTTCTACCGTCTTCATCATACCTTCTTCCTTGTCCTTTTGGACGTGATGACCACCGGGGTCGTCGATCGTCATCATCATATCCTTGTCGATCATCATCGTCTAGAATATATTTAGAATATTATACATTACTACAAGATATATATATATATATATATATATATATATATATATATATATATATATATATAGATACTGTATTAATATATTTTAATAACCTTGTAATTACCTGGACGACGCTCGTCATCATCGTATCCTCGTCGATCGTCTTCATCTAAAACATATTTAGAATATTATAAATTAATATGAGATATATGTTATATTAATATATTTTAATAACCTTATAATTACCTGCACGACGGTCGTCGTCATCATGCCTTCTTCCTTGTCTTTTTGGACGTGATGACCTCCGTGGCCGTCGATCGTCTTCCTCTCCTTCTTCGTATTGACCTTATTAAACAGAGAAAGTATTATATATTAATACGAGAGATATATAAATATTTCATATCATAATATTCTAAACAATAATGTTAGGTAAATAAATACTGTTACATAATAATTTAACATTAATAATTTAATATATTATGATTATATACTTATTACGACTAATATTATTTAATTATTTTTACAATAATTAAAAAATCAAAATAAAAAATTTTTATACCGTAAATATATTCTAGGTTTAATTATTCTGTTAGTTCTTATAATTTCATAAAATTTTTAATTAGGTCTTTATATTTTTTTTTTCTTTTTAATTGGTTCCTATATTAATTTTTTTTTCAATTAAGTTCTTATTAGTAGTAATTGCCTTAATTTTATAAGGATCTAACTAAAAAAATTAGTACAAAGATTTAAATAAATAAAAAAAATATAAAAATCTAATTAAAAAAAATTTTAGTGCAAAGACTTAATTAAAAAAAATATATATAAACCTAATTAAAAATTTCATAAAATTATAAGAAGCAAGAGAGTAATTAAACTTATATTTTAATAACATTATTTACCTGGACGACGGTCGTCATCATCATATATTCTTCCCTGTCTTTGACGTGAACCCCGTGGTCGTCGATCGTCTTCGTCTCCCTGTCTGTAGGGATCTTGTCTATGTGGACGACGGTCGTCATCATAGTCATATCCTTTTCCTTGTTCATCCCGTCTTCGTGGTTGGCGTTGTCTTTCTTCTAGTTCATCTTCATACTGTTTTCCCTCTCCCCAGCGAGGACTTATGACGTCTCTGAATCCTCCCTCCACTCTCACGATTTGGTCCTTCGTCTGTTCTGGCGGGTTCTGGAGTATCCTGGCTATCTCCTCATCCACGCCGAAAGCATGCGCTAGTAGTTGTGTACTGAATCCACTCAAAACGTTGTTGCCTTCTTCCTCCTCTTGCTGATGCTGCCCATGCCTGCGTCGCGTCTGTGGTTGTTGTTGTTGCGTCTCTGGATGCTCTTCTTCCGGATTTCCAGCTAGGTAGAATCTCTTGAACCAGCAAATACAAATATTTTAGATGAAGAATGTCATCATCACCTAAATAAGTATATTGATATCTATAATCAACTCAACATTAGTTACCTACCCTTGGAGAAGGATCAAGTTGGTTATCCAAGTTGCTGGTGTCAAGAAGCGTGATGGCAACAATAGGCTCATTTCCATAGTTAAAGCTCCAGTAAGGAACTCCTGCCGGGATTGCAAGGAGATGACCTTGCCTCAAGTGGTAGATTTTGTGGTGGCTATCACCCTGTTGTTCTTGTTCTCGTTCAGACTCTCTCTTAATAGCAATACGTCGTCGTCTGTCCTCTCTAGACTGCGATTCAGCCTCTTCATATGTCACAGGGCATCCAGGTAGAGATATTCCAACGACTCCATTGCCTAAATCCACAGTTAATTATATATAAAATTAGTTACAACAAATTACAGAAAATTAACATGTTTATGTGAAATATCTTATGAAACTACTTTGAGAAAAAGTATAAGGACTAGCAAATTTTATTTATATTGACCAACAATTTTAGTTAACACATATTCTACTGGTTCATTTTGATTTTTTTTTTAACTTCAGCTTATAAAAATATAAAAATAAGCTGACGATTAAGTACCGGATAAAAAGAATAAATTGTGTTGACTTTATTATATGAGGAGTGTTAGGACTTAGAAGTAGTAATTTTTGTGATTTGTAGCCATCAATTAATCATTACTAATATTTTTAATAATATGAGATTATATTCAATGATATGAGATTACTCATATTTTTTTTATTAGTTAAGTGTTGACCAAATTTTAATAAAAGTGCTGGGCCTTAAAAGACTTTTTCTTATTATATTATTGACTATATTTTTTGAAAATATAAGTCAATAGAAAAAATATAGTTCTCACTAGTCTTGTAAATGAGAAATTTTGATAGATACTATATCATAAACCTATTTTTCATAAAATTTTAACGTGATAAAAAGAATTACATGAATTCTTATAAATGTAATAATATGAAACAAAAAGCAAACCTTGGGCGATGAAAATGAGCTGGGGATAATTGGCGTAGGAAGGCAAGTGGAAGCCGTTAGGGAAGATGGTGCGCTTCAGAAGCGTGACACCGGCGCACCTTAGCTCCGGGTGGTTCGAGTTCCATGTCTCGGTGATGCCGCCTTGGGACTCAATCCGGTTGTCCGGCGTCAAAGCATTCAGTCTGTCGAGCTGGCATTCATTGAAACTCTCTTCAAGCCTCGTTCCAAAGCATGCACTTGTGAGGAACACCAACCAAACGTAAAGTGAGAGCCTAAACGGCCCAATCACCATCTTTGTTCAAAGAACTAATTCAATTGGAGAAGAGGGAGTGTATGTTGTTGAGAGAAGATAGCGAGTCCTTAGTTATTTATAGGGTTCATAGAGAATGTGTGTGAGTGACACGTCAATGCATGCATGGCTATGAAACCCTTCATTTCTTACACATATATAATAAGGTTTGGCCTTCACACTCTGCTCTTCTTCATCCATATCTATGGAACTTTGTTTATTTGTATTGCATGATGAACCTGGCCAATATACAAGGCATCATGCACTCATTATATTCATGTTCTCCGCGTCTCTTTTAATTTCTGTTCTGCATTCTAAAATAACGTAATGATAAGTACTTCTTGTCTACCTCCTTCTCTATATGTATGTATGCCACAACACAACCACTATTTATGTTTTATTTAATTTAGGTTTAATTATTTTATTAGTATCTATAATTTTATTAAATTTTTATATTTTTTATTTTTGATTGGATTTTTATTTTATTTTTAATTTTATAATTAAATTTATTTTAGTATAAAAATATTAAAATTAATAAAATATTTTTTGATAATTAAAAGTATCTAAAATAAAAAACATAATTAAAATTTAATCATATATTTTTTAAAAAATATTTTATTAATTTTAATATAAAAAAAATCTAATTATAAAATTAAAAATAATGTAAAAATTTAATTAAAAAATATATAAAATTTAATTATAAATTTAATAAAATTATAAAAAATAATAAAATAATTAAACTTTTAATTTAAAATTACTTGTTTATTTGTTTTAAAATAAGTCTCGTATTTTACATTCAAGTTCATTCTTGTCATTTAGTTTATGCTGCGGGTTTCGTTTTTTTTTTCTTCTTTTTTTTTTTTATCTTTTTTTATTATCGCCATTGTCACCACCACTATACCTCCTCCTCCTCCTCTCCTCCTCTTCTTCTTTTTTTTTATTTATTTTTTTTATCTTTTTTCATTATCGTCATCGTCACCACCACTATACCTCCTCCTCCTCCTCCTCCTCCTCCTCCTCCTCCTCCTCCTCCTCCTCCTCCTCCTCTTTCTTTTTTATTTGAATTTCTTTTATCTCCTCCTTTCTTTTCTTCTTTCTCTTCTATCATCATTATCATCATCACTAATAACACCAATATTTTGCTAATATTTTTATTGATTCTGATTCTCTGTGGTGATCGAATGAACCAAAAATATTATCAAAACTAAACTATTGTATAATACTAAATGATGAACCAAAAATGGTCCATTGTATACATTCGAATTCAAAAACACTTGCGTCTCGAATGAACCGAAAATTAGCTTAAAACGAAACCATTGTATAATACCACATGAACCAAAAATTGTCCATTATATAAATTCGAATTCGATGATAATGATAACGACGATACGTATTAGAAGAAGACAATGACGATAACGATGATGATTATGATGATGATGATGATGATAATAGAGGAGAATGATAAAAAAGAAGGAGATGAAATTCCAATAAAAAGAGAAGGAAGAAGAGGAAGAGATGTTGTTGGTGACGATAGTAACAAATTAAAAAATAATAAAAAAGGAGGAGAAGAAGAAGAAGACGTAGCATCCAAAATGAAGAAGAAAAAGAAGAAGAAGAAGAAGCATGAAGAAGAAGAAGCGCAAAAGGAAGAAGAAAACAAAAAAAACACTTAACTCAAATCACTTGGATGAACTTGATTGAATCCTAATACTTCATGCATATGAAATTTCTATAGGTTGAGCAGGGTTAGTTGAACTCTAATGGTAAAGTTTCACACAAAAATTAAATAACAAAATAAATAAGAAAAAATAGTTAAATGTTATAGGGTATCATAAGACATTCTTCTTTTTATCTTGGTCCATTATAGTATGATAATCCTTATTATCTAAATTATTTAATGAAAAAATTTTACTTTCTTTTTTTGAGATATACTAAAATGATTTTTTTTTTATTTGTAGAATATATATTTTTTTAAATTTTTTATTTTTTTAATTTATTTTAAATTTTTTGTGTTAACTAATGTTAACTTTATCAATTTTTTAAATAAAAAAATTATTTTTTACAAAAATATGCTTTAGCAAAAATTTTATTTTTTTGTGATTAATTTTTGCTTACCAAAATACTCTTTAATAAAAAAATTTTTATTCATCAAATTGTATTTTTACCAAAATATTTTAAAAAAAATTAATAATTAAATTATTTTTTTAAGATATCCTTCAATAATTTTTTAATTATTAAATTATGATTTTATCAAAATTTTTATTAATAATTATTTTTATATTTTATTATTAATTTTTTTAATAATTAAAAAATTATTGAAGGGTATCTTAGAAAAAAAATTTAATTATTAAATTTTTTAAAAATATTTTGGTGAAAATATAATTTAATCAATAAAAAAATAATTTATTAAAGACAAAAAAATAAAACTTTTGCTAAAGAGTATTTTTATAAAATATAATTTATTTTTTTCTTGAAAATAAATAAAGTTAACATTAGTTAACACAAATCATTTAAAATGAATTAAAAAGAAAGTTTTTTAAAAGTTATAAGAGAGGAGAATGGGGCAAATCACTAATATAAACCAAGGGGAGGAAATATTTATACAAATCTGCCAAATCAAAATTTGGTTCATGAATCCATCAATGCACATTTCTATATAGTTCGAACCAGGTCAATTCGAACTCAAACTACATGTAATTCGAATCAATGTGATTCGAACTATGTATACACGCACACTCCCACTAATTCGAATCAACCTGATTCGAATTACACATACACAGTAATTCGAATCAGGGTGATTCGAATTACACCCACGCACGCGTTCCCAGGTAATTTAAATTTGACTCATTCGAATTATTCATGGTATAATTTGAATTATACTGTTAAAAAATTAATAATTTATTAGAAAAATTTTATTAAAAAATTAATAATTTATTAAAAAATTTATTAAAAAATATATATATTTTATTTCATACAATAAAAAAAAACTAACAAAATATTTAATTACGAGGTTTCTTTAAAATATTAATGAGCTATCAATTCGAATTTCATACAATACTCTTTTGTCCATTTTTAATAGCTCATGAATATTTTTTAACAAAATTTTTTAATAAATTTATTTAAATTATACTACAAAAAATATTTTATTCTATGCAAAAAAAATTTAAAAAAATGGCTTAAAAAATGTTAGGAGTATTATAAAAATTTGTAATGTTCTAATGACTTAGGTAAATACATGCGACTGATTTTTATGGTTATGAAACTAATGAGTGTGTAGTCATCTATTATGGGGTATTGGGGTGCTTAACCACAGTGTGGGGGCAGCTTTTTGGGACATTAGGCAGGAGCAATTCGGATGGTCCGAATTGCTGAAGAATAAAATATATGGTACAAATCGGATGGTCCGATTTTCAAGGAGTAAAAATTTAAATTTTAGATGGTGCAATTCGGACCGTTCGTTTTGTTTTTTTTTTTTAATAAATTGAAAAAATAATTCGTAGGGTCCGATTTGATTATTATAAGATTATTTTGAGGGGGAGGAGCAGATCGGACCCTGCGATCTGTGGTAGCAATACGGACCGTCCGATTTGTAATGGAGAATTCGGACGGTCCGATCTGTCCTTACCTGATCCCACATTGTTGTAAAGCACACATTCTCTCCATAAACCTGTGCTACTCCAGACCATTCTCCATAATAAAAATAAAAAGCGAATACATGCATGTACTCAAATTTTAAATAAAATACTCTACATAGTCAATAATAATTTAAAAATTAAAGAAAATATTTTATTCCATACAAAATAATTAAAAAATATATTTTATTCTATACAAAATAATTAAAAAAATAGTTTAAAAGATGTTATGAGTACTATAAAAGTTTGTAATATTCTAGTGATTTAGGTAAATACATGATAAAAATATATTTTCTTTAATTTCTAAATTATAGTGATTATGTAGAGTATTTCTTTAATGTCCTAAGTCATTAGGACATTACAAATTTTTATAGTACTCCTAACATTTTTTAAGCCATTTTTTAAATTATTTTGCATACAATAAAATATTTTTTTGTGGTATAATTTAAATAAATTTATTAAAAAATATTCATGAGCTATCAAGAATGGACAGAAGAGTATTGTATAGAATTCGAATTGCTCACCATATAATTTGAATAAGAGTGATTCGAGCGTCCCCGGGTAATTCGAATCATGTAATATCTCACCATATAATTTAAATAATTTTATTAAAAAATTATCATAATTTTTTTTAATAAATTTATTTAAATTATACCACAAAAAAATATTTTATTCTATGCAAAATAATTTAAAAAATAGCTTAAAAGATGTTAGGAGTACTATAAAAATTTGTAATGTCCTAATGACTTAGGACATTAAAGAAATACTCTACATAGTCAATAATAATTTAGAAATTAAAGAAAATATATTTTTATCATGTATTTACCTAAATCACTAGAATATTACAAACTTTTATAGTACTCATAACATCTTTTAAGCCATTTTTTTTAAAAATTATTTTGTATAGAATAAAATATATTTTTTAATTGTTTTGTATGAAATAAAATATTTTCTTTAATTTCTAAATTATTATTGACTACGTAGAGTATTTTATTTAAAATTTGAGTACATGCATGTATTTACCTAAATCATTAGAACATTACAAATTTTTATAGAACTCCAAATATTTTTTAAGCCATTTTTTAAATTATTTTGCATAGAATAAAATATTTTTTGAAGTATAATTTAAATAAATTTATTAAAAAAGTTATTAAAAAATATTCATGAGCTTTTAAAAATGGACAAAAGAGTATTGTATGGAATTCGAATTGATAGCTCATTAATATTTTAAAAAAGTCTCGTAATTAAATATTTTGTTAGCTTTTTTTTAATGTATGAAATAAAATATATTTTTTAATTTTTAAATTATTAATTTTTTTAATAAAATTTTTAATAAATTATTAATTTTTTTAATAAAATTTTTCTAATAAATTATTAATTTTTTAACAGCATAATTCAAATTATACCATGAATAATTCGAATTAGTCAAATTCGAATTATCTGAAAATGCGTGCGTGGGTAACTGGGTGTAATTCGAATTAGTGGGTGTGTGCGTGTGTACATAGTTCAAATCACATTGATTCGAATTACATGTAGTTTGAGTTCGAATTGACCTGGTTCGAACTATATAGAAATGTGCATTGATGGATTCATGAACCAGATTTTGGTTTGGCGGATTTATGTAAAATTTTGCTCTCCTTGACTTAATATAATGATTTGCCCCAAAAAATGTACATTTTACAAATAGAGAAGAGAGGAGTGTCATTTTAACATATCTTAAAAGAGGAGAATAAAATTTTCTCTTATTTAATTTTATAGGTTCAATTTATTCTTCTAGACTATTACAAACCTTACGTAAAATTTAACCCTTTTTTTTAATTTGATAGTAAAATTTTACTTAATAATATATCATAGATGAAATTAGAATTAACATACAATATCTTTCTCTCATATAAAGATATTCATATTTTAATCAAAAATATTATTTATACACTAAAATTAATTATTAGAATCAGTTACTAATATATTTATATATTTATATTTTAATATTTATTTATATTAATGACTAATTTTTGTGGCTGATTTTAATGTACACATAATATAATCATATTTCAATTAATTAAACGTTAAAACAAATTGAGGATACATATAGAATTTCAGTACAGAATATTTGTACTCACTAGCAGAGTGCTGGTGTAGTGTTAGTGAAATTTATTTAGAGCAATGTTATATGATCATTAAATATTATTATTTTTGGTCAATATTTGATTAGCAATATAACATTAGAAATATAGTTAGTTATACTGGCTAAGATTAGTTATATTCACGGTGTCAGTTAGTTAGTTTGTTAGGAAGTGACTTTTCTCAAGTTTGTTATAACTGTTTTCAGTCTTGTGCTCAAGTCTGCTGCGTTTGTTTATAAAGACAGAGACACAAAATTGTGTTGGCAGAAGAGACATGGACAGAGACAATGTGTTCAGAGACACTGAATTAGTGTATTTTGTGTCTATCCTAACAGGAAAGACATAGAGACACTAACAAGAGACACAACTTATATTTTATTTTTTCTTTCACTATTTTTGTTAATTTTTTATAATTATATTTTTTATTATTATATTTTTCATCTCAAATTTTTTGAATGGAAAAAAATAAGAATAAATTGGATTTTCATAATTTGTTCTAATTTATTGCCAAACAGAATACAAGAACACAAATTTTATATCTCTATCCATCAATGTCTTGTCATATCCTGTTTTCAGTGTCTTATCCTATCCTGTTCTTGGAAACAAATGCAGCCTTAGTTACTAGCTTCTATAAATAGCTATACCTAACTCACTTGGGACTAAGTCTTGTATTCTTCTCTAATCAAGGTGTGTTTAATAAAGTTCATTCAATCGTTTCTTTCTTTGTTTTAGTTATTCGAGATTCTAATTCTTCATTGCTTGATCTGGTTTCTACATTGTTGTTTTCTGCTGCATAACTTTGATATTCAAGGATCTTAGAATCCTGATAGAAGCGTCGATGTAGTAAGTTTAATTATTCCATAATTTTTTATAATTTTATTAAATTTTTATTTAGAATTAAAAAATTTTAAATATGAAATTTATTAAAAATTGCAACTAAAAACAGAATATTCTTAAAATAATATTATACAAAAGTAAATATATCAAGAATAATACAAAAATTTAATTATAAATTTTATACCGTAGAAATCTAATTAAAGATTTGATAGACTTAAAAGAAGTAACCATAGTATGTACAAATAAATCCTAAATCCGAACAAAATTTGCTAGCTAGAAAAAATGGATCTCTCTCATATGCATACAAACTGCACCACTCTATAGTCTAAGAAAATACTCTGACATGTAATGTAGGCGACTATGAAGTTGATACAAATGCAGAATGAAAGAGTAAATACACAAAACAATGATGTCTATCCATATTCGATTCTCCTATTGTGCATTTTGCCTTGAATTTCGGTCAGGTTCATCATGCAATGCAATATACCAAATAAATTCCATATAGATATATATGGATAAATTAAATTAAAGCAGACAGTGCAAACAACGTTATCCTTATTATGTGTAAGAAACGAAGGGTTTCATAGCCATGCATGCTGAAGAAGTCATCAACTCCATGATCAATCTCAACATTCATTCATTGACGTGGCCAAAAGAAATCAAATAATAAAATTGTGGAGCTGGTAAGACTTTAGTTAGTATATCAGCCAATTGGTGCTAATTGCTTGGAATATGAACGAGTTTGACAGTGCCTAAACCTTCTCTCTTATGAAATGGCAGTCGATCTCCACATGCTTGATCTCTCAAACAATGTCGTATTGGTGATAATTCAAATTGCTAAAAGATTATCACGAGAATTAGTCTTAGTTAATACATTAGAGATATAATCATTCTTGAACATCTCTTCTTATTAATTAAAATTTTTGAAATAAATAGTTTCATAGTGTGATATCATAGTGTAATATCAGAACTTTTACTATTTAAAAATTTAGAGCTCAACCTTTGTTACTTAAAAAGAAAAAAAATTCAATATAAAAAAAGAAACATAAAAATTTATACAAACTCAAAAAATAACTCTTATATCAAATTCATTAGATATATAAATATTTATATACTTTTGTTTTTATTTAATTAAATTTTGAGATAAATAATTTCATGATGAGGTATTGAGGTGATACAAGAGAAAAAGAAAAGTAGAAAGAAAAAGATGACAAAAAAATAGAAAAAAAAAAAAGACAACAATAATTTATACATTAGAGATATCAATATCCAATTATCTATATCATATTCAAACATCATATCAATCCTTAAATTCCAAAACCCAATTAGGTAATCATATCATATCAATCCTTAAATTAGAGATATTGTTCCATCTACTTCAACTATTTTATCTTCTTGAAAAAATATAAAAGTTTATTTTTTTTATTTTGTTTATAATTTTAATTGCTCTTTTGGTTTTTCAATTTCTAGAATAAACAAAAAATAGAACAATAAATAATTATACTTTACAATTTTGATTCTTGCATTAGAAATTTTTGATATCATGTATTCTGATTACCTGTAGTTTGAATGATTTTATTTTTTTTCAACTTATCAAGAGGCTGCAAACTAATATAAATTATTTAAATTAAATTCATGTCATTTGATAAAAAAAAAAATAGACAATTTTTTCAACAAAAAAGGAGTTATTTTAAACAAATAAATCTATACTAAATCATTAAGTAAATGAAATGATAAAAAAAGAAGTTTATTAAGTTTAAAAAAAATATGCCATCTAATTTTTAATTAAAAAAATCATATAACACATTTTAGTTGTTAAATAATAATAATAATAATAATAATAATAATAGAGACTTATTTTATTTTGGTATTCTAATTTAACCTAATTTTATCCTCTCTACACTTTTATATCCACATTGGTTTTTAACTTGTATACAAAAATCACATATATTCTTTGGCAAACCATTATTTGGTTATCCAATCATGTTTTGTGTATGAGAACTTTAGCCTATTTCAAACCCATAATTTTTTATTTTGGAATTCGTTAAATTCCCCAACAGTAAACCAAAAATAATTATCACACTTAAATCCTAAATTTGCTTTGATTAAGCGTTTGACAACTCATTCTAAAGATCCATATGTCTTAAGGCTATTAGATAGTCAATTAAAAGTCACTCTTAGTCACTTAATACTATATTACACTACACACACTCATACACTTATGCGCGCGCACTAATCTATTCTAATCTCTATCAATTACTGACTTTTTTTTTCCAAATTTTACAATAAATCCACAATTTTATATTTTATTGGCAAATCGATTACACATACATAAGGTTTTGGTAAAATATTAGAAACCAATCATTGTTATTATTTTATTTTCTACTAGCTCTGTGATACAAGCCATACAATTGAAGACACTGTCAGCCGAGATCACGAGCTATAGTTTACGAGTTTTCTTTGAAAAAGTTTTGTACCTCTGAGAATTAAGCTTTTTGGATGGTTTGTGTTAGTTGGTAGAGTTAAAACCAAGGGGAGGTTGACTAAATTAGGAGTTAACATTATGAATAATAGTATGTGTGTACTGTGTACTAAGGAAGTGGAATCTGCTGAGCATTTATTTCTTTCGTGTGAGGTAACATGGCAGGTGTGGTGCAAGTGTTGAAGTCACTGAGTAAAGATTAGGTAATTCCTGGAACCATTAAAGAACTGTTTGACAGTTGGCATGACATGCACAATAGACAACAACGGCAGAAGCTGTGGATGACCGCGTTCTTTGCAGTAATTTAGAACATATGGTTGGAATGTAATGCACACGGATCTAAGAAATAAAAGAACAAGTCTTGAGATTATTCACAGAAGAACGGTGTTGAGCTACACAGAATGGCGTGGTTGTGATCCTATGGGAGGCAGATGGAGTTGCCAGGGAATTATTTTATTGTTCGTAGCTCTTTATGTTACTTTCTTTCTTTTGTATATTCCACTTTAATGTGTTGAGCTTCATTTGTTTAAAAATATATATATATATATATATATATATGATATATATATATATGACAGACTTTAAAACATTATAAAATTTATATATCAATATCTTTATAGGCAAATAGACTTATATTTTAGTTAAAATTTGTCATGAATTAACATGTTAGATAAAATAATTCATTGAAAACTAATTTAAGATATCACTTTAAAATTTATTTGAAATATTTTCAGCCAAATTGATGATATAAAAAGGTAAGAACCTTGAAAAACAAAAGAAGCAACCCGCAGCAACGAATTGCAAGAAGAAAAAAATGATCAAACCCAAGCTACTATGGAATTTGCTGACAAACGGAGGAGGATGCTTTATAAAGACGTGTAAAACATCTTTTTGTAAAGATATTTATATGTTGTATTATTATTAAAGGTATTAATGAATTGGTTATTTTTAAATTTCTTAATAAATTAGAATAAAATTAATTTTTTTATAACAATAACAATAAATTCAATTGTTATCAGATTCGATCGAACCGATTAATTTATATAACCCACTAGATTATATTTTTTTTAGTTTTTTTTTAAACAAAAATTAGGGATATATTTGTCTTTTTATCAAAAAATTTAAATATGGTTCGGTTTAAATTAAATCGGTCGAATCAAATCAGGTCTAATAATTATAGTGCGAATAATTAGATTTATTATTGTTGTTATAATAAACCGATTTTGTTTTGGTTTATTAAAAATTAAATTATTAACCAATTTAATAAAAATATCCAATAATATTATGACATATATAAACATTTTAAAAAAAAAAGATATTTTTAGTATCTTTATCGAAATAGTCTCCATATATCCCTCATAAATCCTATTTGAGATATATATGTAAGTATAGAGAGAAAAAAAAAATAACAAAAACCCCTAAATTTTTATGATTTGTTATCAAAATTATTGTTATCACCCGGCCCACATCTTACACAATGTTAAAGTGTAAGTGTAAATTAATATTATTGATTAACAACGTGCATGGAATATTAGTTTAGTAATTATTAGATCAGAACATAGCTATTTTGATAATCGATGGTTACACTCTGTTAACTAATTAATAATTTAATTATACACCAGCAACAGAATATATGAAATGTGTAGAATATGAAATCACTTTCATGACAACTGGATCTGTGTGCTTGTCCATAAATACCAATAATAATATATCACATGGACAATATATTATACAGTACGGCCGTAAGAAACATTTTCAAAATCATGCCGACATAATAATAACAAAATATTAGGTAGCTAAGTTGATAATACATACATTAGTATATTCTATTCGGCTTAAGTATATGCTATCATATATACATTGTGTCTCTCTATAATGGTTTTTTATATTCACTTTATCTATTATTATTAGTTATTAGTTATTATATCATAAATTATGGTAATAACTTTTTGAATAATACCCTAAATAAATTTCTAAAAATTTAGCAGTCTGACAAATTTATTTTCTAAAAAAATTAGCTAGATCTTGAATTTTTAAGATTATTAAATATATGCCATATAGATATTCAAATCAGGTTGAATTGGTTAACACAACACACTCTTTTCTACATAGAAGTTGTAGGTGTGACGTGTCAGGTAAAGTAACACGTGTCGCGCTCAGAATGGATTAATCTTTGGACATGTAGCTAAAATGACGTCATTTTGGGACGACGCCAAACGACGCCGTTTTAAGTGGACAGATTTGTCTCCATCTTTGTTTTCTGGTTCTCGAAACTTCGACGTTCTAAAGTCAAATAGATCTCCTAAAATTTTTATTATAAGTAAAAAAGGTTCCTAATTTTAAGTAGGTACTTTGTATAAAAAAACGTATTCCCTCCCTTTCTCTTTGTAAAATTACAAGTATCAAAACCCTCACCTAGATTTTACGACCTAACCTTTCATATTCTTCACCCCATTAACGCTTATCCAAATTCGTAATGGTGCTTTGACAGTGTGTACAAGAACTGTTTGGTGGTGGTGTGTCGTGCATATTGCCATTGTTCGAGATAAGTTAAGTTAGTTTTTGCTGTATTAAATTAGCAGTAAAGAGTGAAGTATGATAAACGTGCATGTGATGTATGTTTAGGCTAGATCAAAGACAGCTTGTTGTAGGTGTAGCTTAAATAAGAGTTATGATGAAGTGGTTACGGATAGATATTTGATAATAACAAAAATAATGTAGGTATTTGAATTTTTTATTCTATTATGTTGTTGTATTGCGCTAGTTGCTTGGTTAACTTGTGATAAAGTTTTATTTTTTGGTATTTAGATGAGTAAAGACATATTACCTGTATTTCACCGTGGTGAAAGTTTTGTTAGAGACAACAAAGGGGTACTTGTGTACATTAATGGAGAAGTCAAAAATTTTTTCCAATAGACATTGACTTGATCTATTTTTTTGACCTATAGAAATGTTTTTTGAATTTGGGTTACCATGACCACAATGCAATGTATTAGTATGATCCCACTTCTACTAACTTGGAATCTGTTATTCACCCAATTAATGAAGATAAAGAGATTAAAGTTCTGCAAAAGAACAAGATGCTAAATGAGGATACTGACGAATTCTAATTGTTTGATTGTAATTATACTTGAGATATGTTGTTTCATGTGCTTGGAATTGCATATTTTGACATACTTTGGATACTTCAATCATGATTTAATTCTAATTATAGTTCTAGTTGCTTAATTCGAGGGGACTAATTTGACATATATACTATAAATTTAGGGACTTTTTGACTTATAACAAAAATTTTAGGAGACCTATTTGACTTTAGAACGTCAAAGTTTCGAGAACCAGGGAACAATGGTGGGGACGAATCTGTTCTCTCAAAACGGTGTCGTTTGGTGTTGTCCCAAAACGACGTCGTTTTAGCCACGTGTCCAGGGACTAATCTATCCTGAACGCGACACGTGTTGCTTTACCTGACACGTTATACCTACAACCTCTACGTAAGAGAGATAGTATCGTGTTAACCGGTTCAACCTGACTTGGAGATCTATATAGCATATATCTAATAATTTTAGGAATCTGGAACCTAGTTAATTTTTTTAAAGAACAAATCTATCGAATTACCAATTTTTTAGAGACCTATTTAGAGTATTACTCCAACTTTTTTTTATCTCTAATTACTGCTAGTCATCTGATTTATTCATCTTATATTATAATTTTCCTATAAAAAATATTCTTATCAAACAAATTATTGATTTTCAGGGACAAATACATGATTGTTTTTCACAAATGTAAAGCATGCATATATGTATGCCAAATAAATTAATATAAGCCAATTAAAATACTTAAGGTTAGTTTAAATTGTCTTATAAAAAAAACAATTATTTTTAAAAAATTAATAAAATTTTTTTATATTTAAATAGATTTTTTAAAAAATATATTAAAAATATTTTTTATTTTTATTTTTAAAAGAGTAAGATATTATTGATTTTAAAAAGAATATTTTTAAAATTTTTTAAAAATATATCTAAATAAGTTTAAAATTAAATAAAAATATTTATTTTTTAAAAAATATTTTTTTATTCAAAAAAGCCAATCCAAACCAATCCTTACTGTCTTACTCTTTCCTCTTAAAAAGATACTTTTAGCCACATTTTTTTGGCAAATTTTCTTGGAAGAATTAGGGATATTAAGAATGTGTTTGGGGAAAAAATATACTTTTAAAAAAACTTCACATCACAACAACAATTTTGGAAATTTTTATGCTCCTTAGCATTGTATTTGGAACACAATAAAATTGAAATTGAATTGAATTTAATTGTAAATCCCATGGATTTATGAATGTACATTATAATTAAACTTAAATCTTTGATTATTTTTAATAGAATTTAGTTGGAACATAAATAATTTATCGTGTTACAAATATAAAAAGTATTTTTTTTAAATGGTATCAATTCCAAAGACATAGTAAAATGGGTCAAATCCGTCAGGCTAACGTATCAAATCCACAAAAAAAGTGAGTCGGACTAAGATTTGAATCCTGCCAAATAAAAAAATTCGTCAAATCTGCGCATTTTGACAGGGTGTGGCCAACCAGCTCGCGTAGGCCAAGTGTTATTTTTCTCTTTTTTTTATTAATAATTTTCAAACACATTTTATTATTTTTATATTCTTTTTTTATTATTAATTTTATTTATTTTATTTTATACTTTCATATATATGCTTAAATTATGTAATGACTTATATCTTAAGATAAAAATAATTTTATTGACGAATATTATTTTAAACAATTCTATTAAAATTAAAAAATAAAAACTAATAAAAAATTATATTATAATTTAATTATATTTTATTTTTTGATTATTATTTTTAATTAATTTTAATTAATTTTATTATTTAAAAAAAATTAAATTGACTAATTTATCAATCTACCATAAAATAAGACAAACTAATATTTTAAGCCCACTTTATTTGATAAAATAGGCCCGTCCATTTTTAGGACGGACATTGATGGGATAATGCGAGACGAGGAGGCTACCCGTTTTGCCACTAAAATATCATCATCAAAATTAAGCAAAATGAAATTAACAATAGAATTGAACTAGCCATGGCTAAGAACGTATGATGTATGGACACTGATATGGATACGGGATACAATAAGATATGGGATACGCGAACACACAAATTTTAAAAGATTATAAGATATAGAGACACATCATATATATAAAATATTAAGTATTTTTAGATAAATTATAATAATATTTTTATATTTTATTGATATTAAAATATAAAATAATATTTTAACTGTTTTTAATGTCCTGTTTTAACTATATAAAGTATTTAAAATATTTTTTGTTTTAATTAATAATATATATTATTTCTAAACTCATTTCAAGAAAACATATTAAGAATAAGGTTGGATACGTCGACACATGATGTATTTAAGTGTGTCTAAGTGTGATAGAAAAAAGGTAAATTCTACTCTACCATTCCAATAATAACATGTATATTACCCTCTGTGACATGTCATCTTTTAATTGGTTGTTATGTTAACTATGGTTAAACTATTGATAATTAAATTATAACCCAAAGTGGATAATTATATAATTTACTAAAATATTAAAAATTCAGTCTTTGATTCTTCCCTAAATCAGCCTCGCACACAATGAACCCTAATCTTCTGTATTTCCTCTCCCGTTCCGGCACCGTCGCTGCCACCGAGGATAACCGCCTCATTGGGTGCCCCATTCTCTCCATCTGTCGTGCCATCTCCGTGCTCGAAAGCATCGCCGCCGCGTCGTCACAAGCAGCGCCGCCTTCCTCACGGTATCCTTCCCTCTCATGAAATTGCGTTGCAGAATCCCTTATCCACTCTGCAATAACCACCAAGTGTGATGACCATGAATCAATCAAATGGCTTCTTTAACTTGTTCATCATCTTCATCCTTCTTAACAAAGCTTCCTCTTCATTCCTCAACACCTCTAAAAAGAACAAGAAGAAGAAGCAACCATGATTTTCTAAGAATGGTGACTCGTTCCTGTCTCGATGACAATTCAGCACTTCTCCGAGCAGCTCAATACACTGTATGCCTATGAAACTTGAATTCCTAGTTCTGCAGCTTTCAAAGTTTGCAACTTTGCAATTTACTATGTGTGATCAATGTATGATTTTTCATGCATGCCAATTCAGAATTCACTAGCTTTGTTATCATAATCCCTAGTTTCATGTTTTACTTAGCAATGTTTGTCAAAAATCCTTTCTCTTTTTGTTGGGTTGCTTTCTGTGAATTAGTTGATACAGTATTGCATTCTTGTTGTTGATGTCTAGTGTTGTAATGTATGCACCTTTTTGTTTTCCAGATTTTAGGGTTACTAGGCTTATGTTGGGATTAAAACTCCTTTTTTATTTTAATGGCACCCCAAGAATCACATCCTTGTAAGTATACATATATAGATTTAATTTGTTAAGTATAATGAACCGTTTATAATGTATTTGAAAATTCATGCAGGAATTTATCTTCAAGAGGACTCACTGGACACATAGCAGTTTATATCTCTAAGCTTACTGAGTTAGAGTCCTTGTGAGTGACTCGAATGCAAATTCGTTGAATTTTTGTATATTTTTTCCTATCTTCCACTTGGATTGTAGTGATTTGAGTTTGTTGTGTCAGGGATTTATCAAATAATAGCTTAATTGGGGCGATAACTGTTTTTCTGGTAGAAAACCTGCCATCGCTTAGAGTCCTGTAAGTTTATTTCATACTCTCAGCATTAATATAAATTATTAATTTTGTTGTTACAAAAAAATAAAGAAACATTTTCTTTTGTAGAAACTTGCAGAATAACAACCTCACCGGTCTAATTCCAAATGCACTTCTCCCAAAGTCAAGTGAAGGTGTACTATCACTTAAGTATCTTACTCTTATTTAATTTGATACCCTGAATCAGTAATACCTGTTATTTACATAGTTACATGAATTTCTACAATTATATAGTATCACATATCAATTTCAGCATACTAGAACGTCACAGGTATACTTTTCACATAAAATATTTTACATGTAGCGAATGTACTAAAATGTATTACCTTCCATGTAACTATTATTTTCTTGATTTCATTATTTCTCTTTTATCTTATACACATACATACAACTTTAAATCATGACACATGGAAACTTGATAGTAAGAACCTCCATAGAGATTGCAAACTAAATGTAGTTTTTCACTTTAACTTGATTCTTGTTACTGAATGATGCTAGGTGTTGGGGCAAAATCCAAATCTATGTGAATCTGGTCCTTGTGACCAACAGACAAAAGATAAAAGCAAGAAAAATAATCCAGTTATTTATATACTAGCATCTGTTTCTGCATTTTTGATGCTCCTACTGATAGTTCTGGCAGTAGTTAACATCATTTACATTAAAAAGAGAAAGCTAAAAGGTAAAAGAAACAATACTTAAAACTACAATTTACAGTCCACTAAGTACAATTAACCATGACACACATTTTGACCTTAAAATTAGATGATGTCTACATTCATATGGAATCTGGTGATCCTTTGGAATCCAAACGCCGACAATATTCATTCGATGAAGTTGTTAACATGACCAATAACTTTGAGAGAGTCCTCGATAGAGGTAGATTTGGAACAGTTTACTATGGCATTATTGATGATATTCCAGTAGTTGTTAAGATGCTTTTGCAATCATCAGCACAAGGATATCAGGAATTTCTTACAGAGGTAAATTTGATAATAAAAATGTTGGTTATCTAATATTTCTTGAATCTCAATACAAAATATTCAATAAGTATAGAAACAAAGGTAAATTCTACTCTACCCTTCCTATAATAATATGTATATTACCCTCTATGACATGTCATCCTTTAATTAGTTGCTATGTTAACTATGGTTAAACTATTGGTAATTAAATTATAGCCCAAAGTGGGTAATTATATAATTTACTAAAATAGTAAAAATTCAATCTTTGATTCTTCCCCAAATTCAGATGACGTAAATGCTTTGATCTCATTGGTTTTTTTGAAGAACTTGCAAGTTGTCCACCAGCAAGTACGAGATTCTGGATATGGAGATTTATTGCCGATGAATCTTTAGCTATTGCTGCTTCAAGTATCCTTCCTCGTTGGAATTACTTTCATTTTCTCAGATTCTTAGGTTCCCCCCCTCCCACCCAAAAAAAAAAAAAAAAACACCAAAGAAAAGGGAAAAATCATATATATTTTGTTAACTATGTTATTCTTTGTAAGCAAGAGTAAGAAACAGAGGTTGGTTCCTTACTAGTCTTACTTGTTCATTCTTTTATCTTATTAGCTCAGGCAATCACTCTATCAACCTATATAGTTTCTCACAACAATGCATTGTTCGCTTTGCTAGTGTCAAATAATTTTGCTCAGATAAAAAGCAATGTGTTTAAGCGATACAGTGGGGACAACGTATACAATTTGGTTTACTTTGGTAAGTTATTGTGCCTACTAGAGTTTATTTTCCTTTGATTTCTGCTTATTTGGTATATTGATGATTAGTTCCTATGCTAAATAGAAAATTATGCAAACCCTTTTAGAATATGATGAATAGAAGTCACTTTTTAAGCAAAATGAAAGTTAGATATGGTGTTGAAGTTCATGATTAGTGCATCCCTTTGATTTAAATTCTAATTTTGTTAGGACTTAATGGGTTGCATTGGTTAAACACTAGTAAATATTTTATGTATGCATTTTGATCTTTTAAGGAAATATGATATGAATATGATAAGGGTATTACGGGCAATTAGGAGGTACATTGTTAGTGAGTGAGAATTATGGGAATATGTATGCGAAATGATAATTGATATCATCAAGCATTCATTCATTGCTAAATTTAATGACATGAAACCCATTACATACTCTGAGTTCCTTGAAGACCTCTGTAAACAGGTATTTTCATCTGATTTTTTGTGCATTTCATCCATGCACTATTATTGGTTGTTTATTCTGATTAAAAAGGCATTAAACAGCTGGTTGTGCATGGTTAATTTGCATATGTTTCAAATCTCTCACGGGGTATCTTGAATTTGAGTGGCTTTATGAGTAATGCCAATAATACATTGAAAATACCACAGCCTTCCATAATTCAATTTTCAAATTTCTTTTGTGATTATCTGTTGTAAACTTGTAATATGTTTTCCTTTACTGTGATATCGAATCCAATATGATTTTATATGCCTTTTGTATTCCTTTATAGCAATATGGTTCAATCTCTCTAAATAACTTGGTCATTTTTCTTCTCAATTGATTTTGTCCCTTTAATTTCTTTCATTATTGTTTCTTTGATTTATAGTTTAATTCCAATGAGTTCAGTTTATAAGTGAACACTTTTACCATATTTCACCAAAAAGCAAGAAAAGAAAAAGAGAATAATAATACTTTTACCATATGGAAGGGGTTTTTTTTAATATAAATAGGCATTTGCACATGGTGTATCCTGTTGGAAAGCAAGAATATGCTATTTAGTTGACACTTGAAAAAGCCAACTATTACTGCATAAAGAATGATGTATAATTATGCAACTTTAAATAAAATTTTAAATAAAATTTCAAGAGCTGCCGAAATTAGGAGAATTGTAATGTTTTAGTGACTTTCCAAGAAATGAATATGCAAAACTAGTTCTTTTTTTTTCTTAAGAGAGATATATTAGAGCTATGGGGTGCTGTAGGGCATGGCAATTTAAGGTTTCTGGATATTTCAGTGGCAAAATTAAATTATTGAAGGACAAGTCATATGTGTCTGATCGAGCATGCTATTGGCTAAGTTTTCTTTCTTATTCAGAAAAATGTCAAAACCAAGCACCCTCAGTTGCTGTATGAATCAAAACCAAGCACCCTCTGTAGGTGTATATCATTGACTTTGGTATTGCTAAGAAATACACGGACATTTCTACACATCAGCATATTCCTTACAGGTCTCCTTTTTTTACAATCATTCTTACTTTTTATTTATTTTATTTGATTTTATGTACCATGGTTAGAAGGTTCAACATGAAATTATTTTGGATTTTTGGAATTCTAGAATGATCTTTTACTATGGAAAAACCGATATCTGAAATGTTAAGATATTGCTACTCGTGATAGACTGACTATTTAATTGTTGAGATTTATGGTAAAAGAGTAGCACATAAATCTATAAATAAATTTGTAGCTGTTTGCTGTCAACATTCTTGTGTGGTTTCTATGAATTTGACTTGCTTGTTTGCTCTGCAGAGAGAATAAGAATTTGACAAGAACAGCTAGGTATGCTACAATGGTCAATGATGCCTCTCATGGCTGGTTTTTTGGATGCTGCAATCAACACCTTCGAGCATGAAGGCCAAGTTGGTATGGGCATTCGAAATGTATAAAAACTCTGCTGGCTTCTTCTAGCAGTTAGAAACCTCCATTAAATCAACTTTGGAAGAAAGCGTTCTGGAGAAAAGAGAAAACGGGGAGCTGCTTGGAATGAAGGTGGCAATGAAATTGGGAAGAAGCGTATCACAGCTGAGGGAACTTGCCTCAAAATCTGCTTCCTATCGAATGGAGGGAATCACTGTTGATGAATTTGCCAGCGAGTTATGAGAGGCTAACATCACTAATTCATTCTTCTAGTAGTTTAACCTTTTTAAAAGTGATGTATATGCAAGTTATGAGCTATGTTTGAGCTTGAAGTTGAGCTCTATATTTTGTATTATATACACATCTATACATATATAATTCGAGCCAACTTTTGAGCTTTTAGTTAGTCGAAGTCGAATTTTGGTTTCCTCCCTCTGATTATATCTATTATGCACTTTTTGAAGAAGTATACATTACCAGCAATATATTCTATAGCTATTTGTTTAAATTTGAAACTAGCTAATAATTAATCAGCTATTCGAAGTGCACAGGTTTTATTTCTTCTAATCATTATTGTTGTACAAATATAATCTTAAAAAAAAATCAACCATATAGGTAGAGCTTACTTTTTCTTGTCCAATGTAGGGATGTCTGCCCTTGTATATTTGGCAATGATAACCTGCAACATATAATGCATCAAAAACACAAATGAACTAAAAGAAAAACCAGTAGTCATTACTAAGAAAAAGTCAGAAATTCATAAAACGGTAACCATAAGAAACAATTTTCAACCAATAGTGGTAACTGATTTTGTGTTAGTATCAATAATATGAAAATAAAAGCCAGATGTGAAAAAGTGAAATGACAAAATTTGAAGAAATATTGTTAAGGAACTCGATCTCGAAAATTGATTATGATGCTTGTAGATTCTTTTTTCCGTTCCTTTTTCAACAATCAAAAGCCAAAAAAGAAATCAGCAATGCACTATGATAATAATAATAATGATGTGCCTATTATATGCAAATAGAAGACACAAAAATTAGAATATCAATTACCCGTTGAAATGGAATTAAAAATTACAGAAACACAATTAAACTTAAATTTAAAGCAAGAAATTCATGATATTGTCATACGAAGAACTAATCAGAAAGGGGATAAATAGTTTATAAACCCTAATTAGTTCATATACATACCTTTTTTATGGAAGAACAGCTGCAACTAAGAACGCGAACATCAGTAGCAACACAAACACAAACACAAACACGAAGATAAGCCACAACATTAGAAATTTCAGAATCAGTAATCACAAGAATGAACAGCGCAAAACTCAGCCTAGAATACAGAAATTTATTAAGCATCAAGTTGTTGAAACTTTAAAACTATAAGCCAGAACATTCCTATAAGCAGTGGAGGCAAAAAACAATTACATAACAAAGCAGAAATTTTAGCTCTTTTTTGAGTTCATGAGAATCATTAAGTATGTAACATGTTTGACAGTACTTGTGTATATTAAAATTCTCCACTCCTTTCTAGAGTCAATAGATCAAAAAATTATGAGAAAAAAAATTGGGCATCATATCAAAGTGGAACTGAATTTATTTAAGAGTTTGTATTTACTTATAACTCCAAAACACATATCAAAAAGGGTAGAAGCCTCTTGTTCTACCTCTAGATTATCGTTTCTATTGCATTCAAATTGCTATAATTGAAGAAAATTATGAGTAAATACAGTTGAACATTGAAGTAATACCATGATAGTGACTTCAGCAAAATTTTATAGAGTTATTTGAAAATTGTATAGTCAAAGAAAGTTTGAAATGAAAATTTTTCAAATCCAAGGGACACACTGCCATATAAATGAAAAGAGAAATGTTCATTAAATATCAAGAAGGATCACTCTTTCAAAATGGAAAAAAGGAGAAGAGCTACCTGAAGCACGGACAGAGCGAACAGAGCAAACAGAGATGTCAGCGGCGAGAAAAGATTCCGGCTAACGGATGAAGACAGAACGAACAAAGTTGTCAGGCGGCGAGGGAAGTACGAAGAAGTTCTTGACAGTGACCGTTACAGTGACGGTGACAGAGGCACAGTGAACACAGAGAGAGCGCTCTCGAACAGAGGAGAGGACTTCAAGCTCCTGCGACGGCGCCGATCTTCCACACGCGATGCCTGTACATGCGACGGAGCTGCGGGGTTGAGATGGCTGCGGTGGTTGGTGTGGCTGCTGGCTGCGGGCTGCGGGCGGCGGGCTGGGTCTGGTCAATGGGTGGGTACAGGTTGAATTATTTTTTCTTTCAATTTCAGAGAGGAATGTGGCAAAGGGGCGTTGAGCTTCTAAGAAATATAACTTTACTTTTTAATGTTTACAGAAATTATATTTTCACCCCTCTTACAAAAATATTTAATTACAAAGTTGTTCTACTTTAGTTAAGATATTAACTCTTGTTGAGTTAAATTAACTCAAACTAAAACTAAACATCTAATTAAAATATGTCACGTCACGGGGGTAATTTACATGTTGATTTAGAGGGGGTTGGGTAGAACTCACCTAGAAGAAAACGTTTTTAATTTTTATTAACATACGGTTGGACATGACAGACACGTGTGTCGAACGAATATCGATAAATTTCATATACAAAATATATTTGACACGCGAATACGACAACTCAATAAAGTATCCGTGTTTCATAGCTAAAAGCTAGGCCACTCATCATCTCAACTATTTCTCATATGTGAGATATAAAAAGTTAAAAACAGATTAATATTCTTTTTAGAAGAATATTCTAATCAAACAAACAAAGCAACCCCCGGCCCCCAAACCCAAAAAGATAATAAGAACTGAGACTGTACAGTGTAGACAACAAATTTAAAATGGGCTTGGTTTGTTTATATATGTTTTGAAAAGATGCTTGGCCAGCATATGAAATTGGAAAAAAGTATTTACTATTTGGTGGATTTAATTAGTCTTTTGGTAAACTAATTAAAAAATTGAGATGTCTTTATTTTTAGTTTTTGATAAATAGTTATTGGGTGTTCTTCGAAATTCCCATAGGGGACTCATTAGATTTAGTTTCTGGTCTCCAAAACATTTATAAATATTATATCAAATATTTAATAAAATCATTATTTAAAATACATACTCTACAAAAAAGCAATCTGATGATTATCTGTAAAAGAGATTTGTCTTTTTTTTATATTTAATTTTTTATACAGGCTAAATTTTTTTTATTATGAATGAAGTCTTTCTGCAATTCAATAATATTGACTTTGTATGTGTTTTTTTTTGGGTATGAAAATAAGTAATCGGATCTTCCTATTACTTTGCATGAAATTTTCAAATTTTTTTAATATAAAATTGGAGAGTCTAATTTTTTTGTTGTAATTTTTTTTAATTTTTGAAGTTCACAAATCGAAGTGTATTTTAAATTTGTTTAACTTTGTCACCAAAAAAATTTGTTTAACTTTTAAACACAAATTGAAAGCTCTGAATACAAAAATTAAAAAGTTTGATTTTTGTACTAAAAAATTAGATATTTTAATTTCTATATTTTTCAACAATTAGACGTTTCATATTTTAAAAAAATATCAAAATAATTTACAATTAAAAAAAAAATACCATTATTAATCCAATATAAAAAAAAAGTGTTTTATATAACAGCCTGAAAATCCGATATTTTATTATCATCATTCATCGATTACTACAAACCAACATGAGATATGATCCTGCTCTACTTTAATTTGTTAAAGGACACACTACATGCCATGATTATTGTTTTGTTATAATTAATTAAAATGGGAGATAACAAAGAGGTTTATCTTTTTCTTTTTTAATATGACCCTTTTCCAGTTTTCCTTCATTCGGCCTTATAATATAATATACAGCAAAATGTTATTAGTCATGCATGTTACTAAAATATTAATAAATGATTAAATACTACTATTTGAGAGAAAAGATAGTTGTTTCATTGTTTGTATATTATTGTTGGACGTGTTGATACAAAAAATATATTATCTTTTGACATTAATAATTGTAAAATTTAATTTATATTCATTGATAGTGTGTATAATATATATACTTTTTTTTTATTGCCCACAGTATTCCCCAACCTCCTAATCTTCGAACCCCCGACACTTGCTTAAGCGGACGAGTGAGTTGACCACTCGATCAACTCAAGTTGGTTTGTGTATAATATATATACTACCAACTAATATTATACAAACCTACACAAACATGAATAACTAATTAAATTTGACCTTTACTCCATAAATGATCATAAATTCTTAATATGGGTTGATTAAATGATCATAAATTTTTGATATTGTTGTAAACAATGGACTTTAGAATTGATCCAATAAAGTAAAAAAACCACTCTCAAATTACCTTCTAAACTCTAACATTAGGATAACCATTCGCATACTTAATGAATTGAATATCCGACATATTTATTGTTCACATTGTTTAGTATTTTCATTGTCTATCTATACTTTTTTAAAATTTTATATTATGAATATATGCGAACTAAAGTCTAACAACAATATCAATTCTTGCATAAATATAAAACATACATTTTTTATTTGTTGAATATTAAATTAATTAATAATTGAATGTGCATCTCATAGTAAAAAGGAAAAATCTGAGGGATGACAATTCGGATCTATTCGAGCTGAATGGGACATGTTTTTCTTTAACGATTGACTGGGTATGATGCGAATTAGGGCAAAACTTGTTTATTTTTGTGTTAGACATGTGTAAGCTTTTAATTATGTATATGAAGTATTCATCAATTATGTTTGGGATCTTATTAATCGATGTAATTTAATTTGTTTATTTTTATATTATAAATTTTTTTAAACAGAAAAACTATAAATCGATTAGGTTGCAAGACGATACGAGACAAGTATGAAACAAGTATATACTCGCAAGGTTGAGTATGGGACAAAAATTAAAATATTTGTATATAATAAAACGAAAAATGAAACAATTTATGAGTGTTTAGGACGGGTATGAATATTTAAATGCCCCTCTCGCTTTACTCTATTGTCATTCGCATTTTTTATTTTCTTTGTCTAAATAATATTTTTTTCTTCTATTTATAAAATTTATATTTCTTTTTTTAATTATTATAAGATTAAAATAATATAAATTTTAGATCACTTAACCAAAATACCTATCAATAATCATTATAATTATATATATAAATTAGTGATATTTGATTAAAAATAGTATATACACATTAAAAAATAATTATTAAATTAATTATTATGTATTTATGTATAAATATATAAATTATTTAATTTTTAATATGTATTTTATATTTTATTATTAATATATATTTTATAAGAGTGACGTAGTGACTTAATGGATAATTTTTTAATATATACGTGGCATGATTGTTATTTGACTCACAGAAATAATAATTATAATAATATATTTATTATTAATGTAATAAATTTTATTTATTTTTAATATTTTATTATTAAAGGCGAAATATATAAAAATATTTGTAGGAGGGACCAACAAATTATAATATTACTAAATCAGTCTCTCCAGTTTGGTGGTCACGCTACGTTTCTGACTCCGATCTAGGTTAATTTTTAATACATTTGAATATTTGATCCTCTTCAAATAATCTTTATATATTGAAAGTCTCATCCACGTTCTAAA
The DNA here is from genome assembly GCF_059453495.1 of Arachis ipaensis. Classification (NCBI taxonomy): domain Eukaryota; kingdom Viridiplantae; phylum Streptophyta; class Magnoliopsida; order Fabales; family Fabaceae; genus Arachis; species Arachis ipaensis. Next base: position 18,562,142 of record NC_142437.1, on the reverse strand, counting down.
CTACAGGGAACCCCCTGATTCCTAGTACTATTAATTGGGTCTCATTAACAATTAAGGGCACTAGATTAATATGTTTAATTTAAAAAATAATGAAAAGGTTAAATAGTTGAAATTTTACGATCTTTATAATGTATTTTTTCTAAAAGGAAATTAATTTTTTTGTTATTATTAGTAGACTTAACAAATGTCCATAAGAAATTTATTAGCCAAATTCATACAATTAAGGCGGTAGAGGTATATTAATTTTTTATGGAAAAGTATAGGTAACCAAGTGTGTAATCAGTTAAAAATTAAACAATTCAATTAATTATAATTATTAATAATTAATTTTACTTTTTTTTAAATTTAAAATTTAAATAATTAGAAACTAATTAAGTAAACTTAATTAAAAACTATAAAAATCTTCTCTTTCCACATCTGTAATACAAAAAATTCGAAAAATACATTAAAAAATATTTATTTAGTATGAAAAAGAAACATTATAATGCTTTACAAAAAAAAACATCTATATATATCAACTTATTTTTATTATATACGACAGGTTTCGAAATCCAATTTATTAGAGAGTTGGCAGAAGTTAGTTGGACCCTAGTTGATTTTCTAGCAGAACTCATTTTTCATTAGTGATTTTAGATTTGAATTTGAAAAACATTTTTTTCCCTTTTGAGAGTCATCCCCTATTTTATTATGGAAGTTCAGCCAAGTTAAATTTAGCTAGTTAAATTCTGTACAATAAAATTAACAGATAGGATCTAAAGAAATCAAAATAATTTTTTACTTGTCTACAAGTTGAAAATAGTGATCCAAATTGACATATATATAAATATTACTAAAAAGTGTATTAGTCGTAAATTTTGATTATCTTCAAAAGTTAAAAGAAAATTATTTGCTAAAAGATTAAAACTTGAGGAGTTGAGGATTATTAAGTTACAACTCATAAATGATGCACGTTGATAATATTACAAATTGATATATTTATAATGTAATTTTACTACCATGTATAAAGGAGATTTTAAGAAGAAACCAAGCGAGAGAATATAAAATAAAAAAATGTTATATCTAATTCAAAATTTTAACGTATCAAATTAACGAGTCTTTTATTTTATAAATGTTTTACTATTTATTTTATGTAGGACTAATTTCATACTTCTCTCGTACTTACAATCTTAATAAAATCATTAATAATTGTTTTTGTTAGAGAAAATTAATTTTGTACTTTTGATATATTATCTTTATATTTAATTTGAAAATAATTATAAAATCTGGACAAAACTAAATATAATTAACTTGCATACTAGATAAAATTATATTTCAAAATAATAAGAATAATAATAAGAGTAACGCAAAAGGAGGATTTTTTTTTTAATTTCCATTGAATAGAACGAATTACAAATAATGACGGGGAACCCCATTTAGGTAACATCACAATTGTGGCAATTCCAAAGATTTTGTGCAAAAATCATACCAAGAATCCATGCCATCACATGCAACACTTGATGCTGATGAAGATAACAACGGAAAGTGGAACAAATCTAAGTCACCAAATTCAATGTCCTCAAATTTTCTTGCATCCTCATCATACGAATTATCCGATGACAAAACTTCAGACCAAAACTCCTCGTCCAATGCCAAATTATCATCCTTATTACCATCATCATCATTATTAATCGATTCACCACTTGAATTGTTCATCGACACACCATCATTGTTATTATTATTATTAGTAGTATTATTAATGCTACTACTGCTTGAACACTGTGTATTAGGAGACATCATTGTCCTATCCCCAATTTTGATGGGTTCCTCTTCTTCTTTTTCTTGTTTTTGTTTTGATGAGGTTTTGTTGGACTTTTTGGTAATTTCCAACTTCTTCTTTTGTTTTGGACGTGGCTTCTTTGTGCTCTTAATGTTGTTGTTTTCTTGTGGGGGCAACCTTTTCTTCAAGTGGGTGTGCCAAACATTTTTTATCTCGTTATCTGTGCGACCCGGCAATCTTGCTGCAATTGCTGACCATCTACATATAATTTAGTTCAAAGGAAAAAGTTAGTAGATGCATCATAATTAATGTTTATTATTTTAATTAGGTAATAATACAATATATAGCACATGATGATCAACTTGATGGGCATGCATGTTTTTTTTTTATTACAATAAATAAATAAAGTGGCATCTCAATAATTAACATCAATTATTATTTAGGACTTGTCTTCTTGTGACTAATTTTTTTTATATTGTTTAAATATATATGTAATACATTATTATTAGAAGATTAGGTGTTTTTTTTTATATGGTGTTTTATTCAAATCGGACGGTCTGATTTGTTTGAAGAGAAAAATAAATTACAAATCGGAGGGTCCGATTTGTTTGTAGAAAAAAATAAACTACAAATCGGAGGGTCCGTTTTATATATATATATATATATATATTTTTTTTTTAAATAAAAATCGGACGGTCCGATTTTAACATTAAAAATTTTTTAATTTTCAAATTCACAAATCGGACCGTCCGATTTGTGATTGTTTGTTTGAAAAAAAAAAAAAAAATAAACAAATCAATACCTCTGATTTATACATCCCATATCAATGTGAAACACACTTCTGCTCACAACTTCTTGTTATACACTTCTCTTTCCCACATAAAAAATAACAAGCGTCTTCTTGTTAAGACATAAGAGAAGACGAACTCTCTCTGTTCTCTCTCATTTTCTTTTTTTTCTTTTTTTATGAAAGGAGCTCTCTTTATATACTTGAAACTCTTTCTAACTTATTAATTTTTTATAATATGTTTTTGTTTATATATATTTCTTGAAAACACATTCTTCAGAATTATATGTTAAAGATAGTAAAAATAATATATTTTTTTTATATTTTTTAATAATATATATTTAGAATATATATTAGAAAAATAATAATATCATTTCTACTTCATGTTAAGAGTGGTATTTTTAAAAAGAGTGATATTATTATTTTTGATAAAAAAATTCAAAGGCCAATAAAATTTATTATTTTTTACTATTATTTTAGTCATTAATCTAATTTTTTTAATTTGATAATTTAACAATATATTTTTAACTCACATTTTTAAACATTAATAACTAAATTAAAAACAATAAATTATATTGATCATGGATATTTTTTTATATGTATTAGATAATAAATATATATATTGAAAACAATTTTTGTTTTTTGTTTTTGGTGATGATATTGAAAACAAAATTGAAAGCAACGTTTGATAATCACTCAAGTAGATTGACGATAACGTGTATGCAGAAATCAATGTGTCAGACTTTGATTATACCACTTGTAATAATTTAAATAAGCACGTGAAAAACTTGAACCAAATTAAAGAATCTTCACTATCAAACACATCGATGATGGCAAGGATTTTGTTTAGCTAGATACTTTCTTTGTAAATTACTATTTTTTATTTATGACTATAAAAAATTTAAATGCAAATCACTCTAAGATTTGCTAACATGTACTTTTTTAACGATATATTATTATATTTAAAGTGCATTATAAAAAATTTATGTGTTTTTTTATCAAATTAAAATTTTTGAACAAATAATTTTATAACATAATTTAAAGTTTCCAAAAGACAAGATTTGAATATACATATGACAAAAAACAAGAAAGAATTTATATGAATATAATTAAATTATTATATAAAATATTTTATATTATCAACGTATCAAAAGTAAATTTTATAAAAAATATAAATTAAGTCAATAGTCAATATTCATTAAACATAGAGTTAATTTGACAAATTATATATGAAAAAATATGTAATTTATTGGCTACTTTTGTCTTTAATTAGTTTCAGACAATTTTATTGTCAAATTAATCACATTTTTATGAATATCAAATTAATTTATATTTTTTATAAATAAAGTTGCTAGTGTTTAAAATTTTTAATAAAAAATAATAATTTACCGAACTATTCATTATATTTGTTGTAAAACTTTATGTTAATATAAAGAAAAAAGGGATCACTGAGATGTAAACAAATAATTTAATCCAATGATAATAGCACTAACTTTTGCAATATATGAGCAACATTATTGTTTTCAACTTTTCATATAATAATAACGGAAAAGGACAAATTAAAGTGCTATTGAACCAAAACCAATATATAAAAAAGAAAGGAAGGAAATAAACTATACATTATTTAATTAAGGCTGTTAAGAAAAAGTTAGAGGCTGCTAATAAAGGTTCTTTTCTTTGTTCTTTTCTGTACCGGTATACATTAAGTTGATTAAGTTCATGAAGATGAATGTGTATGCAATCATTCATCAAGTGACATCATGAAAAATATTATTGTTTATACTTATTTGAATATTTTTATTATAAAAATAATCAGAACAACACTACAAAGATGATTGATGTTAAAAGAAAAGAAAAAAGATAGAGAAAGTAATAGACTAATTATTTAAACATTTTTTTAACTATATAATAAATTGTTAATTATTTATACATACAAATGTGCATAAATATATATTATATAAATTTAATTTTAATAAACTAATAGTATAAATTTTTTATATGATTATTTAATTATTTTTATTCTTTTAGATGATTATTCATATTTTGATTTAAAAATAACGATATACAATTAGATGTTACATAATTAATATATTAAAATTAAATTTATATTAATATAAGTTCTATGCATAGTACAAGGTGTACACAACTGGCCAAATTAAAGATTCAAACACAAGAATCAAAATGGCATATAAACTTTGGAATCAGGAGCTTTAGATTTTGTTCCATTATATTGTGAATTCACAAAACTTGAATATGAACTAAATAAAAATAACAATAGTACTACATACACTAAAGATTAATTATTAAATTAGTCATTTGTTTAAAATATATAAAATAATATATTCATTTATATATAAATACATAATGCGACTGATTTTTAATGTACTAATATAATAATTTTGTAAAAATAAATTCTTATATGATCTTATTTTATTCTTTTTAAAAAAATATTAAAATGTTAAAAATAAATTTTAGTGTACAGAGTATTTTAATATTATCTTCTTAGTATTTCTCTGAAAAAAAAAAGGAAATCCACTTTATTAGAAGAATATTTCAAAATTTTTAGTAAGTTTTATTGCTGAAAAGTGACGAAGACATAAATTGAAAGAAGATCAGAGAGAGAATGAAGAAAATAATAAAAAAGTAAATGTAAAGTGTAAATAATGAAATAAACTTTTACCTGTTTCCCAACATTTCATGCAACTTGAGTATTGTCTCTTCTTCTTCGTTGGTAAAGTTGCCCCGTTTGATATCTGGCCTCAAATAATTTATCCATCTTAATCTGCAACTCTTTCCACACCTCAATAACCCTGTTGATATTAAAAGCAAGGAAAGAAATTTATTCATCAAATTTCTCTTTACTTTCTTGTAATTTAAAATTAAAAAAAAAAGAAGAAGAAGAAGAAGAAGCAGTAGTATGCAAAAAAAGGGATTAATTATAAGTCTCTTAAGATTTTTGGATCAAGGTCTGACATTATTGAACTTTTCATCATTGTAATTTCTCACTTAATCTGGCTATTAATAAGTGATCTCCATCCCCAAATGTTTTCTTGAATCTAGTTATCAATGCATGGAAGTTGAAACAAAAAAGGGATTAATTATATAAAAAAATGAATTAATTACCAGCTTGTTTGGGAAGGGCACGCCAATTATTGTGACCATTTGTGTTGATATAATTGATGAGGATTTGATCTTCTTCAGGGGTCCATGGCCCCTTCTTCAACCCTAGTTTCTCACAGCATGGAGCTCTACCCATTTTCTTCTCAAAGCTAGTTGTTTAATTTTGAAGGGTGGAAGTGATGAATAGCCATGACTATGGTCTATTATATATGAGAAATAAAGTGCCAACAAGTATCGAAGGCTTCAGTTCAAAGCTCACACGAGGTATATGTGCTTCAATCATCATGGAAAATGTTTTTTAATATCTATTTTATGAATATTATATTCCTGTAGCAACGTGAGTAGTGTGAATGGCGTATATATATATATATATATACAGAGAGAGAGAGAGAGAGAGAGAGAGAGAGAGAGAGAGAGAGAGAGAGAGAGAGAGAGAGAGAGAGAGAGAGAGAGAGAGAGAGAGAGAGAGAGAGAGAGAGAGAGAGAGAACTTTTATATATTGTATAAATTTATGTGTTTTGGACAAATTGATTTTTAAAATTTTTAAAAAAATTTAAACTAATAAAAAAAGACAGATGAATAATTATATATTTAAGAGAAAAACCTAAATCAGCTCCTGACAATTACTTCGAAAGACAACGAGGCCCTTGACAAAAAAAAAATCCCAATCCGGCCCCTGACAAAAAAAAAATTCAATCCGACCCCTGACAATTATCTCGAAAGGACAACGAGGTCCCTGTGCCAAAAAAAAATTAATGTTATTTTTTTGGTACAGGGGCTAATCAGTCCCAAAAATAAATTATCAGGGATCGGATTGGGTGTTTTTTTTTTGGGGGCCTCGTTGTCCTTTCGAGATGATTGTCAGGGCCGGATGAGGTATTCACTCTATATTTAACACGTCTCTTTATATAAGAGTCATTTTTACATTTATATAACTTTTTTTATAAATTTTTTTTATTTATTTTATTTTTTCTTTTAAGAGATAATAATAAACAAATTCTAAATTTTTTTATTATAAAAGTTCTTATATCATGACATGAAATTAATTTTTAAAAATTAAATCAATAAAAAAATACATAAATAATTATATTTTTAATAAAAATAAAAAAACAAACTGATATATCGATCTAATATCTTTTATAAAATATGAGAGCGCGAGATTAATAAATTGTTGAAATTTTAAAAGATAAAGAATTAATAAGTACTTTTATTTTATTAAAGATTAATTTATCTAATATTTTAAAAGATACAATTAATTGAGTCAAAATTGATACAAACGATTTAAGTTTTGCTCTAAATTTTGTTTGAAATGACTCAATGAGTCATTATTGTACAGCTTGTGTGTGTGGGGTAGGTCATCCTGTTTCTCCTATGGAGTGGGTCACAAACTCAACACATTTGTGTTCATTAGTTGCATAGTCAAATAAGTCATCGAGATTTTCCTAACATAGAACTGCTATTAATGTGGCCCGTCAATTCCACTTTGAGATGGGAAATGTTTTACACCAAAATCAATGTTTACTAAATTAAATTTAGATCATCTAAATTAAAAACAATCATAAAATAATAAAATAAAAAATTAATTATTATTAAATTTATAATTTTTATAAAATATCTCTTACTATTTTAAATTAATGGTAATTGACTCATTATTTTATTAATTTTTTTATTTTAAAAAATCTTAATTCTATTAAATTTAATATTCTATTAAATTTAATATGCAGTGTTATTTTGATTTTAATTTATTTAATATATATATTTATAGAATACATATTAAAATTATTATTAATAGAAGTTTTTAATTTTTTATTTTAATAAATATATTAAAAATTAAATTATATATTTTTATATTTTTTATAATTTTTTTAATTGATAATTCTTAAATTTATTACATGTATGCTAGTTGTTATGCTTTGTGAACATCTTAACTTATTTGTACTACTTCCGAGTTCCGATAGATAAGATAAGCTATTTTATTGGCTTTAGATAATATGTATTAAGAATATATGTTGTTCTTGTAGAGGTTGGCCATTGTATAGTTCGTCTGTCGATAAATATTTGTAAATTTTTTGTTGAGATGAGTTATATGTCGATAATGAGAAAATAAAGGGTGGATATCTGTATAAGACATTCCGACGTTCAAGTAAGTAAATAAATAATAGACTTTGCCAATTGTAACAATCTGAACAATCCTTTTACTCTTTTCTATATCTGAAATGGAGAATAATGGTTATGTTTTCGAGTAATTTTGCTTTAAATAGAGAGTAATAACATATTTGAGTATTTTGGTATTTATTTTTATGACTGTTCTTGGTAATCGATTTATAACGTATATAGCTGAGTCATGACGTATAGTCGAGCTATAACAGCTATATCATAATCCCCCGAGCTTGACCTAGTGATATTTTGATGAAATAGGTTGAGTTTTTATTGATGAGTTATGGTTTGGTATTTTGATTTATAGATATATGGAGCTTCCAGCTCAACTTGTTTGATCAAAATAAATATAATAAAATATAAAAGCTGAAACAATTAAGTGGAGAAGTGTAAATTTTTCTTGAAAAAGAAAATAAAAAAATAGTCTTGTCATTAAATGGGCAGTTGGTGCTCCAGTTTTTAATGTGATTGAGTACCATTGGTTTTGATAGAAACAACTATTGTAATTAAAGAGATGGAACTAAACCGGTTTGTATTGGATTTTGGCATATGTATTTGGAATTCTGAAGGGTTTCATTAAAGGAACTTCACTTTGATAAAATGACATTTGGAAAGAATAAAACATGATTAAAAGATGTTAGTCGTTCTCTGTTTTCATTTCTGATTCTGATTCATTTGTCGTCTTCTTTTTTTTTTCCAGTTTTCTTTTTTAAAAAATCATGGTTGAAAAAAAGGGAAAAGAAAAAAAATTGAAAGATGATGATGATGGCTCTTACAATTGGGTTAGCAAGGATGTTAAAATTCAATGTTCTCTTTTTATGGATATGGATAGTGCGGGTGAGATTGACGTTTCAAAAATAGTTAGGAGAGGTTCTAGAGTGAGGGTTGAGTTGCTGCCATGCACTAAGGCTGATCGTGTTTTTCATAGAAAAATAGATTTTGAATATTTTTAGATACATAGCTGTGTTCTCGAAGAACTTCGTGTGAAGCTTTCATTTACTGTTTTTGAGTGTGATATTTTGGAACAACTAAATTGTGCCCCTTCTCAACTCCACCTAAATGGTTGGACTTTCTTGAGATGTTTTGAAATTTTGATAGATTTTCTAGAGATAAAATTCTCTGTTGAGTTGTTTTTTTTGTTTCAAGTAAAAGGGATTTAGAAAGGGGTTTGGGTTAATTTAAATAGTGCTTCAAGTTTTGCTATTTACAAACTTTATAAGTCTTCCTTTAAAGATTTCAAGAAAATATTTTTAAAAGTAAAGTCGGTCGACAAGAATTTTTCCTTCTATTTAGACGAGCATGTAGGTGAGAAGTTTTTCTTATTTTGGTGTTTATAGCCACAACATATATTGGATTCTGAAGGGATAACTCCTCGCAATGAGTGTATAATATGGTATTCGGTGGAGGTTGTTGATATGAGAAACTTAATATCTGTCTTTGATTTACTTCTATGGAAGGAAGATAGAGCATTGGTGGTGAACTATCTCGATTAGAGTTGATAAGTTATTTTTTGAAGATGTGATAGTTGGCTATATTTTTAAAATTGTTTAATTATTTTGTAGATGAAAAGTATCCAGGTGTATCAGTGGCGAACTTGAGAGCTCGTCTGAAGATGAAGAATATTGAGAAAGAGGGGTCATCTTCCAATTCCGAAAAATTGATGGGGAGGGAGAGGTAAATCAACCTGCCCCCAAGAAGGAGAGTTTTGTTTTCAAGAAAAGGAAAGCCGATGTTATCAACTTAGGTGATGATATTGGTGAGAAGGAGAGGGAGATACTTTTGAAAGAGATAACTATGTTTGTGAACAAACAAGAGAAAATACATGGTTTTGCCGAGGATGGGGACGATTCCTTAGTGTGGGATAAGAAGTTTTCATTTATTGTCATGGCGGACGAGGTATTGCAGTCGTCTTCTGATGTTTCTTTAATTGATGAGGTTGGGGATATGGTAGTGGACCAATATCTGCAGGTATTAGTTTGAACTTTTTGTAGATATTTGATAGAGATGAGTTATATGTTGTATAACTTCTTTGATTTGTGTAGGTTTTGGAATTTTGTTTGGCTAGTATTGGTCGAAGTCAGGAGAGGATGCATAAGAAAATTTTGCTGAAGAATGATGAATCCGTGAGTCTAAAAGAAGAGCTTGATTTAAAAGAAATTGTTATTGAGGATCTGAAAAAGAAGTTGGCTAGAAAAGAAGAAGAATTGAAATTGGAGAAGAATAATCATGACAAAGATATAGAGTTGTTGAAGAAAAAGAAAAGTGATTTTCCAATATGAATAATCAAGTGATTGAGGTTACTATGAAGCTGAAAAATACAGAGAAAGGTTGTGAGACTGAAATTTTCGATGCCTTTGCTGAAGGCTTTAAGCATGCTGTTATGCAAGCAAAGCTATTGGTTTCGGATAGCGACCTTTCGACGATGGATCTAGGTAAAGTTGTTTCGGATGGAGTCTTAGTGGATGATGATAAGGCTATTGAGGATGAGGATGAGGATGACAACCTGACAGAGTGATATATACTTATAGTTTGATTTTAAAACTTTTGATGATGAATGATTTGATGTATTTCACTGTTGCCAATATACTTTGGCTATTTTGGATTGTAATAGGTTGTCTTTTGAATTGACTTTCTTTAGATAATATCTTACCACTATTTGATTATATTGTGATCTTTTGATTTGTGGATTGATAACTGGGCAATGGTTATTTTAGATTTCTAGGAGTTTATTTCGTATTATAACAAATTTTTTGTTCCTATTTATCATAGATTTAATAGAAGTTCACTTATATTTGACGAGAATTTCTCGTTTGTTGAACTTTGTTTGATAATTGAATATCATCGAGTTTGATTGCACATGTTTAATGATTGCAATTTTGAATTGAAAAGTTATCACTAGTGGATAAATTTTTGTGATTGTTCAGTATGTCATTGAATGAGTTAGTTGACTATAGATAGTCATAGTTCGGATTGATATAGATCGGAAGAAAGAAGATAGTTCGGCCTTGATGGTTATCAGTGGCTAAGAAAAAGGGGGGGGGGTTGAATCTTGGCCTCCTTTTCTTGCTAAATTTTAACTTACCTTTACCAAGAGAACTTGAGAAGATATTTTTGTTTTTGTCTCCTATCGAAATATGAGACACTTTCTTTTTGTCTTCTAAAATACAGAAAAAGAGATAGAGTAGAGAAAAGAGAATTACACACAGATGTATCCTGATTCAGCTACCCAATACAATGTAGCCTACATCTAGTCTCCATCACAACTGTGATAGAATTTCACTATCTTTCAATTGATTATAATCACCAATTCTTCCTAGGATCTATCCAATCCTATCTGGGACAAATCCAGATTCTAACCCAATTTGAATTTGACTAGGACTCAACCTAGCTTTCAACAGCCAAGTGCTAACCAAACTTGCAAGGGAATCCCCACAAGATCATGACACAAAACAGAAAGATGTACAAAGAAAATATGAGACATCTTATGGCTTTTTCTCCAAATTTAACTCACTGTCTTTTACCTCTCATTTGCTTTTGCTTACAAACCTCACCATGTTTGCCTTTTTCAATGAGACTCAGACAAACTAAATTGAGAAAAAAAAATACAACATGAAAACCATGAAGGAGAAGAACTTAGAACAACTTAGGTAGCTATGAGAACTGAACTTAGTGCTCTATTTTTCTCTCTTGCCCTCAACCCTTGGCCCTTATTATAAAAGAGTGAAGCTTCCAAAGTTGAAACAAGTTCAATCCTATTGCTTTCTTCTTCTCCAGCATCAGACTTTGCAGCGGCGTCATAAGAACAGAGAGAGAAGGCTGAATCTTTGACATGCAACTTACCTTCTCTTTCATCCTTTTTCTTCAAACTTCTTAGATCTTGACCGTGAATCTTTTCTTTGGCTCCAAGTTTGATTTGTGGTCGTTGATGAGCTTCTGAGCATGTTTGGCTTCACTTTCTATATGGTTGCTTGATTTATGCTTGAGGCTTGGTGCACGAATTGTGAATCACACTTTTCACAACGCGTACCACTAACCAGCAAGTGCACTGGGTCGTCCAAGTAATACCTCACGTGAGTAAGGGTCGAATCCCACGAAGATTGTTGGTTTGAAGCAATCTATGGTTATCTTGTAAATCTTAGTCAGGAAGTCAATTATGTTTATCAGTTGAATTGTGAATAACCAAGAGAGCATAAATTAAAGGTTACTTGTTGTGCAGTAATGGAGAATATGTTGGAGTTTTGGAGATGCTTTGTCTTCTGAATCTCTGCTTTCCTCTGTCTTCTAATTCACACACGCGCGTCCTCCTATGGCAAGCTGTGTGTTGGTGGATCACCGTTGTCAATGGCTACCATCCATCCTTCCAGTGAAAACTACGCTCACGCGCTCTGTCACAGCACGGCTAATCACCGGTTGGTTCTCGATCCGGTTGGAATAGGATTTACTATCCTTTTGCATCTGTCACTAACACCCAGCCTTCAGGAGTTTGAAGCTCGTCACAGTCATTCAATCCTTGAATCCTACTCGGAATACCACAGACAAGGTTTAGACTTTCTGGATTCTCATAAATGCCGCCATCAGTTCTAGCTTATACCACGGAGATTCTGATTAAGAGATCTCAGAGATGCTCATTCAATCGGATATAGAACGGAGGTGGTTGTCAGGCACACGTTCATGGTTTGAGGAAGATGATGAATGTCACTGATCATCACCTTCATCACAGTTAAGCGCGAATGAACATCTTAGATAGGAACAATCGTGTTTGAATGGAAAACAGAAATACTTGCATTAATTCATCGAGACACAGCAGAGCTCCTCACCCCCAACAATGGGGTTTAGAGACTCATGCCGTCAGAGAATACAAAGTTTAGATCTAAAATGTCATGAGATCAAAATAAGTCTCTAAAAGTTGTTTAAATACTAAACTAGTAGCCTAGGTTTACAAAAATTGGATAAACTATGATGGATGATGCAGAAATTCACTTCTGGGGCCCACTTCTGTGTGCTGGGGCCCACTTGGTGTGTGCCGGGGCTGAGACTTAAGCAATTCATGTGCAGAGGCCATTTGTGGAGTTGAACGCCAGTTTTTGTGCCAGTTTGGGCGTTCAACTCCAGTTTTTGATCCTTTTCTGGCGCTGGACGCCAGAATTGGGCAAAGGACTGGCGTTGAACGCCAGTTTACGTCGTCTATTCTTGTGCAAAGTATGGACTATTATATATTGCTGGAAAGCCCTGAATGTCTACTTTCCAACGCAATTGGAAGCACGCCATTTCGAATTTTGTAGCTCCAGAAAATTCACTTCGAGTGCAGGGAGGTCAGAATCCAACAGCATCAGCAGTCCTTTTTCAGCCTGAATCAGATTTTTGCTCAGCTCCTTCAATTTCAGCCAGAGAAATACCTGAAATTACAGAAAAACACACAACTCATAGTAAAGTCCAGAAATATGAATTTTTCCTAAAAACTAATAAAAATAGACTAAAAACTAACTAAAACATCCTAAAAACTATATGAAATTAACCCCAAAAAGCGTATAAAATATCCGCTCATCACAACACCAAACTTAAACTGTTGCTTGTCCTCAAGCAACTAGACAAATAAAATAGAAGACTAGTAGGTTGAGAAGCAATAATATCTCAGAGTTTTTTTTGCATGAAGCTCAGATTCTAATTAGATGAGCGGGGCTAGTAGCTTTTTGCTTCCGAACAGTTTTGGCATCTCACTTTATCCATTGAAGCTCAGAGTGATTGGCATCTATAGGAACTTAGAATTCAGATAGTGTTATTGAGTATCCTATTTCAGTATAATGATTCTTGAACACAGCTATTTTATGAGTCTTGGCCGTGGCTCTAAGCACTTTGTTTTTCAGTATTACCACCGGATACATAAATGCCACAGACACATAATTGGGTGAACCTTTTAGATTGTGACTCAGCTTTGCTAAAGTCCCAATTAGAGGTGTCCAGAGTTCTTAAGCACACTCTTCTTTTTGCTTTGGACCTTGACTTTAACCGCTCAGTCTCAAGTTTTCACTTGACACCTTCACGCCACAAGCACATGGTTAGGGACAGCTTGATTTAGCCGCTTAGGCCAGGATTTTATTCCTTTTTGGCCCTCCTATCCACTGATGCTCAAAGCCTTGGGATCCTTTTTATTACCCTTGCCTTTTGGTTTTAAGGGCTTTGGCTTTTTCTGCTTGCTTTCTCTTTTTTCTTTCTCTCTTTTTTTTTTCTCTGCAAGCTTTGTTCTTTGCTGCTTTTTCTTGCTTCAAGAATCATTTTTATGATTTTTCAGATTCTCAATAACATGTCTCATGTTCATCATTCTTTCAAGAGCCAACATATTTAACAGTCTTAAACAACAAATTCAAAAGATATATGCACTGTTCAAGCATTCATTCAGAAGACAGAAAGCATTGCCACCACATTTAACCAATTAGAATTTCTTTTATTAAACTCTAAATTTTATTGCTTCTTATTCAAAAGATCTACTATTTTATTCATGTTTGCTGATGATGAGAAAAATAAACTATAGCTTAATTGGAGATAAAATCAAAATAGATACTAATTACTACTATATGACTTCTAAGGTAAACTTTTTATAAGGACACTGTCACAGAGTTAAGGCAGAAATTGGAAATTAACAACCTTTATTCTGGGGGTATGGGGGTTCCTCTGATCCTTGGGATGCTTGGTATTACAGAAGATTTTTGGCGCTTCAGTTCCCTTAAGTCACGTCCCTGCTCCTCTTGTTCTTTAAACATATGGGTCAGCATTTGACTGTGTTCCTTCTGTTGTTTTATTATTTGCTCCATAGCTTCCTGTATCTTGGTGACAGACGTCTCAAGATATTCCCAATATTCTGCTTGAGGAATCTCTGGGAGGAATTCCTGTGCTCTCTTCTTGATAGGATCCTCCTGTACTTGTTGTCTCTCCATTGATGCTTTGGTGATTGACTTTTCAATTAGGATATATTCAGTTATTCCCATCTTGACTCCAGCGTCCTTACAGAGCAGAGAAATCACGCTTGGATAAGCCAACCTGGCCTCTCTTGAATTTTTATTAGCTATCTTGTAGAGTTCAGTGGAAATCAGCTGATGAACCTCCACTTCCTTCCCCGTCATGATGCAATGAATCATCACTGCTCTTTTAACTGTGACTTCAGAACGGTTGCTAGTGGGCAACAGAGAACGCCCAATGAAGTCCAGCCATCCTCTGGCAACTGGTTTGAGATCCTCTCTCTTGAGTTGATTTGGGACGCCCTTTGTGTTGGTGGTCCACCTGGCTCCAGGGATACATATGTCCTCTAGGATCTTATCCAGGCCAATGTCTACTCTCATCATCCTCCTGTTGAAGGAGTCTGGATCATCCTTTAGCTGAGGTAGCTTTAATATCTCTCTGATCTTGTCAGGGGTGGTATGAACAATCTTTCCCCTGACCATGGTCCGAAATTCGTAGCAGGCTGTTCCAGATAGTCTTTGCTTGTCAGTCTGCCACATATTAGCATAGAACTCCTGGGCCATGTTCCTTCCTACTTTCGTTTCAGGATTAGCTAGGACTTCCCAGTTCCTGATTCGAATTTGCTCCTGGATCTCCGGATATTCGTCTTCTTTCAGATCGAATCTAACTTCCGGGATCACTGATCTCAGACCCATTATTTTAAGATAATGGTCTGAATGTTCTTTAGATAAGAACTTCCCTTGATTCCAAAGTGGTTTTGGAACGCTCTCTTTCTTGCCTCTTGGATTGGATTGTTTTCCTTTGGGAGCCATGATCTTAGTGATCTCGGAAAAACACACCAAACTTAGAAGTTTGCTTGTCCTCAAGCAAAAGAAAAGAAAGACGAGGGATAGAAGGAGATCGAGGTGCACTTGTTGATGGAGGAGGGGGGAGGCCGAACCCAATTTTAAAGGGGTGGGGGGGAGTGGGTTTTCGAAAAATTGGAAGAGATAAGATAAAAAGATTGAGTTGAAAAAGATAAGATAGAAGATAGAGTTTAATTTTGAAAAGATATGATAGATTTTTGAAAAAGATAACTCTGAATTTGAAAAAGATAATATGGATATTTGAAAAAGATATGGATTAGTTGAAAAGATTTTTGAGTGAAAAAGATAGATTTGTTTTCAGAAAAGATTTTGAAAAGAGTTGGATTGAATTTGGAAAGATGGATTTTTAGAAATTAAGGATTTTAGAAATCAGGGTTCTTGATATGTTCATGTAAAAATCATGCATTGAAGCATAAAATTTGAAATTAAAATGGAAATACGTGTGGGATAACTGGATTTGGCTCCTCCCTGTCTTCCTGGCGTTTGAACGCCCAAACACTGCTTGTTTTGGGCGTTCAACGCCCAAATGCTGATCTCCTGGGCGTTCAGCGCCCAGTTGCTGCCATTACTGGCGTTCAGCGCCCATTGGGTGCCTGTTTCTGGCGTTGAACGCCCAATTGCTGTCTTTACTGGCGTTTTCTTGCCATTGAGCTCCCTATCTCTGTTTTGTGTGCAGATTCCTTCTGTAACCCTGTAAACTTATACAAATGATTCTATACCTTAGTGTCAGTGAACTTTATATAAACAAATAAAAATAGGGCAAAAATGCTTAGAGGATTGATGCCCCATGGCTGGGTTGCCTCCCAGCAAGCGCTTCTTTATTGTCTTTAGCTGGACCTCGCTGAGCTTTTAATCTAGCTTCAGCCTTGAGCATTCTTGCTCAATGTTGCCTTCAAGATAATGCTTGATTCTCTGCCCATTGACAATGAACTTCTTATCAGAATCAATATCCTGAAGCTCCACATAACCATATGGTGACACACTTGTAATCACGTATGGTCCCTTCCACCGGGATTTCAGTTTCCCGGGGAATAGCCTGAGTCTAGAGTTAAACAACAGGACCTTCTGTCCTGGTTCAAAGATTCTAGATGACAGCTTTCTGTCATGCCATTTTTTTGATTTTTCTTTATAAAGCTTGGCATTTTCGAAAGCTGTGAATCTGAATTCCTCTAGCTCATTTAGCTGGAGCAATCGTTTTTCTCCTGCTAATTTGGCATCAAAGTTTAGGAACCTGGTTGCCCAATAGGCTTTATGTTCCAGTTCCGCGGGCATGTGACATGCCTTACCATACACAAGTTGGTATGGAGAGGTCCCTATAGGGGTCTTGAATGCTGTTCTGTAAGCCCACAGAGCATCATCCAAGCTCCGTGCCCAATCCTTTCTACGGGTACTTACTGTCCGTTCCAGGATTCTCTTTAATTCTCTATTAGAGACTTCAGCTTGCCCATTGGTTTGTGGATGATATGGAGTGGCTATCTTGTGGCGAATTCCATACCGAACCATGGCAGAGTAAAGCTGTTTATTGCAGAAGTGAGTGCCCCCATCACTGATTAGTACTCTAGGGACACCAAACCTGCTAAAGATATGTTTCTGGAGGAACTTCAGCACTGTTTTAGTATCATTGTTGGGTGTGGCAATAGCCTCAACCCATTTTGATACATAATCAACTGCCACCAGAATATAAGTGTTTGAGTATGATGGTGGGAAAGGTCCCATGAAGTCAATTCCCCATACATCAAACAACTCTATTTCCAAGATTCCTTGTTGAGGCATGGCGTAACCATGAGGCAGATTACCAGCTCTTTGGCAACTGTCACAATTACGTACAAACTCTCGGGAATCTTTATAGAGTGTGGGCCAATAGAAGCCACATTGGAGGACCTTGGTGGCTGTTCGCTCACCTCCGAAATGGCCTCCATATTGAGATCCATGGCAATGCCATAGGATTCTCTATGCTTCCTCTCTGGGGACACACCTACGGATAATTCCGTCTGCACATCTCTTAAAGAGATAGGGCTCATCCCACAAGTAGTACTTTGCATCAGTAACTAATTTCTTCTTTTGTATTCTATTGTACTCCTTGGGTATGAACCTTGCAGCTTTATAGTTTGCAATATCGGCAAACCATGGTGCTTCCTGAATGGCAAATAGATGCTCATCAGGGAACGTCTCAGAGATCTCAAGAAAGGGGAGGGATGTCCCTTCCACTGGCTCTATCCGGGACAGATGATCAGCTACTTGGTTCTCTGTCCCTTTTCTGTCTCTTATTTCTATATCAAACTCTTGCAGAAGCAATACCCATCTGATGAGCCTGGGTTTTGAATCCTGCTTTGTGAGTAGATACTTAAGAGCAGCATGGTCAGTGTACACAATCACCTTTGATCCTACTAAGTAGGATCTGAACTTGTCAATGGCGTAAACCACTGCAAGTAATTCCTTTTCTGTGGTTGTGTAATTTTTCTGGGCATCATTTAAAACGCGACTGGCATAATAAATGACATGCAGAAGCTTGTCATGCCTCTGTCCTAATACTGCACCAATGGCATGATCACTGGCATCACACATTAGCTCAAATGGTAATGTCCAGTCTGGTGCAGAAATGACTGGTGCTGTGACCAGCTTAGCTTTCAGCGTTTCAAACGCTTGCAGGCACTTTGTGTCAAACACAAATGGCGTGTCAGCAGCTAGCAGATTGCTTAGAGGTTTTGCGATTTTTGAAAAATCCTTTATAAACCTCCTATAGAATCCTGCATGCCCCAGAAAGCTTCTGATTGCCTTAACATTGGCAGGTGGTGGTAATTTTTCAATTACCTCTATTTTTGCTTGATCCACCTCTATTCCCTTGTTTGAGATTTTATGCCCAAGAACAATTCCTTCAGTCACCATGAAGTGACACTTTTCCCAGTTTAAAACTAGGTTGGTTTCTTGGCATCTTCTCAAAACAAGTTTCAGGTGATCAAGACAGGAGCTGAATGAGTCTCCATATACTGAGAAGTCATCCATGAAGACTACCAGAAATTTTTCCACCATGTCAGAGAAAATAGAGAGCATGCATCTCTGGAAGGTTGCAGGCGCATTACATAGCCCAAATGGCATCCTTCTATAAGCAGACACTCCGGATGGACATGTGAATGCTGTTTTCTCTTGATCCTGGGGATCTACTGCAATCTGGTTATAGCCTGAGTAGCCATCCAAGAAGCAGTAATAATCATGACCTGCTAGTCTTTCTAGCATCTGGTCTATGAATGGTAAAGGAAAATGATCCTTTCTGGTGGCTGTATTGAGCCTTCTGTAGTCAATACACATGCGCCACCCTGTAACTGTTCTGGTAGGAATCAGTTCATTTTTTTCATTATGAATCACTGTCATGCCTCCCTTTTTTGGGACGACTTGAACAGGGCTCACCCAGGGGCTATCAGAAATAGGATAAATAATCCCAGCCTCCAGTAATTTGGTGACCTCTTTCTGCACCACTTCCTTCATGGCTGGATTTAGCCGCCTCTGTGGTTGAACCACTGGTTTGGCATTATCCTCCAATAGGATTTTGTGCATGCATCTAGTTGGGCTTATGCCCTTAAGGTCACCTATGGACCACCCAAGAGCTGTCTTGTGTGTCCTTAGCACATGAATAAGTGCTTCCTCTTCCTGTGAATTTAAAGCAGAGCTTATGATCACTGGAAAAGTGTCACCTTCTCCCAGAAATGCATATTTCAAGGATGGTGGTAGTGGCTTGAGCTCGGGTTTAGGAGGTTTTTCCTCTTTCAGAAGAGAATTCAGAGGCTCTTTCATGTCCCCTGAATCCTCCAAATCAGGCTGAACATCTTTAAAGATGTCTTCCAACTCTGATTCGAGACTCTCAGCCATGTTGATCTCTTCTACCAAAGAGTCAATAAGATCAACTTTCATGCAGTCTGTTGATGTGTCTGGATGCTGCATGGCTTTGACAGCGTTCAACTTGAACTCATCATCATTGACTCTCAGGGTTATTTCCCCCTGTTGGACGTCAATGAGGGATCGTCCAGTTGCTAGGAAGGGTCTTCCTAGAATGAGAGTAGCATTCTTGTGCTCCTCCATTTCCAGCACAACAAAATCAGTGGGAAAGGCGAATGGCCCAACTCTGACAATCATGTCGTCAATCACGCCTGATGGGTATTTAGTGGAACCATCAGCAAGTTGGAGACATATCCGGGTTGGTTTAACTTCTTCAGTTAAGCCAAGCTTCCTGATAGTGGATGCAGGTATCAGGTTGATGCTTGCCCCAAGATCGCATAAAGCTGTCTTGGTGCAATCACCTTCTAGTATGCATGGTATCAGAAAACTTCCAGGGTCTTTAAGCTTTTCAGGAAAGCTTTTCAGAATGACTGCACTGCATTCTTCAGTGAGGAGAACTCTTTCTGTTTCTCTCCACTCCTTTTTATGACTCAAGATCTCTTTCATGAACTTGGCATAAGAAGGTATTTGCTCAAGTGCCTCTGCAAATGGAATCTTTATTTCAAGAGTCCTTAGATAATCTGCAAAGCGAGCAAATTGCTTATCCTGCTCCTCTTTCCGGAGTTTTTGAGGATAAGGTATCTTGGCTTTATATTCCTCAACCTTAGTGGTTAAAGAAGCCTTTTTAGAGGGGTTGTTGTCAGCACTTGTGTGTGTCTGATCCCTCACTGGCAATTGAGTGCCAGAGTCAGAAGCTGGAGTGACGTTAGATGCCAGCTCACTGTCCGGTCCTGGCGCCTGAACGCCAGAAATGTGCCCATTTTGGGCGTTCAACGCTGAATTTTGCCCCATTTGGGCGTTCAACGCCAGATTCTTGCCCATTTCTGGCGTTGAACGCCAATCCTGCCTTGTTTCTGGCGCTGAACGCCAGTTTTGGGCATGGTCTGGGCGTTCAGCGCCAGCCTTCCACCCATTTTCTGGCGTTTTAGTGCCAGAATTATTTTTCCCTGGGCTCTTACTGTCCTCAGGTGAATCTTTGGTGGGTCGCTCATTTCTTGAATTTTTGATGCCTTGAGGTGGGGTATTTAATGTTTTCCCACTTCTTAATTGAACTGCTTGGCATTCTTCTGCTATTTGCCTTGATAGCTGCTGCTTTGTCTGCTTAAACTGTTCGTCCATATGTATATTAGCTATCCTTGTCTCCTGTAGCCTGTCCTTGAATTCAGCTAACTGCTTTGTTAGAAAATCCAATTGCTGATTGAATTCAGCAGCTTGTTTTACAGTACTGAATTCAGCAGTTACTGTTTTAACCTCTTCATTCATGGAAGGGTTGCTGCTTAGATACAGATGCTGATTCCTGGCAACTGTATCAATGAGCTCTTGAGCCTCTTCAATTGTCTTTCTCATATGGATAGATCCACCAGCTGAGTAATCTAGAGACATCTGAGCTCCTTCTGCAAGCCCATAGTAGAAGATGTCTAACTGAACCCACTCTGAAAACATTTCAGAGGGGCATTTTCGTAGCATCTCTCTGTATCTCTCCCAGGCATCATAAAGAGATTCATTATCTCCTTGTTTAAAGCCTTGGATGTCCAGCCTTAGCTGTGTCATCCTTTTTGGAGGAAAATACTGATTCAGGAATTTTTCTGTCAGCTGTTTCCATGTTCTTATGCTGGCCTTAGGTTGGTTATTTAACCACCTCTTAGCTTGATCTTTTACAGCAAATGGGAACAGTAATAGTCTGTAGACATCCTGATCTATTTCCTTATCATGTACTGTGTCAGCAATTTGTAGAAATTGTGCCAGAAACTCTGTAGGTTCTTCCTGTGGAAGACCGGAATACTGGCAACTTTGCTGCACCATGATAATGAGCTGAGGATTCAACTCAAAGCTACTGACTCCAATGGAGGGTATGCAGATACTACTCCCATATGAAGCAGTAGAGGGGTTAGAATATGACCCCAGAGTCCTCCTGGACTGTTCATCTCCAATTATGTCCATGATGGATATATGGATATAACTTGGACTGATTTACCTTTTTAATTATTTTATTTTATGGAAAGAGGACAACTTAACCAAAAATAAAAATAACAAAAATTATGATTTTCGAAAAAGTGAGGGGAGAAAAAGTGGTTAGAAAGTTTTGAAAAAAGATATGATTTGGAAAAGATTTTTTAAAAATTTTTTTTTATATAATTTTCGAAAATTTGTTTTTAAAATAGAGAGAGAAGATATTTTTGAATTTAAAGAGGAGAGAGAAAAACAATAAGATAGCACAAGATTTAAAATTTTTAGATCTAATGCTCCCTATTTTCGAAAATTTTGGAGGGAAAACACCAAGGAACACCAAACTTAAAAATTTTAAAATCAAGTCAAAATTTTTGAAAACTAAAGGAAAATCAACAAGAAAACACCAAACTTAAAGTTTGGCACAGGATTTAATAGAAAAAATTATTTTTGAAAAAGGTTTTAAAAAATATGATAGCCAATTACCATGAACATGAACACCACGTTCTAACTAATTGAGCTATAAATTTAAAGTGTTTTAACAAGGGATAAATAATAAAAGACTCTAAACAAAAAAAGAAAATTTTCCTAATCTAAGCAACAAAATAATCCGTCAGTTGTTCAAACACGAACAATCCCCGGCAACGGCGCCAAAAACTTGGTGCACGAATTGTGAATCACACTTTTCACAACGCGTACCACTAACCAGCAAGTGCACTGGGTCGTCCAAGTAATACCTCACGTGAGTAAGGGTCAAATCCCACGAAGATTGTTGGTTTGAAGCAATCTATGGTTATCTTGTAAATCTTAGTCAGGAAGTCAATTATGTTTATCAGTTGAATTGTGAATAACCAAGAGAGCATAAATTAAAGGTTACTTGTTGTGCAGTAATGGAGAATATGTTGGAGTTTTGGAGATGCTTTGTCTTCTGAATCTCTGCTTTCCTCTGTCTTCTGATTCATGCACGCGCGTCCTCCTATGGCAAGCTGTGTGTTGGTGGATCACCGTTGTCAATGGCTACCATCCATCCTTCTAGTGAAAACTATGCTCACGCGCTCTGTCACAGCACGGCTAATCACCGGTTGGTTCTCGATCCGGTTGGAATAGGATTTACTATCTTTTTGCATCTGTCACTAACGCCCAGCCTTCAGGAGTTTGAAGCTCGTCACAGTCATTCAATCCTTGAATCCTACTCGGAATACCACAGACAAGGTTTAGACTTTCCGGATTCTCATGAATGCCGCCATCAGTTCTAGCTTATACCACGGAGATTCTGATTAAGAGATCTCAGAGATGCTCATTCAATCGGATATAGAACGGAGGTGGTTGTCAGGCACACATTCATGGTTTGAGGAAGATGATGAATGTCACTGATCATCACCTTCATCACAGTTAAGCGCGAATGAACATCTTAGATAGGAACAATTGTGTTTGAATGGAAAACAGAAATACTTGCATTAATTCATCGAGACACAGTAGAGCTCCTCACCCCCAACAATGAGGTTTAGAGACTCATGCCGTCAGAGAATACAAAGTTTAGATCTAAAATGTCATGAGATCAAAATAAGTCTCTAAAAGTTGTTTAAATACTAAACTAGTAGCCTAGGTTTACAAAAATTGGATAAACTATGATGGATGATGCAGAAATTCACTTCTGGGGCCCACTTCTGTGTGCTGGGGCCCACTTGGTGTGTGCCGGGGCTGAGACTTAAGCAATTCACGTGTAGAGGCCATTTGTGGAGTTGAACGCCAGTTTTTGTGCTAGTTTGGGCGTTCAACTCCAGTTTTTGATCCTTTTCTGGCGCTGGACGCCAGAATTGGGCAGAGGACTGGCGTTGAACGCCAGTTTACGTCGTCTATTCTTGTGCAAAGTATGGACTATTATATATTTCTGGAAAGCCCTGGATGTCTACTTTCCAACGCAATTGGAAGCACGCCATTTTGAGTTCTGTAGCTCCAGAAAATTCACTTCGAGTGCAGGGAGGTCAGAATCCAACAGCATCAGCAGTCCTTTTTCAGCCTGAATCAGATTTTTGCTCAGCTCCTTCAATTTCAGCCAGAGAAATACCTGAAATTACAGAAAAACACACAACTCATAGTAAAGTCCAGAAATATGAATTTTTCCTAAAAACTAATAAAAATAGACTAAAAACTAACTAAAACATCCTAAAAACTAGGGGTGCACATGGGCCGGGTGAAGCCGGGTTTGATGTGACCCAGACCCGGCCCGAAATATACACCGGGTCTATTTATTAGACCCGAACCCGGCCCTAGACCCGATGAAACCAATACACTTTCGGGCCACAATTATACCGGGTAAAAACCGGGCCGTTAACATTACATTACGTTGATACCTTCTTGTAAGCTAGCATATAAAAAAATTCAAATTTCCAAGACTCCAACTATTAGTTAACATGGTAAAATTCACTTAGAAAAATATAACAAGAACTAACCCTTCTTCAAAATTAAGCATAACCACAATCAATACTAAAGCATAACCACAATCAATACTAATATTGTCTAATAATACCAAATATTTAAATCAATACAAATAACACAATCTTATGTATTAGTCTAAAGTCTTATGCATTCTAAACATAAAACATTAATTTATAGTCTTATAATGACTAATAACACAAAATATTAAGGTTTACAATACTTAAATTCCACATAAGAATAGTCATGATCTATCACTAATAACACAAAATATTAATTGTGTATGATGACCGGGCCACCGGGCCGACTTCGGGTGACCCGAGCTATGGCCCGGACCCGACCCGAAATAATGACCGGGTCTATTTTTGAGACCCGTACCCGACCCTAGACCCGATGAAATCACACCAAATTAGTCCCTAAAGTATTCGGGACCGGGCCGGGCCTTCGGGCCGGGCCGGGTCTGTGCACCCCTACTAAAAACTATATGAAATTAACCCCAAAAAGCGTATAAAATATCCGCTCATCAAGGCTCAGCAACCTTCTTCACGAACCCTTGGTGTAGCTCAAATGAGGAAATCAACCTTTGAAGATGCTCTAACCGGATGCAATCTTTCCTTTTGTTGTGGCTCAAAACTTGCTTGAACTTGGTAACAAGCTTTTTGTTCTTCGTTGAACCCTAGCCCCAGAACTTTCCTATTCTTTTTTTCTTCTTTATTAAGAGATTGATGTGATAGAAGAGGAAGAGAGAGGAGGGAGGAGAGATGGTTTGGCTTTCGGTAGAAGCTAGAAAAAATTCAATTGAATTGAACTTGGGGTTCAAATTTCTGAGTAGTGAGTTTTGGAGGATTCACGAATGGGCTTGGATCTTTTTCTTTGGGCCTTGTTAGTTTGATTTTCTACATATAACATGTGGCTTGGTTTCTTTTTTATGGTTCAGTCGTTTCCCATTTTTGATCAAGATTGGAGTATTTGTGTGGGCTTACTTAATGGATGATCAATGTGTGAGTCATATTGTGTGCATACATGGGTCAGACCGAGTTTAGGCTGCATCTCAAGTTTCTTGGACTATTTTTATTTAACTTATTTTCCTGCACACTAAACCAAACAGATTACACAAACCATTTATAATGTTCCTATAATGTTTGTTTATCATCTTTAATCAAGAATTAGTTGTCAAAACTCAACAGGCCTTTCTCTAGTCACAATGAATTGTTATATGACCTTTGTTTACAATGGTGTAGGCAGGCTTGCCTTGTTAAAACCTTTCCAAGCAAAACCCTTTTCAAAAAATTTTTGTAAGTAGGAAAAAGAGTACAAGTCTGTCCCTGTCTTTTAACTGTAATAGTACTTTAAGGATGAAATATTCCAAGTGTTAAGTAAAAGTGTACCATCTAAAGATTGGAGTTTATATGCTCCATTTCCTAAAACTTCATCAACTTGGAATGGGCATTCCCATTTGGCTGCAAGTTTTTCATGAGAGGAAGGTCGTCTAGCTTGCTTAGCTTTTCTGAGTACTAGGTCGCCGACTTGAAATGAGCAAGGATTGATCTTTTGATTGTATCGTCGAGCTATGTTTTGCTGCATTACTCGGTGATGAAGAGTGGCTATATCTCGAATCTCTTCAATTGAATCTAGCTTGAGTCTTCGAGCTTCATTGTGATTGATTGCGTGCGTCCTTAGAGAGGATTGAGAGATCTCCAGAGGGATCATAGCATAAGACCCATAGACTAATCAAAATGGGGTTTCCTTAGTAGTAGAATGTGTAGTGGTGTTGTATCCCCAAAGAATTTCAGGAATCAGCTCAACCCAAAGTTTTTTTGCACCATCCAATTTCTTTTGCAAAGCATGTCAGAGAACTTTATTCACGACTTCAGCTAATCTGTTAGTTTGCAGATTTTCCATTTAAGAGAAGTGTTGTTGGATTTTTAAGTTTTGTGAAAAATATGTGAAATTATGATCGACAAACTAGCGACCATTGTCAGTGATAATATGTTGAGGTACACCAAATCTGCAGATAATGTATTTCCAAACAAAAAAATTTATTTGCTGTAATGTAATTTTGGTTAATGGTTGTGCCTCAATCCATTTAGAAAAATAGTCAATAGTTACAGCTAAAAATTTTATCTGACCTGGTGCAATGGAAAACGGGCCAAGGATATCAATTCATCATTGATAGAAGGACCAACATACCTCAGAGTTATGCAATAGTTTGGCTGGTACATGTATTATCAGAGTATGTTTTTGATAGTTTGTACATGTTTTCACCTTTTGATGACAGTCTCTCTGTAAGCTCGACCAGAAGAAGTCGGCATGGAGAATTTTGGAGGATAAACTTCGTGCTCCTACATGCATACCACGTATTCTCTCATGGGCCTCGGTTAAGGCGAGATTGGCCTCCGACTTTTTTAGATACTTTAATAGAGGACAAATATATCCTTGCCTATACAAGTTATCATTTAACAATGTAAAGAATGAAGCTTGTCTCCTGAATTTCTTCAAATTACTAATTTCAAAATTTTTTTTCCAGTTTTTAGATACTAGATATAAGGCCATCACAAATCATCCTCTTTAGAAATGTTGCAAATATGAATGAAATGGATGTGTAGAGTTAAGAATGTGAC
This sequence comes from Arachis ipaensis, assembly GCF_059453495.1. Taxonomy (NCBI): domain Eukaryota; kingdom Viridiplantae; phylum Streptophyta; class Magnoliopsida; order Fabales; family Fabaceae; genus Arachis; species Arachis ipaensis. The sequence goes on along the minus strand of NC_142437.1, from coordinate 18,535,508 downwards.
TAACTTAAATGATGATGACAAACATTGATGTATTGGGTTAAACACCCAATCAGTTTTGATTGCCTTTGTTAGTGTTGCAGGCCAAAATTAAAGTAGCAGCAGTCCAAAGAGATAGAGGAAAGAAACAAAGATTTTTAGTGGGCTCTCTAACTCTCAAAGCCCGAAGAAATGAAGCAAAGGAATCAATTGGGTTGAATGAAAAGTCAAGCCAATCCAAGCCCAAGTTGATCCATCCAAGTTGAAGCCAACCAAAGCAAATGTTCACAAGGTTCTCTTCGGTCAGACTCGTGAAGAAAGAAAGATAAAGGTAAATCACAAAAGCAAATGTCTAATTACCTAAATCAAAGCAAGCCAAGCTAAGTCAGAGGATAAAGGTGATTCATTTCCATTTGCATGCAATTTATTTTCTTCACTCCTTTTTCAAATTTTTGCAATGCCAATTTGGAATAAATAGAAAAAGTGATTTCTGATAATCGCTGCTGTGAATCAAAGGTTCAAATTGTTTCTTGGGGTCAAAGCACAATCTCAAGGATTTGGATTTGGATTTACCATTGAAAAGTTTCTTTTTGCTGCTCTGAAGTCTTCAGTCAAGCAAAAGGAACCAGCTTTGAAATTCCTAATTTAGGGGTTAATCGAAGAAAGTGAGAGGACAAGCAAAGGGAGCTCAGAGTTCAAAGAGTGGACTCAGGAGAAATATAAACTGTGACTCTGCAAGAGGTACAAAAGGAAAAATGTTTTTCTGATTTGTGCAAGGAGAGAAAACCAAAATCGTTGTTTGTTTGAGAGTTTTCCTGTGAAGAGTTCAACGTTTTGGACAGTGTTTCTAAGTTAAAGAAGCATTCCGCCAAGATGAAGAGCTTAATTAGAGTTAGCTAAATCCAGTTCAACTTATAGCAACAAAGGTTGTTGTGCATCAATCTCCTTCATGTTTTACAGTTTTGTATTTTAATTTCAATGTATATCTTTCTGTAATATCTTTAAGAGGTAACAGACTGAATGAGAGACATTAAGAAAAAGCCTAAGAGTAAAAAAAAAAGACTGAGTGAAACACTTGAGAGAGAAAAGCCAAGAATAGATTCTGATTTCCTTTGGTTGTAATTTTCTGTCTTGTGTCTTGTACCAGTGAGGTGCCCCCTTGCTAAGTTGGGTAAGCACTTGGTGTAAAGAGTTAGGTATTAGCATAATCAAGTCAAGTTTAAGAAGAAACTTGTGTGTTCAGATAGGATTGTGTGAATCCTAGGAAATTGGTGTATGTAATACTTTGACTATAGTGAAAATTTTACCACAAGGTTGTATAGCACAAGACAACTGAACTAGGATACATGATTGTGTCAACTTCTTCCTTTCTCTCACTGTTCTATTTTCTGATATTTTTGAGACAAAACAAAATTGTCTCATAAATTTTCCGTTGTACAGTTCAAACAGAAATCAAGGTTGAAGTTGGGTTTAAAGACTTAATCTATTAAAGCAAAAAAAGGCCATAGATTCAACCCCGTTCTCTAAGCCTTCTGTAACCTTCAGGATGCTTGCTGTAATCAAAGTGGATTGTAAGAAAGTAGCAACGTGTGATTGTGTACTGGCGAGCTTTGACAGAATGTCAGCTCGGTGATTTTGTTCCCTTGGAATATGATGAATTTCAAATTTTGAAAAATGAGGAATGGGTGATTTGACCACATCTAAGTATTTTGTTAAGAGAGGATCTTTTACTTGAAAAGATTGATTTACCTGTTATACTACTAGTAAAGAGTCACAGTGTACCTTTATTTCAAAAATATTTAACTCAATGTCTAATCTTAAGCCTGCAATTAGTACTTCATATTCGGCCTAATTGTTGCTGGCCTTGAAGGAGAAGCGTAGAGAATGTTCCAAAATAATTTCATTGGTATCTTCAAGAAGAATTCCATCTCCTGACCCTTGGGTATTTGAAGCGCAGTCAACATATAGCATCCATTCTGCTGGCATATCATCGGAGGTAGGAGCAGTAAACTCGGCAACAAAGTCGGCAAGGTACTGTATTTTGATGGATCCGCGGGCTTGATATCTGATATCAAACTTGGATAGTTTGATAGATAATTTTATTAATCATCCAGCTAATCCTGGTTTTGTCAGCAGTTGTCGTAGCGGTTGCTCAGTTCAAACATTGATGATATGACTCTGGAAATAAGGTCGGAGACACCTAGACGAGAAGACTAAGGCAAGGGCGAGCTCTTTTATTTTTGGATAATGAAGCTCAGCATTTTGGAGAGATTTACTAATAAAGTAAACATGCTTTTGCATCTTGTCCCTTTCTGTAACAAGAACAAAACTAATTGTACAATCGGTAATGGATAGATAAAGATAAAGCTCTTCTTCAAGTTCCAGTTTTTGCAAATTGTGAGATTTGAAAGAATAGTTTTTAAATTTGAAAAATCAGATTCATATTCATCATCCTATTTGAAGTTGTTTTTCTTTTAGAGTGATTGAAAAAAAATAGAAAGATTTGGAAGCTAAACAAGGTAAAAATCTTGATAAAGTAGCAAATCTCCCTGTCAATCTTTGGACCTCCTTTACTGTTTGAGGATTTTGCATTTCCAAAATAGCTCGACATTTTTCAGGGTTTGTCTCTATACCTTGGCTTGTATGCAAACATAAGTAAGACAAACAAATAATACACAAGTAAATTCAAGTAAAACAATTAGCACATATTTATATATTATACACAGGTAAACAGCCATGATAAGTAGCAAACCCAAACAATTCAATCAAATACAGATGATACATGTCTGTCTTATTAGCCATGAGCTTACGTGTCGGTTACATTGCTAGAATTCGACACATCCGGTAGCTAACCCGGACATTGTCCTCTCTGCTGTTTACTCGCTATATAGCATAGCCTCGCAGGGTGAGTGCCCTGTACACCTCGCGTATGTGAGAAATTTGGGCATGAGAGCTCGCACTTGTACGCATGACATACGTCGCGTACGCATGAGCGTAAAAATGACAAAGTCACATACACAGACCATTGGGCAGTGCCCAATACTCGCGTACGCACAATGGTTCCCGCGTGTGTACGCATGACAATCAGAATTTGAAAAAAAAGTTTATATGTTGCAGAATCCAAATTTGCAGCCCAAATTTCAAACCTTTATAACTTTTTCTACAAAATTTATTTTTTAACTATTCTTAAACCACTCAAAAGATTATTAAACCAATTCTTCATACAAATATTATTTAGTTAAATTTTCAACTTTGAGGGCCAAGTTACGGCCTGCCAAAGTTAATCAAAAATCCATTTTTACCTAGAAACAGAATTTTCCAATTTCCTCAAACCTCATCAACTCTTTATCCCAAAGCAAACCAAAACCATATTAAAGCAATCCCTACATAGTCTCAACATACATATTGTCATTCTCTACCATTCTAACCATTCATCACCTAATGATTTACTTCCAATTATAAAATATCAAAACCACATTTCATCGATAACAAATTTCATAATCTCCCACTCAATCACAAACCTAATCATTCATTCCAATCAATTTCTATCAATAATCAACATCAACAATCTCTCTACTCCAATAATCCATTAACAATACCCATATACCCAATTACACAATCATCATCATAATCATAATCACACCATCCACTTATTTCATTTTATCAAAACTTATCCGAACTTACCTTTCACAGCCTCCGGCCCGAAACTCATGGCCTCCGACCCAACATTCTTCAATTCATCAATTTATGAATTTTAATATAACAACATCATAACATAAATCACATTTCAATACATCAATACACTTCATAGGCTCAACTAAACAACCATCCACCATATGAAAGCCAAATCCAACAATTCATTACTTACGACAATTTAATTCCATCCATTCATACATTTCAATCCTATTCCTAAGGGCATCTAGCCTAGGACTTCATGTCACATTACATTGTACTCAAATGAAACTTAAACCATACCTTAATGACGTCAAAACCAAACTCTCAAATTTGAAGTCTACCAAGTCCAAGTTTTGAATTCACCTCTGCAAAACTCAAATCCACCAATGCTCAATTCAATGCCTCAAGTACTCAATCTACACTAATTTCACATAATATACACAATACTCAACTCTAGGATTTCATAAAACTTCATAAACAAATCAAAAAAGTAGCTCTTACCTTTATCCACTAAAATTGATGATGATATCTAGCTAGAACTCAACCTATAGCTCCTCCTAAAAATAAGAATCCCCAAGTTTCATGAATACACAAGGCAAAAATGTGATTTTCATAAGAAAATCAAAACTACAGCTTGGTGAGATAGAGACTTAGTGAATTTCTTAAATGAAATTGAAGAGCTCAATAACAGCTTCGTGTGGCCACAAATGACTCATCAATCGGAGCTCCGGAGAGAAAGTTATGATCTATTGAAGATCAAGGAGTTAGGGTTTGGTGTTCATCATCACTCTCCTTCTCCCATTTCAGCGTGAAACACACTTGGAAGAGGAGGGGGGGGGGGGGAGGGGTGAATGATGCTGAAATGGCTTTAGTTGAAGGCTTATATATGTTGGCTTGGGCTCATTTGGGTCTGGTTCACTCGATTTAGCCCGTTGGCCTAATTTTGGGCCAAAACTTTTAAGATTAGTGTTTTAATTTGAATTTTAATTATTTTCATTTCTCCAAATGATAAATTCTAATTTGTTAATCTCTCTGGCTTATAATTAATTTTCTCACTCACAGTACTGGACAGTCTAAGCTAGTACTGCCAGTTAAATTTCCAATACGCGTCCTTACGCATTTTTCCACAGAAAATTATATTTTCCCACTCGAAAAAATTCTCCAAATTCAAATATCACATTTAAATTTCCAAATTATGATTCTAAATTTTTCCATCCCCGTCTATCTATATTTAATTAATTATTTATTTAAGTTTTGTTTAATCAAAGTTTTACAATTATTCTCACCATTGCCTTGAGCTAAGGCTGGATAATGAAACAATTTGACTTTAATAATACCTTCTTTAGTGGAATTCTTCGTGAACAAGTTTTCATGGAACAACCTAAAGGGTATAAGAGTTCAAATAAAAGCTTTGTTTGAGAACTGAATAAGGCTCTTTATGGGTTAAAACAGGCTCTTAGAGCTTGGTTTATGACATTGAAATCAACTTTACAACAATTAGGCTTCAATAATATTAAACTAGACACTTCATTGTTTATTAGATATACTACTAGCACCGTTATACGCATGCACGCACACATACACACATATATACACTTGTATATTGGTGCACGAAATTGTGATCACACTTTTCACAACTCCAGTACAACTAACCAGCAAGTGCACTGGGTCGTCCAAGTAATAAAACCTTACGCGAGTAAGGGTCGATCCCACGGAGATTGTCGGCTTGAAGCAAGCTATGGTCATCCTGCAAATCTTAGTCAGGCGGATTCAATTGGTTATGAATTTTGATAATTGAAAAATAAATAAAACATAAAATAAAATAAGATACTTATGTAATTCATTGGTGGGAATTTCAGATAAGCATTTGGAGATGCTTTGTTGCTTCTGAACCTCTGCTTTCCTATTGTCTTCATCCAATTATGCGTGCTCCCTTCCATGGCAAGCTGTATGATCCTCTCAGTGAAAATGGTCCAAGTACGGTTTCTGCACGGCTAATCAACTGTCGAATTTCTCGTCTCGGATGAAAAATACCAGGTATAGCTACTGCACGGCTAATCATCTGTCGGTTCTCACTTGTGTCGGAATAGGATCTCTCTATCCTTTTGCACACTATCACTGCGCCCAACATTCGCGAGTTTGAAGCTCGTCACAGTCATCCCTTCCCAGATCCTACTCGGAATACCACAGACAAGGTTTAGACTTTCCGAATCTCAGGAATGCTGCCAATTGGTTCTAGCCTCTACCACAATGGTTCTAATCTCACGGACTCGGTCCGTGAATCAGAGACCCAAGAGACTATACTCTGACTGTCGTCCAATGACTACATTGAATATCATGTAGAACGCTTGTGGTTGTCAGGCACGCGGATCTTGGCTAAGCGAGTAACGAAGATAGTGGGTGATTGTCACGGGTCACCCCTTCATTCTGACTTAACTGAATTAAGTACGAGAGTATATCTTGGAGAAGAAGTAAGCGTGAATTGAAAGAGAAATAATAGTACTTGCATTAATTCATGAAGAACAGCAGAGCTCCGCACCTTAATCTATGAGGTGTAGAAACTCCACCGTAGAAAATACATAAAAGAAAAAGGTCTAGGCATGGCCGAATGGCCAGCCTCTCCAAACGTAACATAAAATTCCAAGGATGATAAAAAGTCTAAAAGATCTCCCGAATACAATAGTAAAATATGCAATTTATACTAAACTAGTTACTAAGGGTTACAGAAAATAAGTAACTAAGTGCAGATAGTGCAGAAATCCACTTTCGGGGCCCACTTGGTGTGTGCTTGGGCTGAACATTCAGCTTTACACATGTATAGGCCTTTTCTAGAGTTAAACGCCAGCTTGGATGCCAGTTTGGGCGTTTAACTCTAGTTCTGATGCCAGTTCCGGCGTTTTACGCCAGAAAAGGGTCTCTGGCTGGCGTTTGAACGCCAGTTTGGGCCATCAAATCTCGGACAAAATATGGACTATTATATATTTCTGGAAAGCCCAAGATGTCTACTTTCCAACTTAATTGAGAGCGTGCCAATTGGGTTTCTGTAGCTCCAGAAAATCCACTTTGAGTGCAGGAGGGTTAGAATCCAACAGCATCTACAGTCCTTTCTCAGCCTCTGAATCAGACTTTTGCTCAGGTCCCTCAATTTTAGCCAGAAAATACCTGAAATTACAGAAAAATACACAAACTCCTAGTAAATTCTAGAAATGTGATTTTTGCATAAAAACTAATAAAAACATAATAAAAAGTAACTAAAACATACTAAAAACTACCTAAAAATAATGCCAAAAAGCGTATAAATTATCCGCTCATCACAACACCAAACTTAAATTATTGCTTGTCCCCAAGCAACTAAAAACAAAATAGGATAAAAAGAAGAGAAAATACAATAAATTTTAATATATCAATGAAGCTTAGTTCCAATTAGATGAGTGGGACTAGTAGCTTTTTGCTTCTGAACAGTTTTGGCATCTCACTTTTTCCTTTGAAGTTTAGAATGATTGGGAACTCAAAATTCAGATAGTGTTATTGATTCTGTTAGTTCAGTATGTTGATTCTTAAACACAACTACTTTATGAGTCTTGGCCGTGACCCTAAGCATTTTGTTTTCCAGTATTACCACCGGATACATAAATGCCACAGACACATAACTGGGTGAACCTTTTTAGATTGTGACTTAGCTTTGCTAGAGTCCCCAGTTAGAGGTGCCCAGAGTTCTTAAGCACACTCTTTATGCTTTGGACCACGACTTTAACCGCTCAGTCTCAAGCTTTTCACTTGACACCTTCACGCTACAAGCACATGGTTAAGGACAACTTGATTTAGCCGCTTAGGCCAGGATTTTATTCCTTTGGGCCCTCCTATCCACTGATGCTCAAAGCCTTGGATCCTCTTTACCCTTGCCTTTTGGTTTAAAGGGTTACTGGCTTTTTCTGCTTGCTTTTTCTTTTTCTTTCTTTTGTTTTTTATCTTTTTATTTTTCGCCAATTTTTTTCGCAAGCTTTGTGTTTTTCACTGCTTTTTCTTGCTTCAAGAATCAATTTTATGACTTTTCAGATTATCAATAATATTTCTCTTTTTTTTTCATTATTCTTTCAAGAGCCAACAATTTTAACATTCATAAACTTCACTATAAAAAATATGCACTGTTCAAGCATTCATTCAGAACTCAAAAAGTATTGTCACCACATCAAAATAATTAAACTATTTTCAAGATAGAATTCGAAAGGTGAAAGATTCATAGAACATTCATAGCTTTAAGACATAGACACTAAACACTAATGATCATGTAATGAAGACACAAACATAGTCAAAACATAAGGCATAAAAACCAAAAACAGAAAAGAAAATAAACAAGGAGATTAAAGAACGGGTCCACCTTAGTAAGGGCGGCTAGTTCTTTCTCTTGAAGATCCTATGGAGTTCTTGAGCTCCTCAATATCTCTTCCTTGCCTTTGTTGCTCCTCTCTCATGGCTCTTTGGTCCTCTCTGATTTCATGGAGGATAATGGAGTACTCTTGTTGAGGTCCATGAATGGGCTCTCTTATTTGCTCCATCCTCTTTCTAGTGATGGGCTTTTGAGATGACTTTCTCCATCTCCCATGACACGGAGTTGGAAGTAACTACCTTCTCTTTCCTCTTCCTAGAGGTTTCTTCGGCCTTAGGTGCCATTAATGGTTATGGAAAAATAAAAAGCAGAGCTTTTTCTACACCAAACTTAAAAGATTTGCTCGTCCTCGAGCAAAATAAGATAGAAGGGAGTAGAAGAAGAATGATGCAATTAATTTTGAAAACTTATTTCTGTATGCAAGAAAAATTAAAAAGAGTTGAAAAGAATTTGAAAAGATATGTAAGTTTTGAAAACATTTTGGAAGGAATTGAAAAGAAATGAAAAAAAATAATTAAAAAGAATTGAAAAGATTATTAATATTTGAAAATAGAAATTGAAAGATGAATGTTTAAAATATATTTGATGCAAAAAATTATGAATTAAAACATGAAAAATTGAAAAAAATCGAATTGGAAACAAAATTACCTCCCTTGTGTCATCCTGGCGTTAAACGCCCAGAATGCTATCCATTCTGGCCTTTAACGCCCACTTGACTGCCTCTTTGGGTGTTTAACGCCCAGCCAGATACCCTGGCTGGCGTTAAATGCCAGGAATCCTTCTTTACTGGGCGTTTTTCTGAATGCCTAGAATGCTGCCATTTCTGGCGTTAAATGCCCAGAATGCTGCCCATTCTGGCGTTTAACGCCCAGAATGCTGCCTGCATGGGTGTTAAACGCCTATTCTGCTATCCTTACTGGCGTTTAAATGCCAGTAAGCCTGTCCTCCAGGGTGTGTTGTTTTTGATGCTGTCTTTGACAGTGAGCTCTTAGAGAGCTTCACAGAGACTCAGAGCTTAATGGTGGCCTCCCAACACCAAACTTATAAGTTGAGTGTGGGGGCTCTGTTTGACTTTATATTAAGAGAAGCTTTTCATGCTTCCTCTCCATGGTTATAGAAGAAGATCCTTGAGCCTTAAACACAAGGTAGTCCTCATTCAATTGAAGGATTAACTCTCCTCTGTCCACATCAATCACAGCCCTTGCTGTGGCTAGGAAGGGTCTTCCAAGGATAATGGATTCATCCTCATCCTTCCCGGTGTCTAGGATTATGAAGTTAGCAGGGATGTACAGGCCTTCAACCTTCACTAAGACATCCTCTACAAGTCCATAAGCCTGTTTCATTGATTTGTCTGCCATCTCTAGTGAGATTCTTACAGCTTGTACCTCAAAGATCCCTAGTTTCTCCATTACAGAGAGTGGCAGGAGGTTTATTCCTGACTCCAGGTCACACAGAGCCTTCTCAAAGGTCATGGTGCCTATGGTACAAGGTATTAACAACTTTCCGGGATCCAGTTTCTTTTGAGGTAACTTCTGTTGAACCAAGGCATTCAGTTTCATGATTGCTCCTAGATACCGAGCTACTTGCTCTTCAACAATATCTTCATCCTCATCAGAGAAGAATCTTCATCAGAGCTCATGAACTACAACATTAAGTTCCATGGATTCTCTATGGTCTCTATATGAGCCTCAGATTCCTTTGGTTCCTCAATAGGAAACTCCTTATTGGTCAGTGGACGTCTAGCAAGGTCTTCCTCACTGGAAATCACTGCCTTTTTACTCTCTCCAGGTTCGGCCACTTTGGCTATAGTTATGGCCTTGCACTCTCTTTTGGGATTCTCTTCTGTATTGCTTGGGAGAGTACTAGGAGGAGTTTCAGTAACTCTTTTACTCAGCTGACCCACTTGTGCCTCCAAATTTCTGATGGAGGACCTTGTTTCAGTCATGAAACTGAGAGTGGTCTTAGATAGATCAGAGACTATGGTTGCTAAGTCAGAGAGGCTCTGCTTAGAATTCTCTGTCTGTTACTGAAAAGATGATAGAAAAGGTTTGCTATTGCCAAACCTATTTCTCCCACCATTATTATTATTGAATCCTTGATTAGGCTTCTGCTGATCCTTCCATGAGAAATTAGGATGATTACTCCATGAAGGATTGTAAGTGTTTCCATAGGATTCTCCCATGTAATTCACTTCTTCCATTCCAGAATTCTCAGGGTCATAAGTTTCTCCTTCAGAGGAGACTTCTTTAGTACTGCCGGATGCAGCTTGCAATCCAGTCAGATTCTGAGAAATCATATTGACTTGCTGAGTCAATATTTTGTTCTGAGCCAATATGGCATTCAGAGTATCAATCTCAAGAACTCCTTTTTTCTATGTCATCCCACTATTCACAGGATTTTTTTTTCAGAAGTGTACATGAACTGGTTGTTTGGAACCATCTCAATGAGTTCCTGGGCTTCTGCAGGGGTTTTCTTCAGATGAAGAGATCCACCAGCAGAGTGGTCCAATGACATCTTGGATAATTCAGACAGACCATCATAGAATATACATAAGATGCTCCATTCTGAAAGCATGTTAGAAGGACACCTTCTGATCAATTGCTTGTATCTTTCCCAAACTTCATAGAGGGATTCACCTTCCTTCTGTCTGAAGGTTTGGACTTCCACTCTAAGCTTGCTCATCTTTGGAGGTGGAAAGAATTTGGCCAAGAAAGTATTGACCAAATTTTTTTAAATGTTCAGGCTTTCTTTAGGTTGTGAGTCCAACCATATCCTAGCTCTGTCTCTTACAGCAAAGGGGAAAGCATAAGTCTGTAGACCTCAGGATCAACCCCATTGGTCTTAACAGTGTCACAGATTTGCAAGAATTCAGCTAAGAACTGATGAGGATCTTCCAATGGGAGTCCATAAAACTTACAATTCTGCTGTACTAGAGAAATTAATTGAGGCTTAAGCTCAAAGTTGTTTGCTTCAATTGCAGGAATTGAGATGCTTCTTCCATAGAAGTCAGAAGTTGGTGCAGTAAAGTCACCAAGCATCTTCCTTGCATCTCTACCATTGTTGTTGGGTTCGGCTGCCATGTCTGCTTCTTTTTTGAAATTTTCTGTAAGGTCCTCTCCGGAGTGTTGTGCTTTAGCTTCTCTTAGCTTCCTCTTCAGAGTCCTTTCAGGTTCAGGATCAGCTGCAACAAGAATGTATTTATCCCTGTTCCTGCTCATATGAAAAAGAAGAGAACAGAAAAGAAGAAGAATCCTCTATGTCACAGTATAGAGATTCCTTTATGTGTCAGGGAAAAAGAAGAATAGAATGAAGAAGGAAGAAGAAGAAATTCGAACACAGAGAGAGAGAGAGAGAGGGTTCAAATTATTAGATGAGTAGAAGAGAAGTATTAGTGAATAAATAAAATAAATAGAAAGAGGAGAGAGAGGGAGAGAGAGAGTATTCGAATATTAATTAAAAGAAAAGAAAAATGTTTTTGTTTTTATTTTAATTATAAGTGAGAATTCGAAATTTAAGAAAAGAAATAAAAGCAAATTGAAAACTAAATAAATTAATTAATTAAAAGATTTTTGAAAAATTTGTTAGTTAGTTTTCGAAATTAATGAGAGAGAAAAGTAGTTAGGTGGTTTTGAAAAAGATAAGAAATAGTAAACTTCTTTTAAAATTAAAACAAACAAGTCAAGTAGTTAGTTGAAAAAGATTTGAAAATAAATTTTAAAAAGATAAGAAGTTAGAAAAAGATTTTGAAATTAAATTTTAAAAAGATATGATTGAAATTTATTTTGAAAAAGAATTGAAAAAGAAATTAAAAAAATTTGATTTTTTAAATTAAAGTTGATGACTTGACTAACAAGAAACTAAAAGATATGATTCTAGAATTTAAAGATTAAACCTTTCTTAACAAGAAAGTAACAAACTTGAAATTTTTGAATCAAAACATTAATTGTTAGTAAAGTTTCGAAAATGTGAAATAAAAATAAGAAAAAGATCTTGAAAATTTATTTAAGAAATTCGAAAATATTAAGAAGAAAAATAAAAAAGATTTGATTTTTGAAAAGATAAAGTTTTTAAATTGAAATTTTGACTTGAATAACAAGAAACAACTAAATTTTAAAAATTTTTGATCAAGTCAACTCAAAATTTCGAAAATTATGAGAAGAATAAGGAAAAAATATTTTTTTTTGACTTTTGAATTTTTAATGAGGAGAGAGAAAAACAACAAAATGAAACAAAACATAAAAATTTAAGATCAAAACAAATAATGCATGCAAGAACACTTTGAATGTCAAGATGAACACCAAGAACACTTTAAAGATCATGATGAACATCAAGAACATATTTTTGAAAATTTTTAAGAAAAGAAAGACATGCAAGACACCAAACTTAGAAATTTTTAATGTTTAGACACTATGAATTCGAAAATGCATATGAAAAACAACAAAAAATACAAAACAAGAAAATCACAAGATTAAACAAAGAAAATCATCAAGAACAACTTGAAGATCAAGAAAGAATACATGATGAATTTTTGAAAATTTACGAAAAATAAAAAATATGCAATTGACACCAAACTTAAAATTTGACACAAGACTCAAACAAGAAACATAAATTTTTTTTGGTTTTATGATTTTATTAAATTTTTTTTGTATATTTTTCAAAAAAATTTTTGGAAATAGAAAATAAAGAAATTCAAAATTTTTTAATAAGAATTCCAAGACTCCTGTAATGTTAGTCTAAAGCTTCGGTCCAAAAGAATTAGACATGGCCATATGGCCAGCCAAGCTTTAGCATAGCATTACATACAACAATCCAATAAATAAGAATCCAAAGGCTCCTGCAATGATAAGTGGAAACCTCAGTCCAAAAGATTAGACATGGCTTAATAGCCAGCCAGGCTTCAACATATCATCATGAAGCTCTAAGGTGGAATTCATTCTTAAAAATTTTTATGAATTTTTCGAAAACTAAATTTTTTTTTGAAATATTTTTTTAAAAACTTTTTGAAAAGAAAATAAAGGTTGAAACAAGAAAGAAGGTTACCTAATCTAAGCAACAAGATGAACCGTCAGTTGTCCAAACTCGAACAATCCCCGGCAACAGTGCCAAAAACTTGGTGCACGGAATTGTGATCACACTTTTCACAACTCCGGTACAACTAACCAGCAAGTGCACTGGATCGTCCAAGTAATAAAACCTTACGCGAGTAAGGGTCGATCCCACGGAGATTGCCGGCTTGAAGTAAGCTATGGTCATCTTGTAAATCTTAGTAAGGCTGATTCAATTGGTTATGAGTTTTGATAATTGAAAGATAAATAAACATAAAATAAAATAAGATACTTATGTAATTCATTGGTGGAAATTTCATATAAGCGTTTGGAGATGCTTTGTTGCTTCTGAACCTCTGCTTTCCTATTGTCTTCATCCAATCATGCGTGCTCCCTTCCATGGCAAGCTGTATGATCCTCTCAGTGAAAATGGTCCAAGTACGGTTTCTGCACGGCTAATCAACTGTAAGATTTCTCGTCTCGGATGAAAAATACCAGGTACAGCTACCGTACGGCTATTCATCTGTCGGTTCTCACTTGTGTCAGAATAAGATCTCTCTATCCTTTTGCACACTGTCATTGCACCCAACATTCGCGAGTTTGAAGCTCGTCACAGTCATCCCTTCCTAGATCCTACTCGGAATATCACAGACAAGGTTTAGACTTTTCAGATCTCAGGAATGCTGCCAATTGGTTCTAGCCTCTACCACGAAGGTTCTAATCTCACGGACTCGGTCCGTGAATCAGATACCCAAGAGACTATACTCCAGCTGTCGTCCAATGACTACGTTGAACATCATGTAGACCGCTTGTGGTTGTCAGGCACGCAGATCTTGGCTAAGTGAGTAACAAAGATAGTGGGTGATTGTCACGGATCACCCCTTCATTCTGACTTAACTAAATTAAGTACGAGAGTATATCTTGGAGAAGAAGTAAGAGTGAATTGAAAGAGAAATAATAGTACTTGCATTAATTCATGAAGAACAGCAGAGCTCCGCACCTTAATCTATGAGGTATAGAAACTCCACCGTAGAAAATACATAAGAGAAAAAGGTCTAGGCATGGCCGAATGGCCAGTCTCTCCAAATGTAAAATAAAAGTCCAAGGATGATAAAAAGTCTAAAAGATTTCCCGAATACAATAGTAAAACGTGCTATTTATACTAAACTAGTTACTAAGGGTTACAGAAAATAAGTAACTAAGTGCAGATAGTGCAGAAATTCACTTCCGGGACCCACTTAGTATGTGCTTGGGCTGAGCATTGAGCTTTACACGTGCATAGACCTTTTCTAGAGTTAAACGCCAGCTTGGATGCCAGTTTGGGCATTTAACTCCAGTTATGGTGCCAGTTCCGGCGTTTTACGCCAGAAAAGGGTCTCTGTTTGGCGTTTGAACGCCAGTTTGGGCCATCAAATCTCGGGTAAAATATGAACTATTATATATTTCTGGAAAGCCCAAGGTGTCTACTTTTTAACGCAATTAAGAGCGTGCCAATTGGGCTTCTGTAGCTCCAGATAATCCACTTCAAGTACAGGGGGTCAGAATCCAACAGCATCTGCAGTCCTTTCTCAGCCTTTGAATCAGACTTTTGCTCAGGTCCCTCAATTTCAGCAAGAAAATACCTGAAATTAAAGAAAAATACACAAACTCATAGTAAAGTCTAGAAATATAATTTTTGCATAAAAACTAATAAAAACATAATAAAAAGTAACTAAAACATACTAAAAACTACCTAAAAATAATGCCAAAAAGCGGATAAATTATCTGCTCATCATATATGTAGATGACATTGTTATTACAGTTAACAATGCTCAAGAGATTGAAGAGCTTATTTTCAAGATAAATTCAGTCTTTCTATTGAAATATCTGGGAGTTTAATTACTTCTTGGGTTTAGAAGTCACATACGGAAATGATGGAAGTATCTTATTATGACAGGAAAAATTTGCAATAGAATTTTCAACAAAGACAAAAATGATGGACTTTAATCCCATGCCAACACCCATGATGTCCTCCCTCAAGCTTCATTCACATGATTTTAAACCATTATTTGATGATCCTAGGTTGTACAGGTCTATTGTTGGAGGGCTCCAATACTTTCCAATTACTAGATCGGACCTCTCTTATATAGTAAATATAGTGTTATAGTTCATGCATTGTCCAACTTTACAGCGATGAAAAGTTGTGAAGATAATCATGTGATTTCTTAGAGGAATATTAGACCATTATAGGATATTGTGTGTACCTAGGCAGCAAGGTTGTATCTTGGAAGTGTAACAAACAGAACAAATTATCAAGGAGCGTCACAAAAGCAAAGTATCATGCATTAGCTTCTGAACAGTCAGACATTATCTCGCTTCAACAATTACTTGATAAGCTTAAAGTTTCATATATCTCCAACAATATATTGTGCTAATCAATCAACATTTTTCTGGCTGCCAATCCCATTTTGCATAGTAGGTACAAACACTTTGAGTTAGAATTTTATTTTCAGTAGTGCTAAGGAACCAGCACATTTTATGATTTATAGCCATTAATTAGCCACCATTATTATTTTTAATGGTGTGAGATTACATCTAATGGTATGGGATTACACACTCTTCTCTTGATGGCTAAATGCTGGCTAGATTTTAATAAAAGTGTTGGACCCTGAGACTTTTTATTTTATATTATTAGAGATCTTGTCAACCAGAAGAAGCTATATGTGATTCATATAACTGCTGCAGATCAAGTAGAGGATATACTCACTAAACCACTTTCAATCAAGCTCTTTGACAAATTTAGGATCAAACTTAGTGTGTGTGTGAATCCCCACCTAAGTTTTAGAGGGGATATTAGGGTCAATAATGTAAATGAAGAGAAAAGGTAATTAGGAGTTAGTTACAAGTTGCTATATATACTCTGTAGCTTCTCCAATGTAACAGACACTCAATACATTTTCATTTTCTTTAGTCGCAAGCTTTGTTGCATTCTTTCAATTCTTGCACTACTTTCATCTGTAATATTGAATATGTTCGCCTTTTGCTTCTTTGTTAGTTTTTATTAGTTTTAGGACTTTGTTTGCTTATTTTGGTTAGCTTTTGTTTTTATTTTCTATTGCTATTATGAATTCTCATCCTTTTGGCTATGAGTCTAGTTACAATTACGTTGTAGAAAATAGAAATTATAATGAGAACATGCATCAAGGATGGAACAATCAAAGGTGGGAGGAGCCTCAAGCTTATGGACAACCTTCATGGCAACAACCTCCACCAATGTACTATGAGCAAGAACCATTCCAAGGTGCATACTAATCTGATGGCTATGGTGGACCTCCTTGTGATTATCAACAACCTCCACCATATGCCTATGAACCTCCTCTACAACACAGCCCTCAACCATACTCACAAGTCTCATACCACCAAACACCTTCATATGATCCTAATCCTTATCCACCATACCAACCACCATATGAGCCATACTTAGAACCACAACAATTCCAATACCCATACTCCTAAGAACCACCTCAATATGCACCATCTTGATGAGCGGATATTTTATACGCTTTTTGGCATCATTTTTATATAGTTTTCATTATGTTTTGTTTAAGTTTTATTATGTTTTCATAGGTTTTAGTGCTAAATTCACATTTTTGGATTCTACTTTGAGTTTGAAATTTTTATGGTGATTTCAGATATTTTCTGGCTGAAATTGAGGAGCTTGAGCAAAAGTCTGATTCAGAGACAGAGAAAGCACTGCAGATGCTGTCAGGATCTGACCTCCGTGAACTCGAAGGAGATTTTCTAGAGCTACAGAAGTCCAAATAGCACTCTCTTAATGGATATGGAAAGCTAACATTCAGGGCTTTCCAGAAATATATAATAGTTCATACTTTGCTTCGGAAATAAAGGCCCAAAACTGCTGTTCAACGACAGCCACCAGCCCCATTCCTGGTGTTCAGCGCCCACAGGGGAGCAGCTGGTGTCCAACGCCCAAAATGGAGTCCCTAGCCAGTGTTCAACGCCCCTAAGGAGTCCTAGCACGTGGAGATACCCTTGGCTCAGCCCAAACACAAACCAAGTGGGCGCGGAAAATGGATTTTTTCACTGCAAGACTAGTTTATCTTATTTCTGTAATTCTTAGTTAGCAGATTAGTATATATACAACAAAGATCACCCTTGTTAGAGATCTTTTGCCATTCAAACCTTTCATTGTACTTTTGTACAGTATGAGTCACTAACCTCCTAAGGTTAAGGTTAGGAGCTCTGCTGAGTTTCGTGAATTAATAATATTACTGTTCTACCTCAATATGTCTGATTCTATTCTCTTATACAACCTCGTTCTTCATCTTATGAATTGAGGGTGACCTATGACAATCACCCTTGTTCTACTTGGGTTCCGTGCGAGTCCTGACCCGGATAGCGTTGAACCAGAGCTAGAGATTGTATTGCGGATTCCAATAGAGTACCTGGGCAACTTTGGATACGTGACATGAAATCCCATTGACCATGGGTAAGTGAGGTCTCTATGGCGTTAAGGCTAGAGTCAAAGAAGCAGCACTTTCTGATTCGGAAGATCTGCCTTGTCTGTGGCACCTTGAGTAGGATCGTGAAGGGGAGTGGATTGCTTAGAGCTTCACCTTCTGCTACAGTGAGAAACCTAGTGGTGACTTGATGAGAGGACATGAGTCACTTCAACATGGTGGATTGATGCAGTAGAAGAGGTTAACTTTATGAGAGGACATGAGTTAATCAATCACGGCTTCCATTGAAGGAATCAGAAAGTTATTGAAGAAGACAGTAAGAAAGTTAATCCGGAAAGACAAAGCATCTCCGAAGCCTCAATCATTCTCATACCATTGATTTCACACCTATCTAGTAACGTTTTATTTATTTATCTGTTTTATGCATTTTTCCGTGACAAAATATATCTTCTATCTGGCTAACTAAGATCTGCAAGATAACCACTGCTTGCTCAAACCAACAATCTCCATGGGATCGACCCTCACTCACCTGAGGTATTACTTTGACAGCCCGGTATACTTGCCGGTCTATCTGTGTGAAACGTGTGGAGTCAGTTTCGCGCAGACCATGTTTTTGGCACTGTTGTCAGGGATTGCTCAGATTTGACAAACAACCGGATTATCTTGTTGCTTAGATTAGGTACCTTTTACTATTTTGTTTGAGTCTTTTATTTTCTTTTTCGAAAAAATAAAAAATTTTTCAAAAACCTTTGCTTTTCTTTATTGATCTTTATCTTTTGTTTGAGTCTTTTTGTTCTTGTTCTTGTTAAAGTTTCGAACTTTCTTATTTTCTTTTTAAAAAAAATTTCAAAAATAGTGTCTTTTGTTTAAATTTAGTGTTAATTCTTAAGTTTAGTGTCCTTTGTGTGTTCTTTGTTTCCTTTGAATTTTCGAATTGTTCTTTGTGTTCTTTCTTAGTATTCAAGTTGTTCTTGTTTCTTTTCTTGTTTTGATCTTAAAACTTTTAAGTTTGGTGTCTTTTGGTGTTTGTTTTCTTAATTTACGAAAGTTAGTGTCTTTTGATCTAAAAATTTTAAGTTTGGTGTCTTTTAGTTGTTTTTCTCTTTCTTCATTAATTCAAAAAATAAAAAATATCTTTTTTATCTTTATTAAAAAATTTTCAAAAATTTCAAATTTTAATTTCAAAACATTTTCTTATCTTATCTTAATTTCAAATTTCAAACTTCAAATCTTATCTTTTTAAATCTTTTCAAATCTTTTCTTTTAAATTTGAATCTTTCCTATCTTATCTTTCTTTTAAAATTTTAAAATTCAAAACTTTTTCAAATCTTATTTTATCTTATTTCAAATTTAAATTAAAAAAAACTCAATTTCAAAATTTAAAATTTTAAAAATTCAAATTTCAAATTTCAAAATCAAATCTTTTTCAAAAATTAAATTTCAAATATTATCTTTTCAACTTATTTTCAAATCTTTATCTTATCTTGTTTCAATTTCAAAATTTAAAATCAAATCTTTTTAATTCTTATCTTATCTCGTTTTTAATTTCAAAAATTTTAAAATCAAATCTTTTTCTAATCTTCTATCTTGTCTTATTTTCAAATCTTTCTTAATCGGTTACTTGTTTTCTCTTTCTATCTTTTTCAAAACTTTCTAACTAATTCATTTCTCTTCTATTTTTGAAAACTTCCCTTCTATTTCTCTGTCTTATTTTTCGAAAATTATCTTTTAATTTTCAAAATCTTTTTAGTTAATTAGCTTTTATTTTCGAATTTAATTAATAACTAAAATAAAAACAAAAATACTTTAATTCTAGTTTCTCTTCTTACTTCTTAATTTTCGAATTCTCTACCCCCTCTATTCGAATTCTTCTTCTCACTCTTCTATCTTCATTCTTCTTTCTTCTTCACATCTCATAGGGAGTTCTCTATCCTTAGACATAGAGCTCCCATTATTTTTCTTTCTTGCTTTCTTTTTCTTGTTTATGAGCAGGAACAGAGATAAAGAACCTATCTTTGATCTTGATCCTAAACTTGAGAGGACTCTAAGGAAGTGTTTGCAACAAGTTACAGCACAACACTCCAGAAGAGATCTCACATAACTTTTCGAACAAGAAACTGAAAGTACAGACATGGCAGCTGAAGCGAATAATGAAAGAGATGCAAGGAAGGTTCTTGGTGACTTCACTGTACCAACTTCTGACTTCTATGGAAGAAGTATCTCCATACCTGCCATTAGAGCAAATAACTTTGAGCTTAAGTCTCAGTTAGTCTCTCTATTGCAACAGAATTGCAAATTTTATGGACTTCCACTGGAAGATCCACATCAGTTTCTATCTGAATTCTTGCAAATCTGTGACACTGTAAAGACCAATGGAGTGGATCTTGAGCTCTACAGGCTTATGCTTTTTCCTTTTGCTGTTAGAGACAGAGCTAGGATATGGTTGGATTCTCAACATAAGGAAAGCCTAGACTCTTGGAAAAAGTTGATCAATACTTTCTTAGCCAAGTTCTTTCCACCTCAAAAGATGAGCAAGCTCAACGTGGAAGTTCAAATCTTTAGACAAAAATAGGGTGAATCCCTGATAAACCCCAATTTTATGATTCATCTTGTGCTCAATTGAGTGTTTTTATCAATTCTTCACCCACTTATTCATATAAATTGTATGGTTTTACAATTCCTTCCTTATTCTGTGATACAAGTGAAAACATGTTTCCTATACCTTAAAAATATTAATTTTAATTCTCCTTCATTATCATTCGATGCCGTGATCTGTGTGTTAAGTATTTTCAGGCTTCATAGGGCAGGAATGGCATAGAGGACAGAAAGGAAACATGCAAAAATGGAAGGAACACACAAAATGGAGTTTTGAAGAAAATGGCAGCGATGCTCATGCATGGACGATGCGGATGTGTGCCTAGCGCAAAACGCAAGCGACGCGCATGCATGGATGACACAGACGCATGCCTCGCGCAGAACACAAGCGACGTGTACGCGTGACTGACGCGTACGCGTGACAAAGAAAATCTCCCATTGACGCGCACGTGTGACCCACGCGCACGCGTGACGGACGCCACGTGCAGGAAATTGCAAAAAATGCCCTCAGCAATTTCTGGGCTGTTTTTGACCCAGTTTTCGGCCCAGAAAACATATATTAGAGGCTATAAAGTGGGGGAATCAATCAATTCATTCAACAAACAACATTCATAATTCACAATTGAGGTTTTTAGATGTAGTTTTCTAGAGAGAGAGGCTCTCTCCTCTCTCTAGGTTTTAGGATTTAGGATTTTTCTTAGGTTTTAGGATTAGGATTTCTTCGTTTTCTTCATTCCAGGTTCAATGTTCCTTTAATTTAATTTCTCTTCTACTTTTATTTATTCTATTACTTGAGTTTGTTTATTTTCCCAATACTGGTTTATGGATTCCTATGTTTAATTTGATTTTCTATTTAATATAATTCGAGGTATTTCAGATTTATGACTGCTTTCTTCTATTTATGATACAAATAATTTAGATTTTTCCCCTTTTGGCTATGGTTGAGTAATTGGTGACACTTGAGTTGTCAAACTCAGCTGTTGATTAAAAATTGGAAATTGCTGATTGATTTGGATCCCTCTAAAGCTAGTCTTTCCATAGGAGTTGACTAGGACTTGAGGAATCAAATTGATTAGTCCACTGACTTTCCTTTATTTAGTAAGGGTTAACTAAGTGGGAGCAATAAAAAATTCTCATCACACCTGATAAGGATAACTAGGATGGGATTTTCAGTTCTCAAACATTGCCAAGAGTTTTTATAGTTAGTTTGTTTCCATTGCCATTTACTATTGTTGCTTCTTATCTTAAAAAAAACCCAAAAGATACTTTTTTCCATAACCAATAATAAACACACCTCCCTGCAATTCCTTGAGAGACAACCCAATGTTTAAATACTTCGGTTATAAATTTTATTGGGTTTGCTTAAGTGACAACCAAAACTTTTGTACGAAAGGATTCTCTGTTGGTTTAGAAACTATACTTACAACGAGATATTATCTGTAAAATTTTTTACCTTCAGAAATCCGTTCGTCAAAAAATGGTGCCGTTGCCGGGGAATTACAAACGTGTGCCTTATTATTGGTTATTGTAAATATTTGCTTTTTTCATTTCTTTGTTAGTGTTTCTAGTTTTAGGAGTTTATTTTCATTAATTTTTATTAATTTTTGTCTTTAATTGCTACTATGAATTCTCACCCCTCTGGTTTCAAGTTTGGTTCTAATGTTGTTGTAAGGAATAAAAGCTATAACAGGAACATGCATCAAGGTCGAAACAATCACGGATGGATGGAGCCACGAGGATCTGATCAACCCTTTCGGCAACAACACCTTCCAAGATACCATGGACAACGACAATTCTACAATGCATGCCAAGACAATAGTTATGGTGGACCCCTTCATGACAAACCACCTCCACTAAATTACTATGGTCAAGAGCCATTCCGAGGTGCGTACCAAGATGATAGATATGGTGGACCCCCTTGTAGTTACCAGCAAGCTCCATCATATGCCAATGAACCACCTCCTCAACATAGCTTTGAACCACCATACTCACAAGCCACCTACAACCATTCACCACCATATGACCCTAACCTTTATCCACCCCAATTCCAATCCAATTACTCCCAAGAACCACGACTTCCATATGCACCATGTCCATATCCATCGACCCAAGAATCACAGGCTCGCCTCAAGGAAACAGTAGATCAATTTCATGCAACCCTTCATCAACTGGAGCAAGCAATAAATCAATTAGCCTCCCGACGTTCGGACACTCATGGAACCCCCATGGCTTCATATGGAGAATCTAATGAAGAATGTAGCATGAAGGAGACACTAGAAACTCTGGTGGACAGTGAGCAGCATGACTTTGTATTGGAACAATTGGAGGAAGCCGTAATCGTTAAAGAGGAAGAAGTGGTCGAAGACTTAGGAGATGCGGAACGTCCATTGGAAAGCCCAGTCATAGAACCCCCTTCTAAGGAGTTTGAATTTGATGTTGAGGAGAGTGTACAACTTCCAAGGCATATCATGGTTGAAGATTTTGAAGGGGATGATCAAGAGATGGATTCAATTATTGATGAATTCTTATCTACATTTGAATCCTCTCCCATTAGACTTGACATGGAGATTAAAGAAGAAGAAGCACAACCTCCCATGCCCTTGGTGAACAATGAAAAAGAGATCGAATTGGAAGAAAGCTACTAAGAGGAAGAGGTTAAAATTGAAGAAGCTTGCAAGGAGGTGGAAGTTGTCAAGGAAGAGTGATGGGATATTTTCGCGGAAAAACGAATTTCTCCCAAAACACCCAAACTTAACCGGCAAGTGCACCGGGTCGCATCAAGTAATAATAACTCACGGGAGTGAGGTCGATCCCACAGGGATTGAAGGATTGAGCAATTTTAGTTTAGTGGTTGATTTAGTCAAGCGAATCAAGATTTGGTTGAGAGATTTGTGATTTGCAGAATTTAAATTGCATAGAAAGTAAAGGGAATGGGTAGTTGGCATGAAATTAAAGAGAACAGGAATTAAAGTGCTGAATCTTAAAGAACAAGAAATTAAATGGCAGAAACTTAGAACGCAAGAAATGTAAATTGCAAAATCTTAAAGTGCAAGAAATGTAAATGGCTTGAATTGTAAAGGGAATGGGGAGTTGGATTTGCAGAAATTAAACAAGGAAATGTAAAATTGCAACAAGCAGAGGAATAAAAGAACACTTGGATTGAATCAGATCTAGAAACAGAATTGTAAATGAGCATGAAAACAGTAAACAGGGAATGGAAAATGGGAAATCCGGATCTCAGGATCCAAGAGACTAGAAAACCAAGTCTAGATCTCAATGCCTTCCTAGATCCAACAAGAACAATTGCAAAGGAAATTGTAAATTGCAAAGAAAGTAGATGAAGAACAATTAACCGAAACTGAAATTCAATTTTGCAGTAAAATAAAGCAGAGAGGTCTCAGGATGAGATTGAAACAGAATTTCTTCAATTCTCCAACCCAAGATCCAAGACAAGTGTAATTGAAATTTAAAACAAGAAAACTAAGAGGAAGGGAATTCAATTCTCCTTCCCCGAGACTTAGAAATTAAAATTCACTCAACACCAAAAGCTTTCCGAAAACTCTCTATGAAAACTCCAAAGAACAGCTCCACTAAAACTTAAATTCTAATCTATTTATACACCTTCTTCAAATGGTCTTCAAGCCTTCAATTGGGCCTTTGCTCTTGGTGGAATTGGGCTGAGAGAGGCCTTGGTTGATTGCTCTTGGAGTTTGGAAAAGAACCGAATTGAACCGGGTTGGAATCATGAAAGCTTGAGTGAAAGTTGGAGTAAAAGTTAGGGTCTAACTTTTGCTCCAACTTTTCACATCAGCACCCTTGTTTTGCTGATACCAACGTTGGGGCAAAAGTTAGGGGTCTAACTTTTGCTCCAACGTTGGCCTCCCCTTAGTTATTCATGGCGCCAACGTTAGCCAGAAAGTTAGGGGCTAACGTTGGCGCAAACTTTTGCTAGCCCAGGGAGTTTTTCAAGCGCCAACGTTAGCCAAAAAGTTAGGGGCTAACGTTGGCGCAAACTTTTGGTGCATCCAGGGAGTGTTTTTCATGCCAAAAGTTAGCCAAAAAGTTAGGGGCTAACTTTTGGTCCAGCTTTTGCCCAAAAGTTAGCCAAAAAGTTAGGGGCTAACTTTTGCTCCAACTTTTGCCCAAAAGTTAGCCAAAAAGTTAGGGGCTAACTTTTGCTCCAGCTTTTGCTTCCTGGTTCATAATTAATTCAAGACTCAAGTCATTCCTCCTAGCCATTCCTTCTTGCATCAACCTTTCTCCAAGCTTTCTTCACCTATCATTAATCAACCAAACACATCAAAGCTATGCTCAAAATCATGAGATATTCATTCTTTCATAATATGTGACATTTATAGCATAAAACCTCATGAAATGGCATGAATTCATACATGGTTGATTAAATCAAAGGAAACATGAAAATCTACCAAATTGGCTTGCTTTTGGCTCAAGAAAGTGCATAATTCAATTGAAAACAAAAGAAAAAGGCTAGTGAAACTAGGCTAAGATGACTTGTCATCACAACACCAAACTTAAAGCTTGCTTGTCCCCAAGCAAGAAATGATTTATTGAGAAGAAAGAATGAAATGGAAGAGGATGTTCATGCTAGTAGAGTGTTATTGGTAGTTCATGGGGTTTTATGTGGATATGTACACACTCACCTCTTATTGACTCTTAAGCCTAGAAAGCCTCCTTCAAGCTTCAAGTAACATACTGCTATGACCTCTCATTATTCCTTTATCCTTGGCTATTGTCTTGTTCATAAGCTTTATTTGAGTGTCATGTGTAGCAAGTTTATTTCCTTTTCTTTATACTTGACACATTATTCACTATAGACACTTGGCTCACATTCCTTCTTAGAACATTGATGCCCAGCACCTCTTTGGGCTACTAAATGCCTTGTAGTTAGGTTGCTCTTGATAGTGGACTTTCAGCTGATGATCCCGGGTTAGTTAACCCAAGTCATCAAGTGTTGATGCACTCCAAAGAGCTTAATAATCCAAGCAGATCCTAATACAAAGACACCACAGGCATATATTCTAAGGTTCAAGCTATTGGTGTCCAGCTTTGTTTCTTTTCGTTTTTCTTTTGTTCTGCCACTTCTTGGCTATTTCTTTTTCTCTCCCTTTTTTTCTTTCTTTTTGTTTTTCTTTCTAACCAAGGATTTTTTATTCAATTGAGATTCATAGACAGTAGCTACTTTCTACTTAAGAGGAGACATCCTAGTGTTCTTATTCATTAAAGGTGAGCTATTATACAATCACACACATACCACCACTTACTTTTATTTTACTTCTATCTAACAGAGAACTATCTCACTTCACATTCAAACATTTCTTTTATTGAATTGAAAATGCAGGGGACAAAACATATAATTCAAGTAAGATGAAAGTGAATCAAGCACTTAGACTAGTAAGCCATAATAGCATGAAACCAAACAAACTTGCAGACAGTAAATGAATCTAAGAAGACACAAATCAACAGGGGACATTTGCACTTTCAATTAACATACTTGAACTAGAATCAGTCAGAGAACAATACAACCTCTTGGATTCTATTTGTTTCCTCTGTGTCATCATCATTGTTGGGTTATATATCCTTCCTCTGTCCATGATGATGTACTTTTTCCTCCAAGAGATTTGAATGACTTCCTACAAAAGATATTGAAAGTTGCTTGTTCCCCAAGCACTTGAGAGGTAGTTAGCATGCATGTATGCTTGTGATTCTGTGAACCTAAGTTGGTGTGGGAACACCAAACTTAGTTCCTTGCCTACTTCTATATGTAGCAAAATAAATACATGCATGAAACATCAAGTACTTTTGTTAAGGAAATAAACTATGAACTAAGAAACAAACTATGAACCAGAAAACAACCAAAAACTGGAAACATGACAATTGTTAAGTAGTTTCTCTGATGGTTTGGAGCCGATACTGATCATGCTGAGGGTGCAATGTGTTCTTAATGAAATTTTTGGTGGAACACCAAACTTAACATTCAACATTCACCCTTTAACTATTTTGGTGTGCAACAACAAACTTAGCTCTTTGCAATACAGAGAAGTCTACTCAACTCTTTTATTAAACTAGCTATTAAGAGAAAATTATCTCAGGTTGGGTTGCCTCCCAACAAGCGCTCTTTTATTGTCACTAGCTTGACATTGGAGCTTTCTTTTATGGTGGTTGAGGGTTGTAGTGCCTCAACTTGTCTCCCCTGACCGTGATCCTCCTCTTTGTTCTCTGGTGTTCAATTTCAGCATGTTCCAACGAGAGTATGTTGCTGACATTGTAATAGTCATCAGTCTGTCGGCTTGCTCCCAGTTGTTGATATATCAATTGCACTTTGTCACCTTTGGAAAGCCCCTCTGTTGGAATCTTCCTGTTCTTCCAACCCCTTTTTGTTTTGTTTCTGCGTTTCATCCTTTCTTTTGTTGACCTTTCTTTTCTGGCCGTAGGCTTACCTTGGGGATCTTTCATCCTTTCAGTGGCTAATACTCCAATATTCTCTTGGACTTCTTCATCAGTTTGCACAACCTTTTGCCTTGGGATGTTGTTGTGAATCGCCTTGTTGCTTTCTTCCTTTAGCTATGATTCTTCCTTGTCAAGTTCCATATAGTTTTTCTTCTCATTACCAAACTGTGCTTCTGGTAACACCTTCAGAGTGACACTCTTGTCATGCATTCTGAGAGTTAATTCTCCTTCATCTATGTCTATGATAGCTCTAGCAGTGGCCAAGAATGGCCTTCCCAGAATAATAGAGTCACCATCATCCCCTTCTGAATCTAGAACCACAAAATCTGCAGGGTATATGAAATTGTCCACCTTGACCAGAAGGTTTTCAATCATACCCCTGGGGTATACCGTTGACTTATCTACTAGCTCTAGAGATATTTGTACTGGTTTAACTTCCTCTATATGCAGCTTTTTTACCAAGGAGGATGGTATTAAGTTGATACTTGCTCCTAGATCGCACATTGCTTTAGTGATGGTTAATTCCCCAATGGTGCAAGGTAGCAAAAAGCTCCCTGGATCTTCAAGCTTAGGGGGAAACCCTTTTTGAATCAAAGCCCTGCATTCCTCAGTGAGCAGTATGGTTTCTTTTTCATGCCAACTTCTTTTCTTGTTGATAAGCTCCTTCAAAAACTTGGCATACAGAGGCATTTGCTCAAGTGCTTCAGCAAAAGGAATATTGATTTCCAGCTTTTTGAAAGTTTCAAGGAACTTGTGAAACTGCTGGTCCTTGGTTTCTCTGTTGAACCTCTGGGGATATGGCAGTGGAGGTACAAAGGTTTTCTCTGCTTGCTGCTTTTGATTCTTGGTTGGCTCTTCAACTGCTTCATTCCCTTTTTTTGGAATTTTTTATTGTTCCTCCTTTGCTTGAGTTTGCTTTGAAGCTTCCTTGCTTGTCATTGCATCATCATCATTGGCTTCCTCTGTGTGTGTTGGCTGTTCCTCTTCTATTGGTCTTTTGCTGCTCTCTACTTGCTTCTTAGTAGTGTCATTGTTGCTCATCAATGTTCTCCCACTCCTTAATTGTATTGCCTTGCATTCTTCCTTAGGATTTGGAATTGTGTCACTCAGCAGTGAGCTTGAAGGTCTCTCAACAGAAATCTGTTTGGAGATTTGCCCCATCTGCCTCTCTAGGCTCTTCAGGGAGGCTTCATGATTCTTGGTTGTCATTTCCTGGTGTTTCAACATTTTGTCTATCACGGCCTCCAAGTTAGTGATTCTTTGGGCTTCAGGTGATACTTGAGGTGGGTTATGAGATGTGGGTGGTGGATGGTAGGCATTTTGGTTGGTGGGTTGGTTATTAGATTGGTACTGGTTGGGGTTGGGGTAGTTGTTTTGAGGTTTTCTGTAGGGGTTCTGGTTAGTTTGCTGCTGGTTGTGGTTTTGGTTGCTTCTTGGGTTGTTTTGGTTTGAGTTTCTCTTCCATGGTTGTTGATTTTGGGTGTGATTATCTCCCCATCTGAGGTTTGGGTGGTTCTTCCAGGATGGATTGTATGTATCACCATACACTTCAGTTGGTCCTTGGTTGTGCATATACCGTACTTGCTCTTGTTGTTGTTCTTCTTGAGTTTCTTCATTTTGTCCCCATGTAGTTGATGGTTGGCTAGTGTTAACTGCTGCAACTTGGAAACTATCAATCCTCTTGGCCATTTGTTCAAATTGTTGTTGAATTTGCTGCTGCATCATCTTGTTTTGAGCCAAGATTGAGTCCACTCCTTCTAGCTCCATTACTCCTCTTCTTTGTGATGGTTGGCGGTTTCTTTGATGAGCAAAGAAATATTGGTTGTTAGCCACCATATCAATGAGATTTTGAGCTTCCTCTGCAGTTTTCATGAGTTGCAAGGAACCTCCAGCTGAATGATCCAAAGCTTCTTGAGATTTCAATGTTAAGCCCTCATAAAAATTCTGCAGCTTATCCCACTCAGTGAACATTTCAGGAGGACATTTCCTGATTAGAGCCTTGTATCTCTCCCATGCCTCATGGATGGGTTCAGCCTCCATTTGTGTAAATGTTTGTACCTCAGTCTTCAATCTTATGATCCTTTGAGGTGGGTAAAATTTGGCAAGGAACTTGGTTACCAAATCATCCCAATTGTTGATGCTGTCTCTTGGAAAGGATTCCAACCATTGAGTGGCCTTGTCTCTGAGAGAAAATGGGAATAGCAATAGCTTGTAGCTGTCAGGAGGCACACCATTAGTTTTAACAGTGTTACAAATCCTCAAGAAGGTGGATAGGTGTTGGTTCGGATCTTCAAGTGGTCCTCCACCAAAAGAGCAATTGTTTTGAACCAAAGTGATGAGTTGTGGCTTTAGTTCAAAATTGTTTGCATTGACATTTGGAGTTAAGATGCTACTTCCACAATGTCTAGGATTTGCAAAAGTATAGGAAGCTAAAACTCTCCTCTGGGGTGGATTGTTATTGTTGTTGTCTGCTCCACCTGGTGGATTAGTTGAATGTTCCTCCATATCTTGGAATTCTTCTTCTGATTCTTCTTCTCCAACAATATTTTTCCCTCTTTCAGCTCTTCTTAACCTTCTAAGAGTTCTTTCGTCTTGTTCATGAAAGATGGGTGTATTTCTTCTTGTACCTGACATACAAGCAGAACATAAGAAACACACAAACCAGTGACACTTCAATCTATTGCTAGAATGAAGTTTTAGTTAGCTTAAGCAAAAATTCAAACAGTTAGTGGGTTAATTGAAAATTAAAGGAACAGAAAATAAAAATTCTAGATCTAGATCACCACCTCACTTAATCATTGTCAATCTAATCAATCCCCGGCAACGGTGCCAAAAACTTGATGGGATATTTTCGCGGAAAAACGAATTTCTCCCAAAACACCCAAACTTAACCGGCAAGTGCACCGGGTCGCATCAAGTAATAATAACTCACGGGAGTGAGGTCGATCCCACAGGGATTGAAGGATTGAGCAATTTTAGTTTAGTGGTTGATTTAGTCAAGCGAATCAAGATTTGGTTGAGAGATTTGTGATTTGCAGAATTTAAATTGCATAGAAAGTAAAGGGAATGGGTAGTTGGCATGAAATTAAAGAGAACAGGAATTAAAGTGCTGAATCTTAAAGAACAAGAAATTAAATGGCAGAAACTTAGAACGCAAGAAATGTAAATTGCAAAATCTTAAAGTGCAAGAAATGTAAATGGCTTGAATTGTAAAGGGAATGGGGAGTTGGATTTGCAGAAATTAAACAAGGAAATGTAAAATTGCAACAAGCAGAGGAATAAAAGAACACTTGGATTGAATCAGATCTAGAAACAGAATTGTAAATGAGCATGAAAACAGTAAACAGGGAATGGGAAATGGGAAATCCGGATCTCAAGATCCAAGAGACTAGAAAACCAAGTCTAGATCTCAATGCCTTCCTAGATCCAACAAGAACAATTGCAAAGGAAATTGTAAATTGCAAAGAAAGTAGATGAAGAACAATTAACCGAAACTGAAATTCAATTTTGTAGTAAAATAAAGCAGAGAGGTCTCAGGATGAGATTGAAACAGAAGTTCTTCAATTCTCCAACCCAAGATCCAAGACAAGTGTAATTGAAATTCAAAACAAGAAAACTAAGAGGAAGGGAATTCAATTCTCCTTCCCCGAGACTTAGAAATTAAAATTCACTCAACACCAAAAGCTTTCCGAAAACTCTCTATGAAAACTCCAAAGAACAGCTCCACTAAAACTTAAATTCTAATCTATTTATACACCTTCTTCAAATGGTCTTCAAGCCTTCAATTGGGCCTTTGCTCTTGGTGGAATTGGGCTGAGAGAGGCCTTGGTTGATTGCTCTTGGAGTTTGGAAAAGAACCGAATTGAACCGGGTTGGAATCATGAAAGCTTGAGTGAAAGTTGGAGTAAAAGTTAGGGTCTAACTTTTGCTCCAACTTTTCACATCAGCACCCTTGTTTTGCTGATACCAACGTTGGGGCAAAAGTTAGGGGTCTAACTTTTGCTCCAACGTTGGCCTCCCCTTAGTTATTCATGGCGCCAACGTTAGCCAGAAAGTTAGGGGCTAACGTTGGCGCAAACTTTTGCTAGCCCAGGGAGTTTTTCAAGCGCCAACGTTAGCCAAAAAGTTAGGGGCTAACGTTGGCGTAAACTTTTGGTGCATCCAGGGAGTGTTTTTCATGCCAAAAATTAGCCAAAAAGTTAGGGGCTAACTTTTGGTCCAGCTTTTGCCCAAAAGTTAGCCAAAAAGTTAGGGGCTAACTTTTGCTCCAACTTTTTCCCAAAAGTTAGCCAAAAAGTTAGGAGCTAACTTTTGCTCCAGCTTTTGCTTCCTGGTTCATAATTAATTCAAGACTCAAGTCATTCCTCCTAGCCATTCCTTCTTGCATCAACCTTTCTCCAAGCTTTCTTCACCTATCATTAATCAACCAAACACATCAAAGCTATGCTCAAAATCATGAAATATTCATTCTTTCATAATATGTGACATTTATAGCATAAAACCTCATGAAATGGCATGAATTCATACATGGTTGATTAAATCAAAGGAAACATGAAAATCTACCAAATTGGCTTGCTTTTGGCTCAAGAAAGTGCATAATTCAATTGAAAACAAAAGAAAAAGGCTAGTGAAACTAGGCTAAGATGACTTGTCATCAAAGAGCTCAAAGGAATGGAGCTGGAAATCACCTTGCCAAAGTTGTTGTAGACCTCTCCCCCAAAGTCATCACCGTCCATTCCTTCATTCAAGTGGGTAAATCTTTCATCTCTAAGCTAAATTAGCCCACTTGAATATGCTTTGCTTGAGACGGATAGACAACTTAGAGTTCTTTGTGGCTATAAGAGTAAGAGGGAGATGGTCAGTGGTTGGCAACACAATCCTAGGTTCATTGTGGTAGGAAGCTCACGGCTGAATTATCATGGTTGGAAGAATACTATATTGTATGGGTCTAGGAAGCTGTTTGGATGCCTCAGTGAGAATTCGGATTGCTTACCACCCGGTTGGAACAAAGATGGTCAACAAGAAGACGGGTGCAAAAGCAAGGTTTGGGACCTCGGAATTCAGTCTAGCAATCAACACTCTTGGGGCCTTGTTACTTGCTTAATCTTGCTTGAAGGCTCTTTGCGCCTAGTTTGGGATCCAGGAGGCCATTGGAATTACAAACATTAGTGGGGATTCCTGGATGAGTTCAAGCACAAGCCACCATAACAAGGGACTCACCAAATGTCCAACTTAAGGACTTTAACTAAAAGTGCTAGGTGGGAGACAACCCACCATGGTATATTCTTTCCTTTTTGTTCTTAGTTTTATTTTATTTTATTTTCATTCGTGTTTATTCATAATTTCTGCATAGTCATCTGCATTCTGTATTTTGTATTCTGCATACTGCATTAAAAAAAATTTCGCACGCGACGCACGAGCGTCGCTGACCCGTACGCGTCATGTGTGCATGCGAAGCAAAGAAGAAAGAAACAGAGAGTTACGCGGGAGCGTGGCTGGAGGCGTGCCTTAGGCACAAACACGCCCACGCGTACGCGTCCCTGACGCGTACGCGTCGCTTGCAAAATCAGCCCTCCACGCGTGCGCGTCACCCACGCGTACGCGTGACCCTACAAATCGGCATAAAAATGTGTTTAGACAGAAAGTTGTAATGGTGTGGTGCTGAAATGGTGCTAGGAGCACAAGCAACATCACGCGTGCGCGTCCCTGATGCGAACGCATCATTTTCCTCTCCAGGCCATCCACGCGTGCGCGTCCCTCACGCGCACTGGTCGGTTCAAATTTTGGCAATGTGTGCATAAAACAGAGAGTTGTGCGTGCGCGACGCTGCTCTCGCGCCAATGGCACAGTTTATTTCATGCGAACGCGTGACCCACGCATCCGCGTCACTTGAATATAGCGCGACCTACACGAACGCGTGATTCACATCACGCGTCCGCGTTGCATGCGACGCACAATTTATCTAGATCAGCGCCAGAATTCTTATCTTTTCTTCCCTAATCCTAATTCCTTCTTCTCTCTTCTTATTTCTTTCTTCTTCCTTCTCCTTTCTTCTGTCCTTTCTACTTCTTTCTCTCCTCCTTTCTTACTTAGTTCTTCTTCCTTTCTTTAACTTCTCATTCTTATTCTCTTTCACTCTATTTTACTTAATTTGTTTGCATATTTTTATTCATTGCATTTTAACTTTATGCATGTTTATATTTTCTTTTCTAAATTCATTATGTTTTCGCTGGTATTAAATGTCCTTATTCAACTGTTACATCTTTTCTTGCATTATTCTAGTGCTTCGTGACTTGTTCTTAATTGTTGGGTGTTATTAATTATAAGTCAATGCTAATTTTTATGATCCTGGTATTCCTTTTGCATTGACATGAACTTATACTATCTTGCATTACCCACACTCTCTTCCCCTTTGTTGCAATTTTTGCACAATTGATATGCCATCTGCTTCTATTGTCTTCTCACTTGCATGTTGTAGCTACCATGTAATTGAGACCCGCATTATTTGGCATTAACCCACCCATACTTTATTTGTTTTCTTATCTTTATTTTTGGGTTACTTTTCTTCCTTTTCGTCTTCTTTCATGTTGGCCACCGAGAAGGGAAAGGAGAAGTTTCTAAATGGGGCGAAGAACAAGTCCATCTGCATAATCCACTAAAGAAAGAGCATCAGTTGGAGCAACCCGCCCACTTGCGCATCTCAGCATGCACCGAGGACGGTGCAATCTTTAAGTGTGGGGAGGTCGACACCGACTTCCATGGGTTAGTTATTTTCTTTTCAACACCAATGTTTAAATTTTCTTTGTAGTTAGTTGTTGCATTTGCATGCTTGATTGCATATTTGTTTGATTTTGTGCATATTTTACCACTGCTTGGTTGAAGTAACGAATTTCTTTTTCAAGAAACTTTTTATAGCATTTCACTAATTTGAATTAAAATTTTTATTGAACTTGTTTGAAGAAATATTATACTGGAACATGGTTTAGAGCTCGAACACACAAAACCAGTAAGATTTTGAGCCTACTTGATTGGTTGCATTTTATCAACCAATATTTTATTTTTGGTGTGTGTTGTTCTCTCTAAAATTGTGATCTTTGTCTTGCTTGATTCTATATTTCCATTGTTTGACGTATGCATGCACTTATATGATTGAGGCCTTTGTTTCACTGAGCTTACATACCCATATGGCCTTACCCTTTCATTATCCTTTGCAAACCAATGTTGAGCCTATTATCCCCCTTTGTTCTTTACTTTAGCTCATCATTAACTCTAAGCAGAAAACAATAATGTCCTTAATTTGAATCCTTGGTTAGCTTAGACTAGTGAGAGTGCTCATGAATTAAGTGTGGAAAAAGTTGGGTTTGGAAATAGTTGGTTTAAGAATTGGGTGTTATATATCTTTATAAAAATGTGAAAAAAATGTTTAGGACATGTTCATGCATTCATTAATTTAATCATATGCATTAAATATATATATATATATATATATATATATATATATAAAAGAAAAAATAAATAAATAAAGGAGGAAAAGAAGAGAAAAAGAGCAAATAATAAAAGGAGACAAAATGCCCCAAAGTAAATGGTGAAAGCAATGCATATGTACTATACTCGAAATTAGGATGCATGAATATGTGGAAAACATGGTTAATGGATAGTTAGATGTGGTACTATGATTGCATGGATTGTCTAAAGTTAGGTGAAAAATTTAAGTTAATTAAGGATTCAGATTTTAGTCCACTTGGCCAAATACAATCCTACCTTGACCCTAACCTCATTACAACCCTTAAAAGACCTCTTGATATGTGTATCTGTGCATTAATTCTTTGTTGATTGGTAGCAGAAAAGCAAGCCTTAGAAAGCAAGGTTAGTAGAGAATTGAGAGATCGAACCTTAAACACTTGAGCGATTAGAGTGCATACACTTCCAGTGAGGGTTCGATGCTCGATTCTTTGTTCCCGGCTTTCATAAGCTATTTTCTTCTGCAAGTTTACTTGTACTTTATTTTGTGATTTGAATTACTGAAATCCAGTTCATATTTGTTCTTAAAAGATTTGTTTACTTTTAACCAAGTAGGTAAAAGCATTTTGCATTTAGTTGCATTCATATAGATAGGTTGCATTTCATAAGTTTTACCATTCCTCTTCACTCTTATAGTTTCTCTTGAGCTTAGCATGAGGACATGCTAATGTTTAAGTGTGGGGAGGTTGATAAACCCCTATTTTATGATTCATCTTGAGCTCAATTGAGTATTTTTATCAATTCTTCACCCACTTATTCATATAAATTGCATGGTTTTACAATTCCTTCCTTATTCTGTGATACAAGTGAAAACATGTTTCCTATACCTTAAAAATATTAATTTTAATTATTCTTCATTACCATTCGATGTCTTGATCTGTTTGTTTTCATAGGGCAGGAATGGCTTAGAGGTCAGAAAGGAAACTTGCAAAAATGGAAGGAATGCACAAAATGGAGTTTTGAAGAAAATGGCAGCGACGCGCACGCATGGACGACGCGGATGCGTGCCTCGCGCAGAACACAAGCAACGCGTATGCGTGACTGACGCGTACGCATGACAAGGAAAATCTCTAATTGACGCGCACGCGTGACCCACGCGCACGCGTGACAGACGCCACGTGCAGGAAATTGCAGAAAACGCCCTCAGCAATTTCTGGGCTGTTTTTGACCGATGTTTTGGCCCAGAAAACACATATTAGAGGCTATAAAGTGGGAAAATCAATCAATTCATTCAACAAACAACATTCATAATTCACAATTGAGATTTTTAGATGTAGTTTTCTAGAGAGAGAGAGGCTCTCTCCTCTCTCTAGGTTTTAGGATTTAGGATTTCTCTTAGGTTTTAGGATTAGGATTTCTTCGTTTTCTTCATTCCAGGTTCAATGTTCCTTTAATTTAATTTCTCTTCTACTTTTATTTATTCTATTACTTGAGTTTGTTTATTTTTCCAATACTGGTTCATGGATTCCTATGTTTAATTTGATTTTCTATTTAATATAATTCGATGTATTTCAGATTTATGACTACTTTCTTCTATTTATGATATAAATAATTTAGATTTTTCCCTTTTTGGCTATGGTTGAGTAATTGGTGACACTTGAGTTGTCAAACTCAGTTGTTGATTAAAAATTGGAAATTGCTGATTGATTTGGATCCCTCTAAAGCTAGTCTTTCCATAGGAGTTGACTAGGACTTGAGGAATCAAATTGATTAGTCCACTTGACTTTCCTTTATTTAGTAAGGGTTAACTAAGTGGGAGCAATAAACAATTCTCATCACACCTGATAAGGATAACTAGGATGGGATTTCCAGTTCTCAAACATTGCCAAGAGTTTTTATAGTTAGTTTGTTTCCATTGCCATTTACTATTGTTGCTTCTTATCTTAAAAAAACCCAAAAATATACTTTTTCCATAACCAATAATAAACACACCTCCCTGCAATTCCTTGAGTGACGACCCGAGATTTAAATACTTCAGTTACAATGAGATATTATCTGTAAAATTCTTTACGTTCAGAAATCCGTTCGTCAATCCCTCTATAAAGCTTGGAAAAGATACAAGCAACTAATCAGGAGGTGTTCTCCTGACATGCTCTTAGAATGGTCTATCCTAGGAATCTTCTATGATGGTCTATCTGAGATATCCATGATGTCCTTGGATTATTTTGCTGGTGAATCACTCCACTTCAAGAAAACTCCTACAGAGGCACAAAAACTCATTGAAATAGTTGCAAACAACCAGTTCATGTATACTTCTGAGAGAAACACTGTGAACAATTGGATAGCTCAGAAGAAAGGAGTTCTAGAGGTTGACACTTTGAATACCATATTGGCTCAGAACAAGATCTTGACCCAACAGGTCAATATGATTTCTCAGCATTTGACTGGAATGCAAGCTGCAGTTGGCAGTACTCAAGACACCTCCTATAATGGAGATGCCTATGATCCAGATCAACCTTCAATGGAAGAGGTGAATTACATGGGAGAAACCTGTGGAAACACCTACAACCCTTCATGGAGGAATCATCCTAACCTCTCATGGACAGATCAACAAAAGCCTTAGCAAGGCTGCAACAACAATCAAGGTGGAAGAACTCAGAATAGGTTCAACAATAGACCACCATTTCCATCTTCTCAGCAACAGATGGAGACTTCTAAGTAGAGCCTTTCTTACTTAGCAACCATAGTCTCTAAACTCTCTAAGACCACTCACAGTTTCATAATAGTAACAAGGTCCTCCATCAGAAATCTCGAGGTACAAGTTGGTCAGTTGAGCAAGAGAATCCCTGAGACTCCTCCTAACACTCTTCCTAGTAACACTGAAGTTAACCCAAGAAAAGAGTGCAAGGCCATCACGGTAGAAACTGAGGCCGAATTTGAAGGGGATGCATTGGAGTTGAACGCCAGTAAAAAAGTCCTTACTGGGTGTTCAACGCCCAAAGTGGAGCCATCAATGGCATTGAACGCCAGTAAGGAGGTCCTTACTGGGCGTTCAACGCCCAAAAAGCCACCATCACTGGCGTTGAACGCCAGTAAGGAGGTCCTTACTGGATGTTCAACGCCCAAGGCAACACAAAAGCTGGCGTTGAATGCCAGCAAAGGGACATAAGCTGGGAGTTCAACGCCGAAAGAAAAATAAGTCCTGGAATTGAATGCTACAATTGGGGTAGTTGGCAACCCTTAGCCCACTAAGAACTCCCCTATTGAAGAGCTGATAACACCCAAGGTTCATGAGGAGCCCATTGAGTTCCCTTGAATGCTTGGTTGAAGATCATAGAATCTGAAGAGTACTCTTCCTCTGATGAGGAAGAGGAAACTAGGGAGGAGCAATTTGCTCGGTACCTAGGAATTCTAATGAAGCTGAATGCCAAGTTGTTTGGCACAGGGACTTTGGAGGAAGAACCTCCAGTGCTAACCAAGGAACTCAAGCCTTGGTTCAGCAGAAGCTACCTCAGAATCTGCTGGATCCCGGACACTTCCTGATTCCTTGCACCATAGGGACCATTACCTTTGAGAAGGCTCTGTGTGACCTAGGATCAAGTATAAACCTCATGCCACTCTCTGTAATAGAGAGGCTGGGGATCTTTGAGGTACAAGCTGCAAGAATCTCACAAGAGATGGCAGACAAGTCAATGAATAAAGGTTGAGAACCTTTACATTCCTACAGATTTTATAATCTTGGACACTGGGGAGGAAGAGGATGAATCCATCATCCTTAGAAGACCCTTCCTAGCCATTGCCAATGCCATCATTGATGTAGCAAAGGGAGAACTGATTCTAAAGTTATGGAAGGGCCACATCTTGTTCAAGATGCCTAACCCCAACTCTCCTTCTGACAGCAAAGAGACAGTTGTGCAACACTTAGTGTTCCAGCCCCCT
This sequence comes from Arachis ipaensis, assembly GCF_059453495.1. NCBI lineage: Eukaryota > Viridiplantae > Streptophyta > Magnoliopsida > Fabales > Fabaceae > Arachis > Arachis ipaensis. Next base: position 18,497,502 of record NC_142437.1, on the reverse strand, counting down.
CTCTCAGTGCAGAGCTGTACAGAACTCCCAGACACCAACTCTAAGTTTGGTGTTAGGCACCCATTATTAAGCACTAAAAACACTGATACTAAGAAGAAAGTACCTAAAGGCTGGAGGGATAAGAAAATCCCCACTGAAGGCCTCTCACCTGGCATGAGAGTTGTCTTTACTAACAATCCAGTCATCCCACACATTATGAACAGGATCCTGTCTCTGGAACATGTGGAACTTGTCCGTGAGAGCATAGGCAAGAAGTTCACTGTAAAGGGCAAAATTCTGAGCCCCTATTCATCTCCGTAAGGAGCTAATCGTCAAACTAGTGACGTTAAATAAGCACTTGTTGAGAGGCAACCCAACCATAATTAAAGTTATTTATGTTTTTCATTAAGTTTATTTAAGTTTTCACAGTTTAATTTTCATGTTTTCTTTAAGTTTGTGATCATGTGCAGTAGTTAGAATAGAAATAGAAACAGATAGAGATGGAAATAGAATACCCTGGAACATGTACCTAGCTGGCGTTGAACGCCAGCCAAGGAGGTCAGAGTGGGCGTTCAACGCCCATAAGGAGCAGCATTGTTGGCGTTGAACACCAGCCGGGGGGCAGAGACCTGGCATTGAACGCCAGGAAGGAGCACCCCAATGGGTATTCAACGCCCACAAGGGGGGCAGGAAACTCGAATTTCCTATCCCCTCAGGATCAGTGGGTCCCACATAATCTCCACCTACCCCACCTTCTTCTCTCTCTTACTTTCACTCTTCCCCACATACTCTTCCCTATAAACCCTAACCCAATCATATCTATACCTCTTCCCACCAACCCCACCCACTTCAAATTAAAAATTTCCCACCCAATTCCCTTCCATTCATTCGAACCCTACCCTATCCCACCCCTATAAATACCCCTTCTTCCTACCCTTCATACACACACCATTCATACACTAAAGCCCCCTTGGTCGAACCCTCTTTCCCTCTTTCTCCACTCTCTCCTCTTCTTCTTCTACTCTTTTCTTCATATTTTGCTCGAGGACGAGTAAAGCTTTTAAGTTTGGTGTTGGAAAAGCCTTGCTTTTTGCTTTCCATTCAAACTTATGGCACCCAAAGTCGGAGAATCCTCTAGAAAGAGAAAAGGGAAAGCAGTTACTTCTACCTCCAAATCTTGGGAGATGGAGAGATTCATCACCAAAGCTCATCAAGACCACTTCTATAAAGTAGTGGCAAAGAAGAGGGTGATTCCTGAAGTCCCTTTTAAACTAAAAAAGAATGAGTACCTAGAGATCCGAAGAGAAATCCGGAGGAGAGGTTGGAAAGTCCTAACCAATCCTATCCCAGAAATTGGGATCTTGATGGTGCAAGAATTCTACGCTAATGCATCACTAAAAACCATGACACAAGCGTGAACCCAAGTCCCAAAAATTGGCATACCATGGTCCGAGGGCGTCTCTTGGATTTCAGCCCAGAAAGTGTAAGGTTGGCACTCCATTTGCCAGTGATGCAAGGAGACCTACATTCTTACACTAGGAGAGTCAATTTTGATCAAAGGCTGGACCAAGTCCTTTCAGACATTTGTGTGGAAGGAGCTCAGTGAAAAAAGGATGCTCAAGGCAAGCCTATCCAACTGAGAAGGCTTGACCTCAAGCCCGTAGCTAGAGGATGGTTGGAATTCATCCAACGCTCTATCATCCCTACTAGCAATCAGTCAGAAGTGACCATTGACAGAGCCATCATGATTCATTGTATCATTATTGGGAGTGAGGTAGAGGTACATGAGGTAATACCTCAAGAGTTGTACAAGAAAGCTGAAAAGCCTTCCACTTTAGCAAGGTTGACATTCCCCTACCTTATCTGTCATCTATGCAATTCAGCTGGAATTGTCATAGAAGGAGACATTCCCATTGAGGAGGACAAGCCCATCACTAAAAGAAGGATGGAGCAAACTAGAGAGCCAGCACATGGACCACAGCAAGAGCATATGGAGCTGCCTCAATAGGAAATTCCTGAAATGCCTCAAGAGATGTATTTTCCTCCCCAAAATTTTTGGGATCAATTGAACACCTCTTTGGGAGAGTGGAGTTCAAACGTGGATCAGCTGAGGTTAGACCACCAAGAGCAGTCAACCATCCTCCATGAGATAAGAGAAGATCAAAGAACCATGAGGGAGGACCAACAAAGGCAAGGACGAGACATAAAGGAGCATAAACGCTCCATTGGACCCTCTAGAAGGAGTAGTAGCCGCCATCACTAAAGTGAATTCGTTCTTTTAACCCTCTGTTGTCTATGTTTTTTTTTTCTATTTTCCATGTATTTTATCTTATTGTCTGTTTCTAGTGCATGATCATCTTTATGTCTTAAAGTTATGAAATATTCCATGCATCTCTCACCTTGCTTAAAAGAAAAATTTTAATTGAAAAAGAAAAGTAAGATGCATGAAACTCGAGTTATATATTAAGAATAGTTCAATTATTTGATGTGGTGTCATTGCTTTTATTTTCTGAATGCATGAATGAACAGTGCATATTTGATGTTGGAGTCAAGAATGTTGGCTCTTGAAAGAATGATGATAAAAGTGAAGTATTATTGGTAATCTAAAAAATCCAAAAATTGATTCTTGAAGCAAGAAAAAGCAGCAAAAAGTAATAAAAGAAAAAAAATAGAGGTATATGTGAAAAAAAAGAGAAGCAAGCAGAAAAACAAAAAAGAAAAAGGCAATAGCTCTTAAAACCAAAAGGCAAGAGCAAAAAGCCAATAGCTCTTTAAACCAAAAGGCAAGAGCAAGGATCCAAGACTTTGAGCATCAATGGTTAGGACGACCTGAAAGAAACAAAATCTTAGCCTAAACAGTTCGAATGAGCTGCTCCCCTAACTATATGCTTGTGGTGTGAAGGTGTCAAGTGAAAAGCTTGAGACTGAGCAGTTAAAGTCGTGATCCAAAGCAAAAGAGTGTGCTGGGAATTCTAGCAAAGCTGAATCATAATCCAATTATGTTCACCCAGTTAAGTGTCTGTGACGTTTATGTATCCGGTGGTAATACTGAAAAACAAAGCGCTTAGGGTTGCGGCTAAGACTCTAAAGAACCTGTGTTCAAGAATAAAAAAGAACTAAACTAAGAGAGTCAATAATATCATCTGAATTTTGAATTCCTAAAGATGCCAATTATTCTGAACTTTAAAGGATAGTGAGATGCCAAAACTATTCAGAAGCAAAAGGCTACTAGTCCCGCTCATCTAATTACAACTGAGCTTCATTGAGAACTCTGAGATTTATTGTATCCTTATCTTCTTTTTATCCTACTTTGTTTTTGGTTACTTGGGGACAAGCAACAGTTTAAGTTTGGTGTTCTGATGAGTGGAAATTTTATACGCTTTTTGGCATCATTTTTATATAGTTTTCATTATGTTTTATTCAAGTTTTATTATGTTTTCATAGGTTTTGGTGAAAAAATCATATTTTTGGATTCTACTTTAAGTTTGTGTGTTTTATGGTGATTTCAGGTATTTTCTAGCTGAAATTGAGGAACTTGAGCAAAAGTCTGATTCTGAGACAAAGAAAGGACTGCAGATACTGTTAGGATCTGACCTCTGTGCACTAGAAGGAGCTTTTCTGGAGCTAAAAAAGTCCAAATGGCGCGCTCTTAACGGCTATGGAAAGCTAGCATCCAGGGCTTTCCATAAATATATAATAGTCCATACTTTGCTTTGGAAATGAAAGCCCAAAACTAGCGTTCAACGCCAGCCACGAACCCCATTCCTGGCGTTCAGCGCCCACAGGGGAGCAGCTGGCATCCAACACCCAAAAGGTAGTCCCTAGCCAGCGTTCAATGCCCCTAAGGAGTCCTAGCATGTGGAGACACCCTTGCTCAGTCCAAACACTCACCAAGTGGGACCGAAAAGTGAACTTTCGGACTGCAAGACTAGTTTATCTTATTTCTATAATTCTTAGTTAGTAGATTAGTATATATACAACAAAGATCACCTTTGTTAGAGATCTTTGCCCATTCGAACCTTTCATTGTACTTTTGTACAGTATGAGTCACTAACCTCCTAAGGTTAAGGTTAGGAGCTCTGCTGAGTTTCATGGATTAATAATATTACTATTCTACCTCAATATGTCTGATTCTATTCTCTTATGCAACCTCGTTCTTCATCTTATGAATTGAGGGTGACCCGTGACAATCACCCTTATTCTACTTGGGTTCCGTGCAAGTCCTGACCCGGATAGCGTTGAATCAGAGTTAGAGATTGCATTGCGGATTCCAATAGGGTACCTGGGAAACTTTGGATACGTGACATGAAATCCCGTTGACCGTGGGTAAGTGAGATCTCTGTGGCATTAAGGCTAGAGTCAGAGAAGCAGCACTTTCTGATCTGGAAGATCTGCCTTGTCTGTGGCACCTTGAGTAGGATCGTGAAAGGAAGTGGATTGCTTAGAGCTTCACCTTCTGCTACAGTGAGAAACCTAGAGGTGACTTGATGAGAGGACATGAGTCACTTCAACATGGTGAATTACTACAGTAGAGGAGGTTAACTTGATGAGAGGACATGAGTTAATCATTTACGGCTGCTATTGAAGGAATCAGAAAGTTATTGAAGAAGACAGTAAGAAAGTTAATCCGGAAAGACAAAGCATCTCTGAATCCTCAACCGTTCTTATACCATTGATTTCACACCTATCTAGTAACGTTTTATTTATTTATCTGTTTTATGGGTTTTTTCATGACAAACTATATTTTCTATCTGCCTAACTAAGATCTGCAAGATAACCACTGCTTGCTCAAACCAACAATCTCCATGGGATCAACCCTCACTCACCTGAGGTATTACTTGGACGGCTCGATATACTTGCCAGTCTATCTATGTGAAACGTGCGGAGTCAGTTTTGCACGGACCACATCTCTATATCCTTATCAAGATGAACCACCTTCTTATCATGAACCCTTCCTCCTAAGAAATGAACCCTCATATCCACTCCAATCTCCAATAGATGACACCCTTGGTCTTGTTCTTCAAGGACAAAGAGAGATGCAAAAGACGATACTAGAATTCATGGCTACCTTGACCGAGGTAGTAAATAATTTAGCCTCCCTACGCTTGGACACTCAAAGTACCCCATGGCCGCATGTGGAGAATCTAAAGAGGAGCGTAGCATGAAGGAGAGATTAGAAATTCCGGTGGAAAATGAGGAATGTGACTTTGTATTAGAGCAATTGGAGGAAGCCGTAATTGTTGAAGAGGATGAAGTGGTTGAGACTTAGGAGATGCTGAACCTCCATGGGAATCAAGAGTTGTAGAGTATTCCTTTAAGAAGCTTGAAATTGATGTTGAGGAGGATAGTGCACAACCTCCAAGGCATGTTCCCTATGAAGAATTGGAAGAAATAGAGGAATAAGCAAGTTTCCTTGGTGATGATGATCATGAATCAAGTCCTCCTAGTGATGAATTTGCATCCGCAAGTGAACTCCTTGAGTTTGAAGAACCTTCTCCTGATGATATTCAAAGCAACGTTGAGGTAGGTTTCTCTCAACCTCCGGTTTATGATTTGAGTGACGGAGAAGAGTTGGGAGAACTTAGTGAGAAAATGATTGAAATTGAAGTATTATGTCAAGAGGTAGAAGTCCTTCGAAAAGGATGGACGGGAGTGGAATCTGCTTTATCAAGATCATTGGAGACTCCTCTACCTAGGTCACCATCTAATCCTTTATTTGAATGGGTAAAACTTGTTTCTCTTAGCTTTATTGTCCCACTTGAATATGGTATTCTTGAAACGGATGGCCAACTTAGGAAGCTTTGTGGAATGAAGCGTAAGAGAAGGATGTTTAGTGGTTGTCATTGCAAATCAAGGCTCATCAAGGTTGAGATTTCAAGAGTTAGATGTAAGAATTGGACTAGTGCTCAATTGGTTGGGTCTAAGAGAAGAGTTTGGTACCTCATTGAGAATTCGGCTTGCTTACCACCCGAATGGAATTACAAGAATCACTTTGAAGATGGGTGCGAAAATAAGATATGGGATCCTGGATTACAACATGAATGCCAACTTTGGGAGCTCATATCTTGTGGAGAACCTCACCTAGGCTTGGTGAAATCGGTTGGAAATTCTAACAACCACTTGAAGATTAAGCACTCTTGGGAGTTCAAGGATGAATATAAGCACAAGCCACCATGACAAGGAGCTCACCAAATGTCCAACTTAAGGACAATAAATAAAAGTGCTAGGTGGTAGACTGATAAACCCCGATTTTGTGATTTATCTTGTGCTTATTTTGGGGGATTTTGTCACTTTTTCTCGCATTTATTCAATGAAATAGCATGGTTTTGTAATTCTCCCTTGAATTTTGCTTAAGTGTAAAAACATGCTTTTTAGGCCCTAAATTGGTGATTTTAATTTACTTTAATTCCATTCGATGCCTTGATGTGTTTGATGAGTGATTTTAGGTCCATAAGGCAAGTATTGGATGGAAGAAACGAGGAGAAAAGCATACAAAAAAGGAGAATGCATGGAGAAACAAAGATTGGGAGTGCACCAAAGGACGCGCACGCGCACCAGGCGCACACGCGCAAAAGTGATTTCGCCTATGGACGCGCACGCGTACATGCCACATCCGCGCGGGTTGAGAATTTGCCAGCGACGCGCACGTGCACATGGCGCGCACGTGCCGATACTCTCACGTGGCCCACTTGAAGAAAAAACGCTGGGGGCGATTTCTGAGCTGCCCAGGCCCAAATCCAACTTGTTTCTTAGTATATTTCATGCAGAATTGAAGTCCAAGCAAAGTGGGAGTAATTAGTTTTAGCCAACATGAGCCTTTAGTTAGTTTTCTGGAGAGAGAAGCTCCCTCTTCTCTCTAGAATTAGTTTAGGATTAGGTTAGATTATTTTAAATTCATGTTTAAGTACTTGATCTTATCTTGTTTCCTCTATAATTTCTCCTTTCTACATCTTGATTCTCTTAGCTTTTATGTTAATTCCCCATTTTGCTCTCTTTTGTGATGATGACTCATGTTGGATTTGTTTACACTTAATGCAATTTTGATGTTGATGTTTCTTTAATTGATGAATTGAGTTGTGATTTCACTTTTCTTGCAATTGATAGTGGTAGATTTTAGTATCCTTGCAATTTATGATGTTGACTTTTATTGCATTCTAAGTGTTTGATGAAATGCTTTCTTTAGTTCTTGAGTAGTTTGGTCAACTCTTGGCCCAAGCCAAGGGACTTGAGTGATCTTGAGTTTGTGGATACAATGGATTTGGTGATTTAAGAACCCTGTGTGATCAATTTGAAGCCCATTGATCCTAACCCACTACTAAGCCAATTGGTAGGTAGGTTAGGACTTATGGGTGGATGTGATCAAGCCTGTTTGACATACTTCAAGTCTAGGAGTAAATGCTACGTACTTAAGGCTTCGAGAAGTAGACTTAATGGGTTGGCCTCTCGTAATTGTCAATAATTGGTTTGTTAACTAGGATGGTGATCTCAAGTACCCAAGTCTTAGTCAAGAGTTCTTTATTTTGCTTTCTTTACTTGCTCACTCAGTTTACTTCCTTGCCATCTTATAAACAAAACCCCCTTTTTACCCCCATCATAGCCAATACGCATGCACTCCATTGGTTCCTAGGGAGACGACCTGGAGTCCAAATACTCCGGTAAATTTTCATTGGGGTTTGTTACTTGTGACAACCTAAATTTTTGTATGAAAAGACTATTGGTTGGTTTAGAAACTATACTTGACAACGAGACCTCTTTAGATAAATTCTAAACCGCCGGGAGTCGCGATTCATCAAAATGGCGCCGTTGCCGGGGAGCCAATGGTGCTATGTTATTGGCTATTGTATATGTTGTGAATAGCCTGAACTTTGGTTTGTCTGCTAGTTTTTACTAGTTAGGATTGTATCTTCTTTATTTCTTATTGCTCTTTGTTTCTATTCTCTCTTTCATTATGAATTCTCATCATTTTGGCTATGAGTGTAGTTCAAACTATGTTGTAGGAAATGGAAGCTCCAATGAGGATATGCATTAAGGATTTGGAAATCAAGGATGGGAGGAACCTCAAGCTTATGAACAACCTTCATGACAACAACCTCCTACGAACTCTTATGGGTATAATTCTGATCCTAGCGTATATCAATCCAATGTGTGTGATGACCCTTGTTGTGGTTATCAACCACAATCGTCATATGCATGTGACCCCATTCCTCAATATAGCCACACGTCATACTCACAAGCCTCACATCACCATTCAACTCTACATGACCATAACTCATACACACCATATCAACCACCATTTGAATCACATATAGAACAACCACCATCCCAATACCAATATCCCCAAGAACCACAAATTCCACATACACCCCCTCAAGAACCCCACCAATATGAACCACCTTCCGATTACAACAATCTTCCCTTAACCGGTGAATTCTTTCTTCCAACACCACCTCCCGATGAAGCCTTCATACTAGAACTGAGAGACCTTGAATCTCACATCTTAAGGCGGCAAGAGGAGGATAAAACTAAGTTTAAGGAGCTAAGAGTAAAGATAGCTAGCATGGTAGAAGCCGTGAATCACCTAACGTCCCACCTGAGTTCATGCACCTTAAGTACCCCCATTGTTGAATGTGGAGAAACAGTCAAGGGGCTTAGTGAGGATATGAACTTGAAGCTCCATGGCGATGAGGAAGAATTGAAGCAAGAAGGACAATAAGAGGAGAAGATGGAGATTAGCAAACAAAAGGAAGTAGTGGGTGGATGTTTAGGATACGTTGAGCACATAAAAGAATCGTAAATTGAAGAATCCTTTTCCAAGGAGTTTGGAATGGATATTGAAGAGAAGAGTAATGTTGCGGAAGTAAACAGAGAGTTGAAAGAAATTGATCAAGAAGTGGATTCCATCACTAGTGATTTTTTGCCCATGTTGATCAATTCCCTTGAAGATCTTGTTGAACCCTTCACCAGTGGACTAGAAAGCAAGGTTGAGGAAGACTTGAAACCTCCAAGACCTATTGAGGGTGAAGAACTGGGAGAAGTATTCCGAGCAACAAGCGCTCCTACCTATGATGATTCCGAATCAACATATGATCCTTTTGAGTTTGAAGAGTCCTTCCCCAAAATGCATAGACTTGATGATGAGGTAGATTTCACTATACCTCCCATCTACGATGAGAGTGATGGGGAAGAAATAGAAGAAATTGGTGAAGAAGAATGTGAACTTGAGGGAGCTTGGCATGAGGAGGAACTTGAAGAACCTCGCCAAGTGGTGGAAACCTCTAGAAGAGGATGGACGGGAGTAGAGCATGTATTATCAAGATCTTTGGAAACTCCCCCACCTAGTTCGTCATCTAATCCTCCGCTTGAGTGGGTAAAACTTCTAACTCTCAGCTTTATTATCCCACTTGAGTATGGTTTGCTTGAAATGGATGGCCAACTTAGGGCGCTTTGTGGGATTAAGCGAAAGAGGAGGATGTTTAGTGGTTGGCGTTCTAAATCTAGACTCATTATGGTGGGAAGCTCGAAATTGGAGAGCATGGATTGGTGTAATGCTCAATTAAATGGGTTTAGGAGAGTAGTTTGGTGCCTCCATGAGAATTCTGTTTTCTCGTTGCCCGGACAAAGTCAAGGCAATCAACTAGAAGATGGGTGCGAGGACAAGATATGGGATCCTGGATTATCCTATGACAGTCAATCTCGGGAGCTCATGTCTTGGAGAGGACCTCACCAAAGCTTAATGAAGAAGGTTGGAACTTCTGACAACCAATTGAAGGACAAGCACTTTTGGAGGTTCAAGGATGGATACGTGCAAAAGCCACCTTGACAAGAAGCCTCCCAATGTCCAACTTAAGGACTTAAACTAAAAGTGCTTGGTGGGAGACACCCCACCATGGTAAACTCTTTCCATTCTCTTGTAGATATAATGAATGAATGAATTGGGTTCCATTGTATATAGTATCTTTACTTCTTGATATATTTTTCTTTGCTTGCTAAGGTGTCTATACATTCTATGCTTTAATAAGGGATGAATCTTTGAATTGAGTTTTTGCTTGAATTGCAAGTTTTCTCAAGTTATTTGAAAAATCCCCTATGTTTCAAAATGCGCTTAATCTTGCATCTTAGCTAGTTTAGAGTCTCAAAGAAGGATGGGAAGGTTATGAGCTCTTTTTTATGCTCATAAAAAAAAAAAAAAACCAAGCCACGCGATAGCGCAAGGTGCGCGCGCGCGTGGGTTGCTCATTTCAACTATCTGGGCCAAGGACCAGAGAGTTGTGCCACTTTTGGGCCAATTCTGTGTCTCAATCCACGCGGACGCACGCTGTATGCGTCCGCGCCACCCCCTGTTTCTTCACTCACGCATTGGCGTACTTTGCGCCTCTGCGCCCATCCCATAAGCTCAAACCATCCACGCGAACGCGCACGGTGCGCGCGCGTGTCGATGCGTTTTAGCATCACCCAGGCCAAGGGACCCAAGAGTTGTGCCAACTCTGGGCCTCTTTTGTGCCTTTGGCCTAGTACATTCGCGCGGACGCGCACCGTACGTGTCCGTGCCAACCCTTAACTCGTCCATATACGCGTAGGCGCGTATGGCGTCCCCGCGCACCTCCCTATTTCTATCACCCACGCGGATGCGCACGGTGCGCGCGCGCGTGGATTTAAAAATCCCATTTAACCAGAGACGCGAAGCCCTAGCGCATTCGCGCAATACCCTCCTTCGTCCCCAATGTTCCATTTCTTCTCTCCCTCCATCTTCAACCTCCAATCTCTGAGCAACCCACCACCGGCTACCTTGCAGCGAGCAACCCGCGACCATCGCCGTCGCCGTCATCAACCCTCTCTTCCTCACTTCCTTTCTCTCCTCCACTCGACCCCTCTCTGTCTCTGCTCTCTCTCACAGCCTCAGCGCCGCCCCAGTGCCGCCGCGACCACCATTGTCGCCAGCGCGAGCTCCACAGCCACGTCGAACCACCACTCTACTTCACCTTCTTCTCATTCGCCCCGTTCAGTTTCTGCACCCCAGGTTCCTGCTTCCCCTATTCTGCATCCTTTCTATTGTTTACTGTAATTCCATTAGTATAGTTAGAATTAGCTTAGTTAGTTTGCTTAGTTTGATTTAGGTGGTTAGCAAATATGGGCTGAGTAGTGGATTTAGGCTTGTTTGAATCTCTATTGCTGTGTGAAATTGCTCTGTTTTGTTGCATTGCCCTGTGTTCATTTAATCTGATGATGTTGCTTACTTATGATGGATTGGTGAAGGAGATGCTGATTGAAGCAACTCCCCCTGTTCTCTGTGCTGTCTGAATTGCTTAGTTGCTGAACTATTGGCTATCTGTTACATCCATATGAACTCATATATATGATTTTGTGTTTCTAATTATTGATGAACTCATATGGAATCTGCTTTGACTGTTTGAATTTGGAAAATAGCCAATATGCTGCTGAAATGCTGTTGAATTTTTCTTAACCATAAACCTTGAATTAACCTTGTTTGATAGGTGTAACAACTTCTAGTTGATGATTTCTGTTCAATTAGAATCTTGTTGCTTAAATGGTTTTGGAAAATCCTTAGGAACAAGTTTTGGTCTTGCTTAAACTCTTTGCTTGTTATGCATGATGGCTTGCATATAGGCATTGAATGGTTTGAATGAATTTTCTAATTGACCATCACTTGTGATTTCCTTAAAACTTTGTGCCTCTTTTGCATAGACACACAAGTTTGAATGTTCTCATCTATGTGACCAAATAGTTCATTATGTTCATACATAGTCTCATTAAGTTACATAGACCATGAGGTTTCCAACTCATATTTGAACTTGTGACTTGTATGCATTGCTAGAATTGGTGTTAAGCGTGCTTGATTTACTTGTTTCTCAAGGTTTTGATTTCACCAACACTACTAGTGATCCTTGCATTGATTAATGGTTTGTTTCATATTAGTCGCTGTTCATACCCTGGGTCAAGCTACCCGACCCGGGATGATTGGCGATAAAGTGACCGACCTCTTCAGGTCAGAATACCCGACCTCTTCTAAAAGAGCTCGGCCAAATCGACAGGAAAGCCCAATAAAGGGCCCAAATAGAGGAACACGAACCAAATCCAAAGGCAAATTCCAGCCTACAGAGATAAAGGCGGTTCCCTTGAAGATAAGCTGACTTCATCCAAAACAGGATAAGATAAGATAAGATAACTAACTTATCTTATCAGAAAGGTCAGCCCACACTACTATAAATACACTGGAGCACCCAAGTATAACCCATACTCTGATTCTACTAAAAAACCTATCTAATACCCATGCTAACTTAAGTATCGGAGTCTCTTGCAGGTATCCCCCACCCTCCGGTGGCCAAGGATCAGCAGTGCAGCAAGTCCAACAAGTCGGACATAACAGCTCCGGCCGCCACAGGCCGGCCGGACACGCTATCTCCGACCAGTACTGGAAATCTCATCCGAGATCGACCTCCAGTTTCAGGTAACCCTCGGAACATTGGCGCCGTTGTCGGGGAACCTGGAAGTCATCCCATCACCATGGTGGACAACCATAACAACGACCACGATTCAGGTCTGGAAGAGAGAACACCGCACAAGAACGCGGATGTCACGCTACAAGACACTCCGGAAATCAACAAAGACAAAAACTCCTCAAATTCAGGGGCAATAGAAGCGCTCCTAGATCGCCTAAAACAACTGGAAAAAGAAACTCAACAACAACAGGAAATAGGAAGGGATCTACAAAGAGAGGTACGGCGACGTCGGGAGTTGGAAGAAAAACTACAGCAATTAGAAGCCGATCTCAAATCAAAAGCCCCTCGGGCCAATCTCGAAGAAAATTCACGCAAAGAGCAAGACCCGTTCACCAGGGAAATCATGAAAATCAAAATCCCAAAAGACTCCAAACTCCCGGATATGACCCTGTATGATGGCACCACGGATCCCAACCACCACCTCAGTAACTTCAGAAGCAGAATGTACCTCACCGACACCCCAGATGCTGTTCGCTGCAAAGCCTTCCCAACAACTCTCACAAAGACAGCCATTCGATGGTTTGACAACCTACCCCCAAAGTCCATCTCAAGCTTCGATGACCTAGCTAAAAAATTCCTAGCCAGATTCTCCATTCAGAAAGATAAAGCCAAGCACGCCCCCAGTTTACTAGGGATCAAACAAGGAGATCGGGAGAGCTTCCGCAACTATATGGAGAGATTCAACAAAACATGCATGGACATACAAAGTTTACCCACAGAGGCCGCCATCATGGGACTCATCAACGGCCTACAAGAAGGACCCTTCAGCCAATCTATATCAAAAAAGTACCCGACCTCCTTGGATGAAGTACAGAAACGAGCAGAAAAATACATCAACATGGAAGAAAACGCTCGGTTAGGAGAGACCTCAAAATCAGGGACCTCTTACCGAGATAGAGACAAGGAATCCAAAAGGAAAGAAGATCGACAAGGGGAGAAAATCAAAAAGTACCATAATTACACTCCTCTCAGGGCATCCTTGGTCAAGATATACAAAGAAGTCTGCCATACAGAAAAAATCCCCCAGCACGGCCACTCAAGGGCAAAAAGGGAGGAGGAAACCAGAAGGAATATTGCGAATACCATCGAGTCCAAGGACACTCCACAAACGAATGTTTCGACTTAAAAAATATCATAGAAAAATTGGTGAGAGAAGGAAAGTTAGATCGATTCCTGGCCACCCGAGATGATGATCAAACAAAGAGACGAATGGATGAAGATGCCGAACGAACAGAACGATCACCTCGGACACCAGAAAGACATGTCCACATGATACATGGTGGATTCACAGCAGGTGGGATCTCCAAATCCTCTCGCAAAAGATATCTCAAAGAAGTATATCATATCGAAGGAAAGGAAGAAGCACTCAACATCCCGGCAATAACATTTATAAAGAGGACGCATCCGGCGTCATCGCAGGACACGACGATCCCATGGTCATCACCATCATATTAGCAAACGCCAACCTACACCGCACCTTAATAGACCAAGAGAGTTCTGCCAACATCTTATTCAAAACAGCCTTTGATAAACTCGGTTTAGAAGAAAAAGAACATTAAGCATATCCAAACAGTCTGTTTGGACTAGGAGACACCCCGGTTCGACCACTAGGATACATACCACTACATACAACCTTCGGAAAAGGGAACCAATCCAGGACCCTCAAAATAGATTACATCGTGGTCAACGTAAGTTCAGCTTACAATGCTCTCATAGGTCGGACAACACTCAACCAACTCGGCGCGATAGTCTCGACCTCACACCTATGTATGAAATTCCCAACACCAAAGGGGATAGCCACGATAAAAGCAGATCAAAAATGGCACGTCACTGTTACAACGAAAGCCTAAACCTCAGAGGCAAAGGAGAAGAGTTCCACACAATCGAGCTGGGTGGAGTTCAACGATGAGAAGAACTTCGTCCCCAGCCAGAGGGCGAGATAGAAAAGATTCAGATCGGGGACACCTCGGAGAAAATAACTAATATCGGCACAATCCTAAAAGGGGACTCAAAGGAATTGCTAATACAATTCTTGCGAGATAACGTCGATCTCTTCGCATGGAAAGCCACAGATATTCCAGGCATAGACCCTAAGCTGATGTGTCATAAGTTGGCGGTCTATCCAGGATCTCGACCGGTACAGCAGAGACGAAGAAAACTTGGGCCAGAGCGATCCCAGGCTGTGGAAGAACAAGTCCAGGCACTACTAGAAGCAGGATTCATAAGAGAAGTCAAATACCCACTATGGCTAGCCAACGTTGTCTTGGTGAAAAAATCAAATGGGAAGTGGCGAATGTGCACCGATTACACCGATCTCAACAAGGCTTGTCCAAAAGACCCTTACCCACTCCCAAATATCGACGCTCTGGTAGACGCTTCCTCCGGAAATAAATATCTCTCGTTTATGGATGCATACTCGGGATACAACCAGATCCCCATGTACCCACCAGATCAAGAAAAGACCTCGTTCCTAACACCAAAAGCAAACTACTGGTACATTGTGATGCCTTTCGGTCTCAAGAACATAGGAGCTACTTATCAAAGACTAATGAATAAAGTCTTCTCGGATCATATTGGAAAGATCATGGAAGTCTACGTGGACGACATGCTAATAAAAACACAAAGTGAAGAGACATTATTGTCTGACCTGGCCCAAGTATTCGACACCATAAGGAAGCATGACATGCGACTCAATCCAGCAAAATGCACCTTTGCGGTAGAAGCAGGCAAATTCTTAGGTTTCATGCTCACACAAAGAGGAATTGAAGCAAATCCAGACAAATGTCAGGCCATACTCAACATGAAGAGCCCAACCTGTGTCAAAGAAGTACAGCAACTCAACGGGAGATTGGCAGACCTATCCCGATTCTTAGCAGGAGCCGCGATAAGATCTCTCCCCTTCTATGCTACTTTAAGAAAGGGAAGGCAGTTCGAGTGGACGACAGCATGTGAGCAAGCCTTCCAAGACTTTAAAAAGTTCTTAGGACAGCCACCTATCCTCTCCCGACCACGAAAAGGAGAACCAGTCATATTATATCTCGTAGTAGGAAGCCGGGCAGTAGCGTCAGCACTAGTCAGAGAAGACGAAAATGGACAACAACCCGTCTACTTCATTAGTAAAGCACTACAGGGATCCGAGCTGAACTATCAGAAAATAGAAAAATTCGCATATACTCTCATTCTAACATCTAGACGACTCCGCCCTTACTTCCAGGCTCACACCATCAAAGTTCGCACTAACCAGCCCTTAAAAGGAATATTGCAGAAAACAGATTTAGCAGGTAGAATTCTATAATGGGCAGTCGAGCTGTCAGAGTTCGACCTCCAATATGAAGCTCGGACGGCCATTAAGTCACAATATCTGGCCGACTTTATCGCAGAATTCACAGATGCCCTGGAAACCCTCACAGAGTGGAATCTCTATGTGGACGGTTCTTCAAATAAAACTGGAAGCGGCGCAGGAGTGATAATAGAAAGCAACTAGGGAACCCAAGTTGAGCTCTCCCTCAAGTTTGGGTTCCTGGCTTCAAATAACCAGGCAGAATACGAAGCACTGCTAGCTGGTTTGAAGCTGGCTGAAGAGGTTGGAGCTCGGAAACTCAACATCTACAGCGATTCGCAAGTTGTCACATCACAAATAACAGGGAGCTACCAAGCCAAAGATCTCACCATGAAAAGGTATTTGGATAAGACCAAGCAACAGCTCAGACAAATCGGGGAATATAAGATATACCACATACCCCGAGAACAAAATGCCCGAGCTGACGCACTCTCGAAACTAGCCAGCACCAAACCAGGGGGCAACAATAGAAGCCTCATCCAGGAAATGTTACAGAACCCGTCAATCTCGGAAGAGGAAAAAGTCATAGCCATAACAAGCCAGGACCAAGGATGGATGACTCCCATAATTAACTACCTCAGAGCAGGAAAACTCCCCACAGAAGAAAAAGAGGCAAAAAGGCTAAAAAGGGAGACACAGTACTACACCATTATAAGCAACACCCTGTACAAAAGAGGGATCTCAGTATCATTACTGAAATGCGTACCGACCTCCCACACAAAGGAAGTGTTAGAAGAAGTACACGGCGGCATTTGTGACAATCATCTCGGAGCACGAGCTCTCGCCAAAAAAGTGCTCCGGGCGGGGTTTTACTGGCCAACTCTACAAAAAGAAGCTACAGAATTTGTAAAGACATGCCCACCATGTCAGAAACATGCCAACTTTCACATCGTCCCGCCAGAAGAGCTCATCAGCGTAACTTTCCCTTGGCCGTTTGCAAGGTGGGGGCTCGACCTTCTTGGCCCCTTCCTCCAGGGGTCAGGACAAGTTAAATTTCTCATAGTAGGGGTAGACTATTTTACAAAGTGGATTGAGGCAGAGCCCCTAGCCAACGCCACCGCTCAAAGAAGCCAGAAATTCCTATATAAAAACATCGTCACAAGGTTCGAGGTTCCATATTCAATAACCACCGACAATGGCACTCAATTCACAGATGCAGGCTTCAGAAAACTAGTAGCCGACTTAAATATAAAACATCAATACACCTCCGTGGAACATCCACAAGCCAATGGACAGGCCGAAGCTGCCAACAAAGTCATATTGGCCGGATTAAAACGGAGATTACAAGATGCAAAAGGAGCTTGGGCAGAAGAGCTTCCACAGGTCCTATGGGCATATCGAACGATGCCACACTCCACCACGAAGGAATTCCCCTTCCGGTTAGCATACGGAATAAAGGCAATGATTCCAGTAGAAATTGAGGAAGGATCGCCTAGAGTAGTTCATTACAATGAAGGAGCAAACTCCCAACTTCAGAGGGAAGAGCTCGACCTACTACCTGAAATCCAAGAAAGAGCTCGGATCAGGGAAGAAGCTCTAAAGCGCCGAATGGCTTCCAGATATAATAAAAGGGTAGTGCCAAGAAGTTTCGCAGAAAATGATCTCATCCTAATCCGAAATGATATCGGAACAACTCGACTAGGAGAAGGAAAACTGGCAGCAAACTGGAAAGGACCTTACCGAGACGTAGAAGTACTGGGGAAGGGATACTATAGACTGTCCGAACTCGATGGACGAGAGCTTCCCAGATCATGGCACGCTTGCAACCTAAGAAGGTACTACAGTTAGGAAGGTAACAGATCTCATTGTTGGATGCACTCTTTTTCCTGAAAAGGTTTTTTAATGAGGCACCAAGCTGAGACCCAAACACTATTCGACTTAAAGGGATGAAAAAATTCCCACATATATATATATTTGCACTTTTACTTTGAATAAAGTTTATTTAGATATTCTACAAAGAATTCAAGATGCATTCATCTGAAGAATTCATCGTCCGATTATAAAGCGACAGGTCGGCAGAAAGTGAAAAATAATTTCACTGCACGACCACGATAAAAATAAACCGTCCGATAAAAGGTGAAAGCGCAATTCACCCAAAGGACGATCCAAAGATGCCAACCACTTTCTACAAATCGGCAAAGATGAACACAGAATAATGTAAGAAGTTATCGAAAGCAATCCAAAAAAGAACCTGACGAGGTCTTACGGATAGCTAAAATAATAACTTAAAGACTGGCCGACGTCCAGAAGTCGGACCAAGTCAACCCAAGTTATAAGTAAACCTTGGAAAGAGGTCTGGCTAACCCTATTAAAGAGGATTACTTTAACTTAGAAGGGCTCCACCTAACAAAGTCAGCCCAAAATAAAAAGGTTATAAAAGTAATCCCTGAAAGAGACCTGACAAAGGTCCAAGAAAGAGGATTACAAAAATAACCTAGAAGAGATCGACATAAAGAAGTCGGTCTCCTAAATACGGAAAGTTATAAAAGTAATCCCTGAAAGAGACCTGACCAAGGTCCAAGAAAGAGGATTACGAAGTAACTTAGAAGAGATCGACATAAAGAAGTCGGTCTCCTACAACGAAAAGTTATAAAAGAAATCCCTGAAAGAGACCTGACAAAGGTCCAAGAAAGAGGATTATGAAGTAACTTAGAAGAGATCGACATAAAGAAGTCGGTCTCCTACAACGGAAAGTTATAAAAGTAATCCCTTAAAGAGACCTGACAAAGGTCCAAGAAAGAGGATCACGAAGTAACTTAGAAGAAATCGACATAAAGAGGTCGGTCTCCCACAAACCGGTTATAAAAGTAATCTCTAAAAGAGACCTGACCAAGGTCCAAAAAAGAACACTACTTTAAATAATTGAAAAAGATTGACATCGGTCGACTACTTGGAAAAGGGCAAAGAAGTCGGGCATGGGTTGCTAAATCAGATCCACGCATCGACAACAAACCAGTTCAAAGAAGCTAAGACAGGCGCAAGCAAGTGTGACATAAAAGCCTCAGGGTCAGACCCAAAAGCTCAGAAGCTATTCGTTGTGTTTTTAAATAATGTTGCTAAACAAGCAACCAGAAAGAGTGTCAACAAAATAAACCAAAGAGTTTTAAAGCCCAGAAGCTGGGCCAACTACAAAAATATCCAAAGTAAAACAGCTAAAGGTCAGAAGGCTTCTTAGCAGCATCAGTCTGAGGAGAAGGAGGGCGAGCCTGGAGAGGAACAGCATCCACAGTACCATCATCCCGGTTAAAAATCTGACAGTCAGGATCAGAAGCGGGATGGTCGACCTTGGCAGGAGGAACAGTAGGCGCCGACACCTTGGCAGAAGGCACAGGGAGGGGATCGACCTCATCATCATCATCCCCATCATCAGGGACAATCTTGCCATCCCTGACAATGTTGTCCAGGCTAAAGGGAGTGAGATCGGCCTCGGGAGCAATAACCCAAACTTGCTCCTTCAAGTTCTCGTAAGTAGCAGTCACACTGCCAACGAGATAACTTTGAAGCTCAGAATAATCTTCCCGGACATTGTTGAGCTCCTCCCTCAGACGCAACATCTCCCGATAGGATGTAACGTAACTATCCTTGTGCATCATGGCTGTGTCCTCAGCCAACCTCAAAGAAGCTGCCAGTGATTGAGAACTCGCCTTCTCGTTCTCTAAGTCCTTCTCCAGCTTGGCTACCTTTATCTCGAGTTCCTCCTTCAACTCTCTCATCCGATCAAACTCCTATTTTGCCTCCTCCATAAACGCTCTAGTGGCATGGAGAGGTAGATTCTGAGCAGTCCGATATATGGTAGCCGCCATGTACGCCATCTTTACGTGATTCTGGGCCATAAATTTCAAGTGATGGAGGATGGACACATCATCCGTAGAGAGGGAGCCATAGGGACCGATTTGCTGATCCACAAACTCAATGGCATTGAAATCAGGAGCATCGAGGTCAAAGGGCTCAGCTGTTTTTTGTTTTTTATTGGGTGGAACAACAGATGGAGCGGTAGAAGTAGGGTGAGGATCCACCAAACGGACTCGGGGTGTAGAGACCACCTTCTTCACCCCAGGACCCCTCCCCAGCCGCCTTGGCCGCAATATTCCTGGCAGCAGTCGCCCTCTGCGCCCTCTTAAAAGCTTTCATAGCTTCATTATTCTTTATTGCCTCTGCAAATAAAACAGAAATTAAGCTACAAGTCGGATAAGTCGGAAAGACAGCTACAAGCAACATAAACAGATAAACACAAGATACCCAGTTCAGTTTTAAGGAGAGAATGATTGGTTAGAAATTTCTTTGTGTCGAGATGGGGAGGATGACCCCAGCGTTCTTCCAAGACAGTCACAAAGGTTCGTTCAGCCTCATCCAACATTTCCCACACATATCTGGAGACCCTCACATCTTTTTGCCATTCCAAGGGAAAAGCAGGTTTGTCATTTTCATCCAGAAAAAAGGGCCGAGCTCCTTCAACAGCTCGGACTTTGAAAAAGTAGTTTTTAAAATCACGGAACGACTCGTCAAACATGGAAAAGACCTTCTTTCCCTGGGTGAAACGGAAGGAGACCCAAGCCGACTTCTTTTTTACCACACCGGGCTTAGTCAAGACAAACAGATAGAAAAAGAGAGATTGGGAAGCAGGAATACCAAAACCATTGCACAACAATTGGAAAATTTTTATGAAACCCCAGGAATTGGGGTGAAGTTGAGAGGGGGCAACATTACAGGACCACAACAGATCGGTTGCAAATTGAGTAAAAGGAAGGGTGATACCCAGCGGACCGAAGAAAAAATCATAAACATAAAAGAAGGGACGATCATCAACAACCCGAGTAGAAAAGCAGACTCTCTCATCAGAAGAGGGAGGGACAAGCTCATAGTTCTTCTCATCACTGGAATTACTACAAACACTGTGAAACTGTCTAAGCTGTGCACAAAACTCAGAATCAACCAGAGAGACACACATAAGAACCATCGAGTCCACCCAATCGGCTATACCCTCAAGAACCCAGGAAGGCATCTCTACAACGTTATTTCGGGAAGACATGAGGCCAACTAAACCCTACAAAATAAAAGAAGAACGGATTACTCAAAAAATATCTCGGCGGGCGAATACACAGAAAAGGAAATCCCAAGACTCAAACTAAAACTCCTGGGGCATCCTTTGGAGGCAGTAACAAAGCGAGGTATCAAGGAAAATCTACTTACGTCCCGGCGTCTCGCAAACAAGAATGGAAGACCTCAAACAGCAAGCATTTTTCACAGGAGAAAGACAAAACACAAACAAAACAGAAAATCATCTTCCTACAGTCATTCAGCAAGAAACAACAGCAAACATACCAGGCAAAAATCATCAAAAATGCGACCTTTTTTCAGAATCAAACAAAACTAATCATTCCAAAGCTTCAAAATCAAAAGCATTTTGCAACATGCAAAAACCCTAAAGGCATCAAGCAACAAAGACCATGCAAAAGACGAAGAAATTACGAAACACACAGTGATCAGGCACAGCAGAAAGTAGAAAGATCCAAACTTTTCCCAAAAGACTTTCTCAAAACAGACACAAAATGACGTAGAGGGAGAAAAGAAAGAAGAACCAAACCTGGAAATGAGAAGCTGCAAAGAAAGGCAGAAAAGCAGAAGGCAAAATCCAGAATCACCCCTTCCCCCACGAAAAAGCAAAATCACAAAGCAACGTCACTGGGCTGAAACGCGAAAGCTACAGGCGGAGGCTTCAGAAAAATCAAAGAGTTGAAAGTAAGAAAGAAGTTACGAAGAAGAAGCGAAGAAGAGAAACCGTCTTTTGATCAAGAAATTCAAAATAAAAGCCAAGGGAGAATGGGGTAATTAAATGCCAATTAAATGCGGATATTAAAACCGCTTGCGTACCCAAAAAGCGCTGATATAAAAGCGCGCGCCTTTAGAGGAAAACGTTCTACATTCAAAAAGAGTCTACAAAAGGAAGAAATCGACAAAGTGCTCGAACTCGGTTTCACTAAAGATCGAAGTCAAAAGGACTCGACCTCAAAAAAGAAGACCGAACTCAAGCAGGGGCACTGTTCATACCCTGGGTCAAGCTACCCGACCCGGGATGATTGGCGATAAAGCGACCGACCTCTTCAGGTCAGAATACCCGACCTCTTCTAAAAGAGCTCGGCCAAATTGACAGGAAAGCCCAATAAAGGGCCCAAATAGAGGAACACGACCCAAATCCAAAGGCAAATCCCAGCCTACAGAGATAAAGGCGGTTCCCTTGAAGATAAGCTGACTTCATCCAAAACAGGATAAGATAAGATAAGATAACTAACTTATCTTATTAGAAAGGTCAGCTCACACTACTATAAATACACTGGAGCACCCAGGTATAACTCATACTCTGATTCTACTAAAAAACCTGTCTAATACCCATGCTAACTTAAGCATCGGAGTCTCTTGCAGGTACCCCCCACCCTCCGGTGGCCAAGGATCAGCAGTGCAGCAAGTCCAACAAGTCAGACACAACAGCTCCGGCCGCCACAGGCCGGCCGGACACGCTATCTCCGACCAGTACTGGAAATCTCATCCGAGATCGACCTCCAATTTCAGGTAACCCTCGGAACAGTCGCTTTCTAGCTATATCATATTTCATCATCAATGACTTGTTGCAATTCATGATTGTGAACGTGCTTACATGCCTATCTTACGCATTCCTTTCAAATTGAGCTACTAATCACCATATCACTAATTTTCGACTGATTTCTGACTTTGACCTGTTTAACCAGCTGACTTCTTTTTAACTTAACTCTTTCTAGCATTATTTTGGATATGGTGCCTCCTAAGCTCAGTAAACGAATAATATGCAAAATATGGTTTGAATTCTTGGTTTGAAGTTTGGTTTGAATTCTGAATTATGTTTGCTTCCATTCCAAGAAATCTCCTTTCTTTATTCACTTCATGAGTATGCTTTGCTTTGAGTGCTTTATACCTACTTGGCTATATGCTTATATTATATTATTTCTGTTTTTCAGGATGTCGGATAAAGGAAAAGCTATAGCCACCACTTCCAAAAAGAGGAAGCGCTCCAAGACCTCTACCCCCTCACCATATGTTAACTATGCAAAGAATCCGCTGAATGATGAAGATATAGAAAATCAGTCACTTCCATCCACTGATTCAACCAAATTTCCCAAGCTCTACTGCAAGCTATGCTTCTCCCGTTATACAAAGAAAAATCTGAACATTGAGAAGAAGCTGAATCTTCCCAATGACGTGAGGCGTGCAATAAACGCCTGTATTTCGGAGTTGGGATTGGATTTCGTTGATAGGGACCTAGGAAGGATTAACATCTCATGGGTTAGGGAGTTTTACTGTAACTTCTTCCGAGTGAACTTGGATTCAATGCACGTAAGGGGTAGAGAGATTATGATCACTGAGGAGGCTTTAGGGGATGCACTGCTTTGCAGAGTTGGTACTCCTGAGACTTGTGCCTACCAGCAGGCAGATGTGGCTATCCTCTCCATGACTTTTGACTATGAGGCGCTTAGGCGCGTGATTGCTACACCAGACGCTCCCTGGGTGATGGATTCGAACAACAAGAAGCCTAAGGAGATGCTATCTGCATATCTGTCTAGGGAGGTTAGGACCTGGCAGCAGATCTTTGCCCACTACGTCCTGCCTACCACTCACTTCTCAGAGATCCCGATGGATATGCTGACTCTGATTGGGTGTGTCATGGAAGGGAAGGAGGTGTATTTCCCCCGGCTGATTAGGCATAGCATGTGGAGAGCTCACATCCGCGGCTTGCTACCGTTCCCTACGCTGGTTACTAGTTTGGCTGAGCTAGCTGATGTCCCGTGGGAGGACGATGATGCGACACCACCACCCCCAGATGACGACGACGACAAGGAAGTTACTATTCCATGGGGTGGATGGGTGCACGAGAAGCCCTTAACCAGACGTCGTTCTCGGGCTAGAGCGGTAGTTGAGGCAGGATGACCCTCTTCCTCCACAGCAGCAGCAGCATCCCTACCACCACCACCACCAGCACCTGAGCTGACTTATCTGTTGGTGCAGCACCTTTTTCGCTTGATGGTGCACTTCGAGCGTCGTGTCATGCGACGTCTTGACCGCTTAGACCAGGTGTTTGCATCACAGGGCATTGAGCTTCCTCCACTCCCAGACTCTCCCGCCTCTGACGAGTAGAACTAGGAGGAGGAGCATAGTGAGGAGCTGACACAGCAGGAGGCACCACCAGAGACGCAGACCACCACTGAGGTCCAGCAGCCTCCTGAGGTCCCGCATGACATTCCTGAGCCACAGCCAGTACCACCTCCAGTCCCACAGCCCGAGCCTGAGCATGAGCCACAGCCTGGTGCGATTGTTGACCCCCCATCCCGAGCTTCAGTAGTAGCATCGAGGACGATGCTTAATTCTAAAGTGTGGGGAGGTCACCGTGCGTGACCGGTGTTTGCATTTATGTGGTGAACTTTCAGACTTTTATTTCTATTCGCTACTACTCTATTTTGTTTTATTCCGCACTTTACGTTTTAGATCATTTTGAGATTACTGTACATATTTATGCTATTATAGATACTCTTGTTTTGGTTGTTGCACACTCTTAACACACACACACACACACACACACACACACACACACACACACACACACACACACACACACACACACACACACACACACACACACACAGACACACACACACATATATATATTATATATATGTGTGTGTTTTGCATCTTAGTTGTTGATTGTGATTAGAAAATTTCTGAATTGCTAAAAATCTAGTCAATCCTTTTTATATAAGAAATGTGTTTTGATTGAAAAAATGGGTAAACTATGAGAATTTTTTTTAAAAAAATTTTTCTAAATCACAATATTGCATTAGAATAAGCTTAATCAATATGATGAAAATTTCCAAGAAACTCATTTTTAGGGCACCACCCTAATTGATTGAAATTATTTTTAGAACTTGCTTGAACTATATACTTGTGGATCATGTTTTGAGCTGAGAACACAAGCATGTGAGAATTGAGCCTAATTATGTGGTTACATCATACATAACCACTTACTTCCATTCTTGTGTGCATTATTCTCCTCCTATGATTGTAATCCTTGATTTGTTTGATTCTTTATGTCCATTAATTTGTGTATACATACATTTATATGAGTGAGGCCATTGTTCAAATAGCTCACTTACCCAAATAGCCTACCTTTTATCTTCCATTGTTAGCCAATTTTGAGCCTATGCTTAACCCATTTGTTCTTAATTGTAGCACATTACAAGGCTAAGTGAAAAACAATAAATATCCCTTAATTTGGATCTTTGATTAGCCTAAGCTAGTGAGAGTATTTATCATCTGATTTTGGGGAAGTTGGGAACATTGGGTAGAGATAAAAGTGTGTTTATGTTTTTGTTGAAAAATATTGGGAATTGGGTACATACTCATGTATTAATCATGTGTAAACCATATGCATTGATGCTCTTGTATATATATCTAAAAAAAATTATTTAAATAAATTTTTCATATATAAAAGAAAGAAAAAATAATAGCAATAAAAAAGGGACAAAATGCCCTAAAGTGAAGTTCAATAAGAGTCAATGCATAAGTGTGGTGATCAAAAAGAGAATACATGAGTGTGTGAAAAAAGTGAAGAATGGGTGGTTAGGTTTGTTTAGAATTGTATAGGTTGTCATAGGTTAGGTGGGAAGTTTAAGCTAATCAAAGATTCAAATCTCAAGCTCACTTGACCATGTGCATCCTACATTGACCTTAGCCCCATTACAACCCATGGGAAAGATCTCATGATATTTGTATGCATGCATAAAGTAATTGTTTATTGTTAGATGAAAAACAAATCTTGGAAAGCATGATTAGGGGAGAATTGAGTGAATCAACCCCATACACTTGAGTGCTTAGGGCGGATACACATCCGGCGAGGGTTCGATCGCTCAATTACATGTTTCCACCCATGATCATCTTTTCTTTGCTTGATTGCTAATACCTTAGCCTTTGTGCT
The DNA here is from genome assembly GCF_059453495.1 of Arachis ipaensis. NCBI lineage: Eukaryota > Viridiplantae > Streptophyta > Magnoliopsida > Fabales > Fabaceae > Arachis > Arachis ipaensis. The sequence goes on along the minus strand of NC_142437.1, from coordinate 18,471,668 downwards.
TATATGCGTGTTCTTGGAGGTTGATTTATTTTGACTAAGCCATTGCATCATGTAGATAGATTGCATTTAGTAGTTGCATTGAATAAATGTTAATACCCTTTTGCTTCTTCTTGATTTTAGCATGAGGATATGCTTAGTTTAAGTGTGGGGAGATTTGATAAACCCCGATTTCGTGATTTATCTTGTGCTTATTTTGGGGGATTTTGTCACTTTTTCTCACATTTATTCAATGAAATAGCATGGTTTTGTAATTCTCCCTTGAATTTTGCTTAAGTGTAAAAACATGCTTTTTAGGCCCTAAATTGGTGATTTTACTTTAATTCCATTCGATGCCTTGATCTGTTTGATGAGTGATTTCAGGTCCATAAGGCAAGTATTGGATGGAATAAATGACGAGAAAAGCATACAAAAAAAGGAGAATACATGGAGAAACAAAGATTGGAAGTGCACCAAAGGACGCGCACGCGCACCAGGCGCGCAAGCGCAAAAGTGATTTCGCCTATGGACGCGCATGCGTACATGCCGCATCTGCACGGGTTGAGAATTTGCCAGCGACGCGCACGCGCCGATACTCTCACGTGGCCCACTTGAAGGTAAAACGCTGGGGGCGATTTCTGAGCTGCCCAGGCCCAAATCCAACTTGTTTCTGAGTGTATTTCATGCAGAATTGAAGTCCAAGCAAAGTGGGAGCAATTAGTTTTAGCCAACATGAGCCTTTAGTTAGTTTTCTAGAGAGAAAAGCTCCCTCTTCTCTCTAGAATTAGGTTAGGATTAGGTTAGATTATTTTAAATTCATGTTTAAGTACTTGATCTTATCTTGTTTCCTCTATAATTTCTCCTTTCTACATTTTGATTCTCTTAGCTTTTATGTTAATTCCCCATTTTGCTCTCTTTTGTGATGATGACTCATGTTGGATTTGTTTACACTTAATGTAATTTTGATGTTGATGTTTCTTTAATTGATGAATTGAGTTGTGATTTCACTTTTCTTGCAATTGATAGTGGTAGATTTTAGTATCCTTGCAATTTATGATGTTGACTTTTATTGCATTCTAAGTGTTTGATGAAATGCTTTCTTTAGTTCTTGAGTAGTTTTGTCAACTCTTGGCCCAAGCCAAGGGACTTGAGTGATCTTGAGTTTGTGGATACAATGGATTTGGTGATTTAAGAACCCTGTGTGATCAATTTGAAGCCCATTGATCCTAACCCACTACTAAGCCAATTGGTAGGTAGGTTAGGACTTATGGGTGGATGTGATCAAGCCTGTTTAACATACTTCAAGTCTAGGAGTAAATGCTACGTACTTAAGGCTTCGAGAAGTAGACTTAATGGGTTGGCCTCTCATAATTGTTAATAATTGGTTTGTTAACTAGGATGGTGATCTCAAGTACCCAAGTCTTAGTCAAGAGTTCTTTATTTTGCTTTCTTTACTTGCTCACTCAGTTTACTTCCTTGCCATCTTATAAACAAAACCCCCTTTTTACCCCATCATAGCCAATACGCATGCACTCCATTGGTTCCTAGGGAGACGACCCGGAGTCCAAATACTCCGATAAATTTTCATTGGGGTTTGTTACTTGTGATAACCTAAATTTTTGTATGAAAGGACTATTGGTTGGTTTAGAAACTATACTTGACAACGAGACCTCTTTAGATAAATTCTAAACCGCCGAGAGTCGCGATTCATCAGAGACACCCCACCATGGTATGGTCTTCCTTATCTACAGCTTCTTTTACCTAGTTTTCGAATCTTTAATTGATTTTCTTGAGTGTGCTTTGCTTGTTTGTGCTATAATTGCTTTTACTGATTTTAAGTAAAAAAAAAAGAGAGAGAGAGAGTGCGACTCATGTGTACGCATGCCTGACACGTACGCGTGACGCACCATGCTGGAATGGTGCGGAAAGGGTGCTGCTGCATGGTTCCAAAATAAAGAGTTGTGATGGAACCATGCGTGAGGGGTGTGAGGTGCATAAACCACCCCATGTGTCAAGTTGAAAGAACTTAAAAACAGGGTAAAATATGTTTTTTGTCCTTAACTTTTTTAACATTTTTAAAATTACCCCTAATATTTAGTTTGATTCAATTCTATCATTAACGTTTGAATAGTTTCAATTTTACCCTTACAGTCAATTTTTTGACAATCAACTGTTAGTCAAATTTTTCTTTTTTCAATTTTAACCTTAACTTAATCTCACCTTCTAACCACATTTCAAGCCCCTACCACTGCTGCTACTAGCACACCAAGGAAGTGTTAGAAGAAGTACACGGCGGCATTTGTGGCAATCATCTCAGAGCACGAGCTCTCGCCAAAAAAGTGCTCCGGGCGGGGTTTTACTGGCCAACTCTACCGAAAGAAGCTACAGAATTTGTAAAGACATGCCCACCATGTCAGAAACATGCCAACTTTCACATCGCCCCGCCAGAAGAGCTCATCAGCGTAACTTCCCCTTGGCCGTTTGCAAGGTGGGGGCTCGACCTTCTTGGCCCCTTCCCCCAGGGGTCAGGACAAGTTAAATTTCTCATAGTAGGGGTAGACTATTTTACAAAGTGGATCGAGGCAGAGCCCCTAGCCAACGCCACCACTCAAAGAAGCCGGAAATTCCTATATAGAAACATCGTCACAAGGTTCGAGGTTCCATATTCAATAACCACCGACAATGGCACTCAATTCACAGATGCAGGCTTCAGAAAACTAGTAGCCGACTTAAATATAAAACATCAATACACCTCCGTGGAACATCCACAAGCCAATGGATAGGCCGAAGCTGCCAACAAAGTCATATTGGCCGGATTAAAACGTTGATTACAAGATGCAAAAGGAGCTTGGGCAGAAGAGCTTCCACAGGTCCTATGGGCATATCGAACGACGCCACACTCCACCACGAAGGAATCCCCTTTCCGGTTAGCATACGGAATAGAGGCAATGATTCCAGTAGAAATTGAGGAAGGATCGCCTAGAGTAGTTCATTACAATGAGGGAGCAAACTCCCAACTTCAGAGGGAAGAGCTCGACCTACTACCTGAAATCCAAGAAAGAGCTCGGATCAGGGAAGAAGCTCTAAAGCGCCGAATGGCTTCCAGATATAATAAAAGGGTAGTGCCAAGAAGTTTCGCAGAAAATGATCTCATCCTAATCCGAAATGATATCGGAACAACTCGACCAGGAGAAGGAAAACTGACAGCAAACTGGAAAGGACCTTACCGAGTCGTAGAAGTACTGGGGAAGGGCTACTACAGACTGTCCGAACTCGATGGACGAGAGCTTTCCAGATCATGGAACGCTTGCAACCTAAGAAGGTACTACAGTTAGAAAGGTAACAGATCTCATTGTTGGATGCACTCTTTTTCCTGAAAAGGTTTTTTAATGAGGCACCAAGCTGAGACCCAAACACTATCCGACTTAAAGGGATGAAAAAATTCCCACATGTATATATTTGCACTTTTACTTTGAATAAAGTTTATTTAGATATTCTACAAAGAATTCAAGACGCATTCATCTAAAGAACTCATCGTCCGATTATAAAGCGACAGGTCGGCAGAAAGTGAAAAATAATTTCACTGCACGACCACGATAAAAATAAACCGTCCGATAAAAGGTGAAAGCGCAATTCACCCAAAGGACGATCCAAAGATGCCAACCACTTTCTACAAATCGGCAAAGATGAACACAGAATAATGTAAGAAGTTATCGAAAGCAATCCAAAAAAGAACCTGACGAGGTCTTATGGATAGCTAAAATAATAACTTAAAGACTGGCCGACGTCCAGAAGTCGGACCAAGTCAACCCAAGTTATAAGTAAACCCTGGAAAGAGGTCTGGCCAACCCTATTAAAGAGGATTACTTTAACTTAGAAGGGCTCGACCTAACAAAGTCAGCCCAAAATAAAAAGGTTATAAAAGTAATCCCTGAAAGAGACTTGACAAAGGTCCAAGAAAGAGGATTACAAAAATAACCTAGAAGAGATCGACATAAAGAAGTCGGTCTCCTAAATACGGAAAGTTATAAAAGTAATCCCTGAAAGAGACCTGACCAAGGTCCAAGAAAGAGGATTACGAAGTAACTTAGAAGAGATCGACATAAAGAAGTCGGTCTCCTACAACGGAAAGTTATAAAAGAAATCCCTGAAAGAGACCTGACAAAGGTCCAAGAAAGAGGATTACGAAGTAACTTAGAAGAGATCGACATAAAGAAGTCGGTCTCCTACAACGGAAAGTTATAAAAGTAATCCCTGAAAGAGACCTGACAAAGGTCCAAGAAAGAGGATTACGAAGTAACTTAGAAGAAATCGACATAAAGAGGTCGGTCTCCCACAAACCAGTTATAAATGTAATCTCTAAAAGAGACCTGACCAAGGTCCAAAAAAGAACACTACTTTAAATAATTGAAAAAGATTGACATCGGTCGACTACTTGGAAAAGGGCAAAGAAGTCGGGCATGGATTGCTAAATCAGATCCACGCATCGACAACAAACCAGTTCAAAGAAGCTAAGACAGGCGCAAGCAAGTGTGACATAAAAGCCTCAGGGTCAGACCCAAAAGCTCAGAAGCTATTCGTTGTGTTTTTAAATAATGTTGCTAAACAAGCAACCAGAAAGAGTGTCAACAAAATAAACCAAAGAGTTTTAAAGCCCAGAAGCTGGGCCAACTACAAAAATATCCAAAGTAAAACAGCTAAAGGTCAGAAGGCTTCTTAGCAGCATCAGTCTGAGGAGAAGGAGGGCGAGCCTGGAGAGGAACAGCATCCACAGTACCATCATCCCGGTTTAAAATCTGACAGTCAGGATCAGAAGCGGGAGGGTCGACCTTGGCAGGAGGAACAGTAGGCGCCGACACCTTGGCAGAAGGCACAGGGAGGGGATCGACCTCATCATCATCATCCCCATCATCAGGGACAATCTTGCCATCCCTGACAATGTTGTCCAGGCTAAAGGGAGTGAGATCGGCCTCTAGAGCAATAACCCGAACTTGCTCCTTCAAGTTCTCGTAAGCAGCAGTCACACTGCCAATGAGATGACTTTGAAGCTCAGAATAATCTTCCCGGACATTGTCGAACTCCTCCCTCAGATGCAACATCTCCCGATAGGATGTAACGTAACTATCCTTGTGCATCATGGCTGTGTCCTCAGCCAACCTCAAAGAAGCTGCCAGTCATTGAGAACTCGCCTTCTCGTTCTCTAAGTCCTTCTCCAGCTTGGCTACCTTTATCTCGAATTCCTTCTTCAACTCTCTCATCCGATCAAACTCCTGTTTTGCCTCCTCCATAAACGCTTTAGTGGCATGGAGAGGGAGATTCTGAGCAGTCCGATATATGGCAGCCGCCATGTACGCCATCTTTACGTAATTCCGGGCCATAAATTTCAAGTGATGGAGGATGGACACATCATCCGTAGAGAGGGAGCCATAGGGACCGATTTGATGATCCACAAACTCAATGGCATTGAAATCAGGAGCATCGAGGTCAAAGGGCTCGGCTGTTTTTTGTTTTTTATTGGGAGGAACAACAGATGGAGCGGCAGAAGTAGGGTGAGGATCCACCAAACGGACTCGGGGTGTAGGGACCACCTTCTTCACCCCAGGAGAACTCGGCACTGATGGCTTCTCGCGCATTTGGGAGGACCCCTCCCCAGCCGCCTTGGCCGCAATATTCCTGGCAGCAGTCGCCCTCTGCGCCCTCTTAAAAGCTTTCATAGCTTCATTATTCTTCATTGCCTCTGCAAATAAAACAGAAATTAAGCTACAAGTCGGATAAGTCAGAAAGACAGCTACAAGCAACATAAACAAATAAACACAAGATATCCAGTTCAGTTTGAAGGAGAGAAGGATTGGTTAGAAATTTCTTTGTGTCGAGATGGGGAGGATGACCCCAGCGTTCTTCCAAGACAGTCACAAAGGTTCGTTCAGCCTCATCCAACATTTCCCACGCATAACTGGAGACCCTCACATCTTTTTGCCATTCCAAGGGAAAAGCAGGTTCGTCATTTTCATCCAGAAAAAAGGGCCGAGCTCCTTCAACAGCTCGGACTTTGAAAAAGTAGTTTTTAAAATCACAGAACGACTCGTCAAACATGGAAAAGACCTTCTTTCCCTGGGTGGAACGGAAGGAGACCCAAGCCGACTTCTTTTTTACCACACCGGGCTTAGTCAAGACAAACAGATAGAAAAAGAGAGATTGGGAAGCAGGAATACCAAAACCATTGCACAACAATTGGAAAATTTTTATGAAACCCCAGGAATTGGGGTGAAGTTGAGAGGGGGCAACATTACAGGACCACAACAGATCGGTTTCAAATTGAGTAAAAGGAAGGGTGATACCCAGCAGACCGAAGAAAAAATCATAAACATAAAAGAAGGGACGATCATCAACAACCCGAGTAGAAAAGCAGACTCTCTCATCAGAAGAGGGAGGGACAAGCTCATAGTTCTTCTCATCACTGGAATTACTACAAACACTATGAAACTGTCTAAGCTGTGCACAAAACTCAGAATCAACCAGAGAGACACACATAAGAACCATCGAGTCCACCCAATCGGCTATACCCTCAGGAACCCAGGAAGGCATCTCTACAACGTTATTTCGGGAAGACATGAGGCCAACTAAACCCTACAAAATAAAAGAAGAACGGATTACTCAAAAAACATCTCGGCGGGCGAATACACAGAAAAGGAAATCCCAAGACTCAAACTAAAACTCCTGGGGCATCCTTTGGAGGCAGTAACAAAGCGAGGTATCAAGAAAAATCTACTTACGTCCCGGCGTCTCGCAAACAAGAATGGAAGACCTCAAACAGCAAGCATTTTTCACAGGAGAAAGACAAAACACAAACAAAACAGAAAATCATCTTCCTACAGTCTATCAGCAAGAAACAACAGCAAACATACCAGGCAAAAATCATCAAAAATGCGACCTTTTTTCAGAATCAAACAAAACTAATCATTCCAAAGCTTCAAAATCAAAAGCATTTTGCAACATGCAAAAACCCTAAAGGCATCAAGCAACAAAGACCATGCAAAAGACGAAGAAATTACGAAACACACAGTGATCAGGCACAGCAGAAAGTAGAAAGATCCAAACTTTTCCCAAAAGATTTTCTCAAAACAGACACAAAATGACGTAGAGGGAGAAAAGAAAGAAGAACCAAACCTGGAAATGAGAAGCTGCAAAGAAAGGCAGAAAAGCAGAAGGCAAAATCCAGAATCACCCCTTCCCCCACGAAAAAGCAAAATCACAAAGTAACGTCACTGGGCTGAAACGCGAAAGCTACAGGCGGAGGCTTCAGAAAAATCAAAGAGTTGAAAGTAAGAAAGAAGTTACGAAGAAGAAGCGAAGAAGAGAAACCGTCTTTTGATCGAGAAATTCAAAATAAAAGCCAAGGGAGAATGGGGTAATTAAATGCCAATTAAATGCGGATATTAAAACCGCTTGCATACCCAAAAAGCGCTGATATAAAAGCGCGCGCCTTTAGAGGAAAACGTTCTACATTCAAAAAGAGTCTACAAAAGGAAGAAATCGACAAAGTGCTCGAACTCGGTTTCACTAAAGATCGAAGTCAAAAGGACTCGACCTCAAAAAAGAAGACCGAACTCAAGCAGGGGCACTGTTCATACCCTGGGTCAAGCTACCCGACCCGGGATGATTGGCGATAAAGCGACCGACCTCTTCAGGTAAGAATACCCGACCTCTTCTAAAAGAGCTCGGCCAAATTGACAGGAAAGCCCAATAAAGGGCCCAAATAGAGGAACACGACCCAAATCCAAAGGCAAATCCCAGCCTACAGAGATAAAGGCGGTTCCCTTGAAGATAAGCTGACTTCATCCAAAACAGGATAAGATAAGATAAGATAACTAACTTATCTTATTAGAAAGGTCAGCTCACACTACTATAAATACACTGGAGCACCCAGGTATAACTCATACTCTGATTCTACTAAAAAACCTGTCTAATACCCATGCTAACTTAAGCATCGGAGTCTCTTGCAGGTACCCCCCACCCTCCGGTGGCCAAGGATCAGCAGTGCAGCAAGTCCAACAAGTCGGACACAACAGCTCCGGCCGCCACAGGCCGGCCGGACACGCTATCTCCGACCAGTACTGGAAATCTCATCCGAGATCGACCTCCAATTTCAGGTAACCCTCGGAACAGTCGCTTTCTAGCTATATCATATTTCATCATCAATGACTTGTTGCAATTCATGATTGTGAACGTGCTTACATGCCTATCTTACGCATTCCTTTCAAATTGAGCTACTAATCACCATATCACTAATTTTCGACTGATTTCTGACTTTGACCTGTTTAACCAGCTGACTTCTTTTTAACTTAACTCTTTCTAGCATTATTTTGGATATGGTGCCTCCTAAGCTCAGTAAACGAATAATATGCAAAATATGGTTTGAATTCTTGGTTTGAAGTTTGGTTTGAATTCTGAATTATGTTTGCTTCCATTCCAAGAAATCTCCTTTCTTTATTCACTTCATGAGTATGCTTTGCTTTGAGTGCTTTATACCTACTTGGCTATATGCTTATATTATATTATTTTTGTTTTTCAGGATGTCGGATAAAGGAAAAGCTATAGCCACCACTTCCAAAAAGAGGAAGCGCTCCAAGACCTCTACCCCCTCACCATATGCTAACTATGCAAAGAATCTGCTGAATGATGAAGATATAGAAAATCAGTCACTTCCATCCACTGATTCAACCAAATTCCCCAACCTCTACTGCGAGCTATGCTTCTCCCGTTATACAAAGAAAAATCTGAACATTGAGAAGAAGCTGAATCTTCCCAATGACGTGAGGCGTGCAATAAACGCCTGTATTTCGGAGTTGGGATTGGATTTCGTTGATAGGGACCTAGGAAGGATTAACATCTCATGGGTTAGGGAGTTTTACTGTAACTTCTTCCGAGTGAACTTGGATTCAGTGCACGTAAGGGGTAGAGAGATTATGATCACTGAGGAGGCTTTAGGGGATGCACTGCTTTGCAGAGTTGGTACTCCTGAGACTTGTGCCTACCAGCAAGCAGATGTGGCTATCCTCTCCATGACTTTTGACTATGAGGCGCTTAGGCGCGTGATTGCTACACCAGACGCTCCCTGGGTGATGGATTCGAACAACAAGAAGCCTAAGGAGATGCTATCTGCATATCTGTCTAGGGAGGTTAGGACCTGGCAGCAGATCTTTGCCCACTACGTCCTGCCTACCACTCACTTCTCAGAGATCCCGATGGATATGTTGACTCTGATTGGGTGTGTCATGGAAGGGAATGAGGTGTATTTCCCCCGGCTGATTAGGCATAGCATGTGGAGAGCTCACATCCGCGGCTTGCTACCGTTCCCTACGCTGGTTACTAGTTTGGCTGAGCTAGCTGATGTCCCGTGGGAGGACGATGATGCGACACCACCACCCCCAGATGACGATGACGACAAGGAAGTTACTATTCCATGGGGTGGATGGGTGCACGAGAAGCCCTCAACCAGACGTCGTTCTCGGGCTAGAGCGGTAGTTGAGGCAGCATGACCCTCTTCCTCCACAGCAGCAGTAGAATCCCTACCACCACCACCACCAGCACCTGAGCTGACTTATCTGTTGGTGCAGCACCTTTTTCGCTTCATGGTGCGCTTCGAGCGTCGTGTCATGCGACGTCTTGACCGCTTAGACCAGGTGTTTGCATCACAGGGCATTGAGCTTCCTCCACTCCCAGACTCTCCCGCCTTTGACGAGTAGAACTAGGAGGAGGAGCATAGTGAGGAGCTGACACAGCAGGAGGCACCACCAGAGACGCAGACCACCACTGAGGTCCAGCAGCCTCCTGAGGTCCCGCATGACATTCCTAAGCCACGCCAGTACCACCTCCAGTCCCACAGCCCGAGCCTGAGCATGAGCCACAGCCTGGTGCGATTGTTGACCCCCCATCCCGAGCTTCAGTAGTAGCATCGAGGACGATGCTTAATTCTAAAGTGTGGGGAGGTCACCGTGCGTAACCGGTGTTTGCATTTATGTGGTGAACTTTCAGACTTTTATTTCTATTCGCTACTACTCTATTTTGTTTTATTCCGCACTTTATGTTTTAGATCATTTTGAGATTACTGTACATATTTATGCTATTATAGATACTCTTGTTTTGGTTGTTGCACACTCTTAACACACACACACACACGCACACACGCACACACGCACACACACACACACACACACACACACACACACACACACACACACACACACACACACACACACACATATTATATATATGTGTGTGTTTTGCATCTTAGTTGTTGATTGTGATTAGAAAATTTCTGGATTGCTAAAAATATAGTCAACCCTTTTTATATAAGAAATGTGTTTTGATTGAAAAAAGGGGTAAACTAGGAGAATTTTTTAAAAAAAAAATTTTCTAAATCACAATATTGCATTAGAATAAGCTTAATCAATATGATGAAAATTTCCAAGAAACTCATTTTTAGGGCACCACCCCAATTGATTGAAATTTTTTTTTTAGAACTTGCTTGAACTATATACTTGTGGATCATGTTTTGAGCTGAGAACACAAGCATGTGAGAATTGAGCCTAATTGTGTGGTTACATCATACATAACCACTTACTTCCATTCTTGTGTGCATTATTCTCCTCCTATGATTGTAATCCTTGATTTGTTTGATTCTTTATGTCCATTAATTTGTGTATACATGCATTTATATGAGTGAGGCCATTGTTCAAATAGCTCACTTACCCAAATAGCCTACCTTTTATCTTCCATTGTTAGCCAATTTTGAGCCTATGCTTAACCCATTTGTTCTTAATTGTAGCACATTACAAGCCTAAGTGAAAAATAATAAATATCCCTTAATTTGGATCTTTGATTAGCCTAGGCTAGTGAGAGTGTTTATCATCTGATTTTGGGGAAGTTGGGAACATTGGGTAGAGATAAAAGTGTGTTTATGTTTTTGTTGAAAAATATTGGAAATTGGGTACATACTCATGTATTAATCATGTGTAAACCATATGCATTGATGATCTTGTATATATATCTAAAAAAAATTATTTAAAAAAATTTTTCATATATAAAAGAAAGAAAAAAGAATAGCAATAAAAAAGGGACAAAATGCCCTAAAGTGAAGTTCAATAAGAGTCAATGCATAAGTGTGGTGATCAAAAAGAGAATACATGAGTATGTGAAAAAAGTGAAGAATGGGTAGTTAGGTTTGTTTAGAATTGTATAGGTTGTCATAGGTTAGGTGGGAAGTTTAAGCTAATCAAAGATTCAAATCTCAAGCTCACTTGACCATGTGCATCCTACCTTGACCCTAGCCCCATTACAACCTATGGGAAAGACCTCATGATATTTGTATGCATGCATAAAGTAATTGTTGATTGTTAGATGAAAAACAAATCTTGGAAAGCATGATTAGGGGAGAATTGAGTGAATCAACCCCATACACTTGAGTGCTTAGAGCGGATACACATCCGGCGAGGGTTCGATCGCTCAATTACATGTTTCCACCCATGATCATCTTTTCTTGCAAGTTTGTGAACTCTTTCAATGATTCAATCCAATTGTGATTTGCTTGATTGCTAATACCTTAGCCTTTGTGCTTATATGCGTGTTCTTGGAGGTTGATTTATTTTGACTAAGCCATTGCGTCATGTAGATAGATTGCATTTAGTAGTTGCATTTAATAAATGTTAATACCCTTTTGCTTCTTCTTGATTTTAGCATGAGGATATGCTTAGTTTAAGTGTGGGGAGATTTGATAAACCCCGATTTCGTGATTTATCTTGTGCTTATTTTGGGGGATTTTGTCACTTTTTCTCGCATTTATTCAATGAAATAACATGGTTTTGTAATTCTCCCTTGAATTTTGCTTAAGTGTAAAAACATGCTTTTTAGGCCCTAAATTGGTGATTTTAATTCACTTTAATTCCATTCGATACCTTGATCTGTTTGATGAGTGATTTCAGGTCCATAAGGCAAGTATTGGATGGAAGAAATGAGGAGAAAAGCATACAAAAAAAGGAGAATGCATGGAGAAACAAAGATTGGAAGTGCACCAAAGGACGCGCACGCGCACCAGGCGCGCAAGCGCAAAAGTGATTTCGCCTATGGACGCGCACGCGTACATGCCGCATCCGCACGGGTTGAGAATTTTCCAGCGACGCGCACGCGCACATGGCGCACACGCGTCGATACTCTCACGTGGCCCACTTGAAGGTAAAACGCTGGGGGCGATTTCTGAGCTGGCCAGGCCCAAATCCAACTTGTTTCTGAGTGTATTTCATGCAGAATTGAAGTCCAAGCAAAGTGGGAGCAATTAGTTTTAGCCAACATGAGCCTTTAGTTAGTTTTCTAGAGAGAGAAGCTCCCTCTTCTCTCTAGAATTAGGTTAGGATTAGGTTAGATTATTTTAAATTCATGTTTAAGTACTTGATCTTATCTTGTTTCCTCTATGATTTCTCCTTTCTACATCTTGATTCTCTTAGCTTTTATGTTAATTCCCCATTTTGCTCTCTTTTGTGATGATGACTCATGTTGGATTTGTTTACACTTAATGTAATTTTGATGTTGATGTTTCTTTAATTGATGAATTGAATTGTGATTTCACTTTTCTTGCAATTGATAGTGGTAGATTTTAGTATCCTTGTAATTTATGATGTTGACTTTTATTGCATTCTAAGTGTTTGATGAAATGCTTTCTTTAGTTCTTGAGTAGTTTTGTCAACTCTTGGCCCAAGCCAAGGGACTTGAGTGATCTTGAGTTTGTGGATACAATGGATTTGGTGATTTAAGAACCCTGTGTGATCAATTTGAAGCCCATTGATCCTAACCCACTACTAAGCCAATTGGTAGGTAGGTTAGGACTTATGGGTGGATGTGATCAAGATTGTTTGACATACTTCAAGTCTAGGAGTAAATGCTACGTACTTACGGCTTCGAGAAGTAGACTTAATGGGTTGGCCTCTCATAATTGTCAATAATTGGTTTGTTAACTAGGATGGTGATCTCAAGTACCCAAGTCTTAGTCAAGAGTTCTTTATTTTGCTTTCTTTACTTGCTCACTCAGTTTACTTCCTTGCCATCTTATAAACAAAACCCCCTTTTTACCCCCATCATAGCCAATACGCATGCACTCCATTGGTTCCTAGGGAGACGACCCGGAGTCCAAATACTCCGGTAAATTTTCATTGGGGTTTGTTACTTGTGATAACCTAAATTTTTGTATGAAAGGACTATTGGTTGGTTTAGAAACTATACTTGACAACGAGATCTCTTTAGATAAATTCTAAACCGCCGAGAGTCGCGATTCATCAGAGACACCCCACCATGGTATGGTCTTCCTTATCTACAGCTTCTTTTACTTAGTTTTCGAATCTTTAATTGATTTTCTTGAGTGTGCTTTGCTTGTTTGTGCTATAATTGCTTTTACTGATTTTAAGTAAAAAAAAAAGAGAGAGAGAGAGAGAGAGTGCAACTCATGTGTACGCATGCCTGACACGTACGCGTGACGCACCATGCTGGAACGGTGCGGAAAGGGTGCTGCTGCATGGTTCCAAAACAAAGAGTTGTGATGGAACCATGCGTGAGGGGTGTGAGGCGCATAAACCACCCCACATGTAAAGTTGAAAGAACTTAAAAACAGGGTAAAATATATTTTTTGTACTTAACTTTTTTAACATTTTTAAAATTACCCCTAATATTTAGTTTGATTCAATTCTATCATTAACGTTTGAATAGTTTCAATTTTATCCTTACAGTCAATTTTTTGACAATCAACTGTTAGTCAAATTTTTCTTTTTTCAATTTTAACCTTAACTTAATCTCACCTTCTAACCACATTTCAAGCCCCTACCACTGCTGCTACTAGCACACCAACCATCCATCCACAATGGCAGCAATCATACTTTAATTCTGCTTTTTCCAATTCTTTCTTTCTTTCTTCCTCTAGTGGTGGCAACCACCCTAGAGGAGATCAAGAACGAAATTGTTGATTTGGTATATACGTATATCCACTACCTTCCTCGCAACCCCAATGCTGGTTGCACCGCTTCCTCCCCCTCACCAACACCGATTTGCATTGGCTCCATGCGTTTCACATGTCCCAGCATTCCTTCTCCCAACTCCTCGTTCAACTCTCCCATTCCCTCCCCTCTACGTTTTCCTAAATCGCCTCCAATTGCGTCCATGGCGCCACCATTTCCGACTGGTCCATGGCACTTCCTATGATATCGTGGCGCGCCACCTCAGGATCTCCCTCACCGAGTCCTGCCGCACTTTCTTCCCGGTCTTCGTGACTAGTGAAGTAGGCACCTCTTCGAGCTACACACCGATTCGGAGATGGTTGTGGTGGGTTTCAGGTAGAGCTCACTCCCCAATTGTTTTATCATTCTTGGGTAGGATAATTTCGCGATTGAAAGTAAAATTTTGGGTAAAGATGGGTTCTTCATGATTTAGCATTGGTGGATTTCAAAGGTAGCTTCTTGGATGTTATTGAGTTTAGCAAAAATAATAACACTTTTAGTGATGACAAATATAATTTTAATTTGGGTTTAACCCAAGTGTGTTGTTTAGTGTTACAAGCCCATGTTCATTGTGCAGCCCAAACATAGAAGTGTGCAACCCAAATGCAAAAGCAAAGTGATCTCAAGGTTGCTAAATGGAAATTGAAACCATAACCTAGCCCAATGCCAGTCAAGCCAAAGGGAAAACAACCCTAATGTAGTGTTTGTTTTAAGGTATTGGAACAGAGACTGGGGAACTAGGTCTCAATATCATGTTTGTTGGCCCAGTGACTGGTACTAAAATTTCAGTCTCTGTCCCTAAAATTTTAGTATTTTAGTACCTCTAAAAAATAAGGACACAGGAGACTGAAATTTTTGGGGACGAAGACTAAAACTTTAATAATATTTTATAACTAAAATACCCCCATTTCAATTAATTAATTCCAATTTTACTCTTTGTGAAAATTAAATTAAAGCTTCATTCTTATTTTAGTCTCTGTCTCCCACTTTACATCAAACACAATACTAAAACTTATTTCAATCTCTGTCTTTCAGTCTTAGTCTCTCAGTCTCTTTCTCTCTTCCAAACACTACCTAAGCTTCTGCTAAGTTCACTTTGGTAAACAACATAAAAGAAAGAGAGTTTCACTTTTTCATTCTAACACCAAAGAGGAAGAAAGAAAAAGCTAATCAAGAAAACCATGTCAACTCAAGATCAACAAAAGCAAGTTAAGCATAATTAGATATTAAAGGTAATTTGTTTTCATTTACATACAAGTCAATCGCTTGTTGTTATTTCCTTCCCTCTGCACCGCTATTTCGAGTAAGTTGAAGAAATTAGTGGCTATCTTGCTCCGCTGTAAATCAATGGTTGATGATGAAACTTAGGGACAAGCACAAGATTAAGGGCTTGGATTTTGTCAAACTCTCTGAGAAAGCTAATCGATGCTGCTCTGCCCCTGTTGTCATGCTAAACATGATTTGTAATCCCTAATTTTTATGGACTAATGGAAGAAAAAGAAAGGAAAATGTTAGCTAGCTCAAGATTCAAGAATTTGACCTTGTGAACAAGCTCTAGCTGAGGAAACAGAGTTCATACAAAAAGGAAAACAATCTTTACTTTTGTTCAAGGAGAGAGAACCAGAGTTTTGAGTTTCATTGAGAGCTTTCCTATGAGAGTTCAATGTTTTGGACAGTGTTTCTACATCAAATTAACATTCTGCCAAAATGGAGTAAATCAGGTTCATCTTATAGCATCAAGGTTATTAAACATCATCTCCTTCATGATTTATCATTGAGTATTCTGTTTCAATGTTGTATCTTTCTTTGTTTCTATTCAGAGGTAAAAGGCATAAAAGAGAGGCATTTAGAAAAAGCCATTGAGAGAAAAGGCTAAAAAAGAGATACTTGGAGAGAAAAGTCAAAATCTATTTCAGATCTCCTTTGATTATATTTCTGTTTTATTATTGATGTATGAGTTGTAGATTTCTTGCTAAGTTGGATAAGCACTTAGTGTATTGAGAGTCTAAGAAGTTGCCTAGCCAGGTCAAGTTTAGATAGAAGTTTGGTTTGTCCCAGCTATGATTAAGTTGAATTCTAGAGAATTGGTGTATGTAATATTTGATATGATAGCGAAAATTTTACCGTTGTTGTGGTGGAGACTAGATGTAGGTTGCATTGCACGAGGCAATCGAACTAGGATACATGACTGTGTCATCTTCTTCTTCCCTCCATTGATTCTGTTTTTCACGATTTATGAGACAAAATGAAATTGTGTCCTGCATAATCTATCTCGCAGACAGAACAGAAGCTAAGTTACATTTTATGGTTTGAGGCAAGATTAATCAAATTTAAAAGAAGGCCATAAATTTAACCTCCTTTCTATAGGCGTTACAAGAACCTTCAGATGTGTTGGTGGCTAGTGGTGATGGTGGATGGGTGGGTGGTGGTGATGATAGTGACAATGATGGGGTTTGAATTGGGTTGGAAGGTGAGATTAAGTTAGGATTCAAATTGGAAAAGAAAAAATTAACTAATAATTGACTATCAAAAATAGTAGGAATAAAATTAAAACTATTTCAAATATTAAAGATAAAATTGAATTAAATTAAATATTATGGATAATTTTAAAAAATTTCAAAAATATTAAAAATAAAAAGAATAGTTTATTCTTAAAAAAATACTTGATAAATATTAAATTAAAATATGAGAATGACAAATATATTAAACTAACAAAATTCTTGTAAAGTTACGAGTATTTTCAATATGAGGTAGTATTTTTTAGGGTTAATTAATTATAATGTGCAGGCTTCCTTATTTCATTTTATACTTTGGAAACCCCAAGATCGTATTAGAGCGATATTTCATCCAAAAAATAAGGGAAAAAAAAAAGAAAAAAAAACCGAGTGCCATTGTAAATTTTAATTTTTCTACAAACGAAATTATGATTGCCTTGTGAGTGATGACACTAGATTTGGTCAACGCATGGCACTAATAAAGTTTTAAGAAATGTGTTTGTGGAGTTTATTTTTAGAAATGAGGTATTTATTATGGTGTTTAAAAATTATTTTATTAATATAAAATAAAAGAATTTTAAATATTTAAAATTTATTATAAAAAATAAATTAGACAAAAATTAAACATCACGTAAAAGACATTATAAAATTAGCTTGTCAGGAATAGTATTAAAGCAATATTGAATGATGTTTGAACAAAATCGGAAGATGATTTAATACATTTAACATGGTCACTACTCCAACGAAAAATTAAATATAAAAAGTAAAAATCAAAACAAAATGAAAAACGTGGTGCCCAACTACAGCTAATAGTCTAATAATATCAAGTACAGAGCCATCACGACGAAGATTAAGTAGCTAGTAGTAAAATAAAACAAAATGTGTATAATAATTAATTATCTATATGGGCTAGGAGACTTGTCAATCACAACTCAATGTCATTGAAATTTGATAATTGTTTAGGGATTATAGGATTTTTTTAGTTTAAGAAATACTTAATATTTTTAAAGCATATTTCATATATAGTTCAAACATATTTATAACTACTCAATCTTAATTTCTTACATAATTTTTAAACATTTTAAAAGAACATTTAATGGTTATAAATATTTCTAAATTACGAATTCACCTATTCCAAACACATAATAATCATTTAGTTTTTTTATTTAAATAAAAGATTTCTTATTTACTATATTTAATAGTAGGAAGAATTACATTTTTGTAATTATATTAGTGCGTTTGCTCTTCCTCATTATGCATAGTATGTGTTAGAATATAATTAGGATTAATTAGGATCAATTAGTATTATTTAATATATCTGAATATTTATTATAGGAGATTACGTTTTTATTATTATTATTTTCTTAGTACCTATAAATATTCTTTTATATTGTATCATTCTAAACAACTTGAATAGACAACTTGATTACACTCAATAATATACAAATCCTTCCTCCAGTTTAGTCTCTTGTTTCTAACAGTATGAAATGGTAGTAAGCTTGAGAATTTTTGTTCTATTTTTAGTAGTTATTTTTGATTTCTCATAGTATTTCTCAATCCGGCTGGCTAATGGATTGCTGTATGCATAATGCGAGATTTAAATCTTCGAGAAGTGCTAGAGGACCAGCAACTTTTGTGATTTATAGCCATCAAGTACCCATCAATGATGTTTTTAATGGTATGAAATTTCATTCAATGATGTGAGATTACTCACTTTTCTTTTGCTGGTTACATGCTGGCCAGAATTTAATAAAATTGCTAGCCCTAAACTTTTCCTATTTTTAATATGGTCGAACAATAAATATAACGAAATAATAGATACTTAGTGTATTATTTAGTAAGCTTGTCATCTACTTAGCACGATAAAAAGAGATTCCATTAAATACACATAATGCAAATTATCATATTATAAAGGGAGGATTTCTCTTTTGTTCTTATGTGAAGAACAAATTTTGATTTTATCAAAAAACCTTGTGACGATAAGTAATTTGTTGCTATCATTACAATTTTATCAGATAATTTATTGCGATAGTTCCGATCTTATCAAAACAACATATAGTGATCAAATCCAAGAATCATTACTCACTTTTCTATTTATTTTTTCATGCGTAATTTTGGATAAATAAAGAATTTTATACTAAATTTGTAGGACAATAATTATAAACCGAAATGTTTGGTAACCAAAGAAAATTAGCTAAAAACAGCCATAATTTGTCTTATTTAGTATTTATTAATTGTTGCGACAATTAATAAATGCTAAATAAGACAAGTTCTGACTGTTTTTTTTTTTGTCTCCCTAGCATTACCCAATTATAAAATTGCAGTAAAATTCATAGATCTTATTTTTCGTGGTAAAGTCATGGTAATCAATAAAACTTGCATGAAAGTATATTTAACCCTAATTAAGGATAAAGCATATTTTTTAAATTTATATTTCAATGAAAGTCATGGTTAAATAAATGGATGATTACAAATATATTTGAATGAAAGAATCTAGTAGATTAAAGAAAATGAATAATTTAATAAATTGAACGAAAATAGCATTATTTACAATAATATAAAACTTCGCCAACGAACTATAGCTCAAATGATGACAAAGTCTCTTCATACTTACCTACGAAATTATATATTCGAGTCTCACTCTAATCTTTAAAAAAAAATTAGTATAAAACTTCAATGAAAGATATAATATGAGATGGGGGTTGAAATTGTAATATGCATATATAACTTGAATGCATTAGTAAAAGGAAGAACGTGCACAATTGTGATTTCCCAATAATAGAAATTAAACTTATTGGATTAAAATAAATAATTAAGAATGGAAGAATCACTACAAGAAAATAGAGTTATTTTAACACTTTATTTTTTAACACCATAATTAAATGTCAAAATTAATATATATTTTTGACAAATATCATAAATGTCAAATTTTTTATGTTTTCTTGATGAATAATTTGACCGTAGAAAATTACTCATCAATTTTGACACTCGTTTGTTTTCAATTTACTCCACTATTTTTCTTCTTCTTTGGCTCTGTTAATTTTGACATCACACTGCTCTTAGTTTAGGATTATACTACTCATTCTTTATCTTCAAAATCTCAAGTTATTCTTTAGTTTCAAGATCTCATCTCATTCTTTGTTAAAATTTTTTGTTGAGAATATTTTATAGTCAATAAGTGTCAAAATAAATAGTATTTTTGACAATTAATAAGTATCACAGAAAATATGTTCTCAAAATTTTCTAACAAATTATTTTTGACAGTCAATATTTATCAAAATAAGATTTAATTTTTTTTCACAATCACTTATATGTTAAAAATACTATTTTTGACAAAACTTTTATTAACATATTTTCATAGTTAAAATAGTGTCAAAATTTATTTTTTTGACAAATTTTAATTTTTTTTTTTTACACATTATAACCCTCAAAAATAATCTATATTGTTGTAGTGAATATGAAAAAATTTTAATATATTGAGAAAATAAAAAGATTTAAAGCTTTTAAATAGTGGAAAGAATAATATCCTTAAAATAGGACAAAACTCTGCAACTTTTAGCTCGGTGCTAATGAATGGCTAGTATTTTGGTTATCAAACACTTTTTTTTGTTTATAGTATTTTTTAGTTTGACAAATTTACTGTAGATCTGAATTCTATTTAAGAGTTTATTATTATCTAATAAATTACTATATGTATAAAATAAAATTTAAACTCTCATAACATATTTAAGCAGACGAATAAACTGACTACTTGACCAAACTAAGTTGATTATACACATGAATTATTAGTAAAGTGAGAAGTGACGCTATTTTCTTTATATTCATATTCATATGTCCCCTATGCATTGACGTATCTACGAAAATCTTAAACTAGCTAATTAATGTTTTCCACATGGCTATTAATAATAAACATGTAAATAGAAACAATGAATAATTAGTTTTCTGATCGTACGATTTTGGCTGATTCTCACATATTCTCTGAGGAGAACCAAACATAGCATATGTATCCTATGTATGAATATTCTCAAATTCATATTTAAGACTTCAATTTTAATATTTGGACAATATTAGGTATTTTATACAATTATTTACTATTTGTTGGGATAGCTATTCATAGGATGAATATAAAAATAGTTTATTTTAATTGATGTATAACTAACATCTATATAAAATATGTTTAGACTAATGGTGTACAAAGAAATTAAATCCTATATGTAATTGGATGGTATTGATTCAATAAATCTAAAAAAATGTTTACATGTATCTTGTGGCTAATTTTTTTTTATATGGAAAAAGATTGTGTGTAATTCATCATTATAAGTAATTAGTGTGTTTTTTTATATGAATTAATTTTTTTTTTACTTTTAAGTAACAAATTTAACCTTTAGATTTGGAGAAGTATAGAAATCTGACGGTTTAGGGATTTAATAGTGTTATAAATCTGAGAGTCAGATTTGTATATTCAAAAAAATTAAAAATAAAAAAACTCAAATCTAACCCTCCGATTTGTATTTAAAAAAAAAAATTAAAACCACAAATCTAACTCTCAGATTTATGGCATCAAAAGAAAAAAAATTAAAATCCACAAAATTGTCTCTCAAATTTGTGACCATCCACACAAAAAAAAATACACCAACTCTCTACATTATTTAAAAACACCACCACAATCTCAATAATAAAAATAAAAAGTGGTATCTTGTATATGAATATTCCCTGATCTATATTTGATTGGATCGTGTTGATTCAAATAATCAAATAATGTTGAGATGCGTACGGTTTACTAATATTCTATTTCAGAATATTCGAAAAATCTAAGAATACAAAATAATTAATTTATATGTTTTCAGTCAAATTTTAATAATTTATTTTGAATTTTTTAATCTATTAACATCATGATTAAGTATAATATAAGCAAACTATGTATTATTGATGGAATAACAGTTCTTGTATAAGCATATTTAAATTCATATTTGTTAAGAATATGAAAAAAAAAGACAATGAATATTTTTAAACCAATGATCAGTCAACATTTTTTTATATTCTTTTCTCTCTTGATCTTACACATTTACTTAGTTCTCTAGAAAATCCATAAATATTTTAACATAACAAAATTTATTGTTTATTTATTTACTTTTTGGTCCACAATTGAAATTATATCATATTTTTTTCTTCCAAGAACCCATTTGATGTAAAAGAATCTTTCGATTAGTGAATTGAAGTCAAACAAATCTTTCAGAAATTAAATCAGCCAAAACTAGTATATAAACGGAGAACAATAATGTATTACATGACTAGTAAATATTATTATTTTAGACCAGTATTTATTCAGTAATAGATTGCACTAATATTTACAAAAATTTATACACATGAAACACATAATTTGTATTTATATTTTTTAGAATTTACATACATAAATTAACATAGATTATACTCACATTTATCAAAATTTACACACATAAATTATTAAAATTTATTTATTAAACACAATTTAGTGTTTGTGATAATCAAATACTAAAAACGACTGACTCTCAAGATTGTCTGAAAAGAGAATGAATATTATTTCTATTTTGATAATGTCTTTTTTTGTACAAATTTATGCAAACATATAATGCAAAAAATAAATATGTGAAGTTACAGCATAAAATATGAGAGCAGCATTATCATTTTTCTATAAACAATGTGAACCAAAAACTATAGAGAAAACGAAGATTTATATAATGTAGATTTATACTCTAATTGTAGATTTCTATCTTAACTCCGCCTATGTTACATTTGTGGTACATAGCCAGCTTCAAACTTGAATAAAAGAGGAGAGTTGTGTTAGACTTTCGACAACCAATATAAAAATATAGTCGAATTCCCATCATGAATCAAAGACATTATTGCGCTAAAACTAAGTCGTTGCCCGAAAGCAACGCACTGTATAGTTCGAGTACGGTGTCAAATGAGTAAGAGTCGCTGCATCGATGCCCGGATATAGTATTAAATGAGCAAAGGTTCCCGCGTTTTCGTGAACGGACAAGGGTAAATAAGCTAATTCACAAAGTAAAAGGTAAAGGTCGAAGCGACAGAAGTTTGAGATTTGGAACATGAAACATAGGCACTCTAACAGGAAAATCCATGGAGGTGGTGAACACCATGACAATGAGGAAGATTAACATTATGTGCCTATAAGAAACAAAATGGGTTTGTGCGAAGACTAGGGAGTTGGATACTTCTAGTTTCAAACTTTGGTATATAGGAAAGGTGAAGAATATGAATGTGGTTGGTATTATTGTGGATAAGCAGTGGAAGAAAGACGTAGTGGATGTCAAGAGGGTGGGAGATCGGATCATCTCTATCAAACTTGTGGTGGAGGGAGGTGTTTTTCATGTGATTAGCGCCTATGCACCGCAAGTGGGTTCGGACGAACAACACAAGATAAGGTTTTGGGAGGATCTAGAGAGTTTGGTTCAAGACATACCTTTGGGAGATAAGATTTTCTTAGGATGAAATTTAAATGGCCATGTTGGAAAAGAAGTGACTGGGTATGGAAGTATTCACGAAGGCCATGGTTTCGGGGTGATCAACGCCGAGGGTAAAACTATTTTGAACTTTTTCTCAACCTTTGACCTTCTCATCGCAAATACATGTTTTAAAAAGAGAGACGAACATCTTATAACCTATAAGAGTGGCATGACAAGCTCTCAAATCGACTTCTTCTTGTTGAGGAGAGTCGACCAGAAATTTTGCATTAACTGTAGAATTATCCCGGGAGAGAGTTTGACAACACAACATAGGATGCTCGTCATGAATTTTCGCGTTGAGCAAAAGTTGAGGAAAAGACATCATACGAAGAACCCAAGGACGAGATGGTGGCGGATGAAAGGTGAGGAACAAAGAAACTTTCTAAGACGGGTAGGAGAAGAGGCAAAGTGGGATGGGAATGGAAGTGCAGAAGAGATGTGAAGGGAGATGACAAAAGTTATTAGAAGAATAACAAAAGAAAGTTTTGGTGAATTTAAAGGAATAAGACCAAGAGACAAGGAGTCCTGGTAGTGGAGTGCGAGTGTACAAAAAAAGATAAAAATAAAAAGGGAGTGCTTTAAATAGTAGTCTTTATGCCGCAATGCAGATAATTGAGAAAAATATAAGACGGCTAAGAAAGAGACAAAAATGGCTGTAAGTGAAGCAAGAACAAGAGCATATGAGGGTCTCTACCAATCTTTGGGCACGAAAAAAGGAGAAAAAGATATATATAGAATCGCAAAGAGTCGTGAAAGAAGAATGAGAGATTTGGATCAAATTAAGTGCATAAAAAATAAGGATGAAGAGGTGCTAGCTCAAGAGGAGAAGATTAAATGAAAGGTGGAAAAGCTACTTCTACAAGTTATTTAATAAAGGACATAAGACTCTTCCGAGTCTTGGTCGGTTATGCACAAGGGAAGAAGATCAAAACTTTGACTACTATCGAAGGATTAGAGACTTCGAGGTAAAAGAGACTTTAAAGCAGATGAAAAATAGCAGGGCAGTAGGACCTGATAATATTCCGATTGAGGTTTGGAAGGGCCTTGGAGGAAAAGGAATCAACTGGTTAACCAAAATTTTTAATGAGATTTTGAGGTCAAAGAAGATGTCTGAGGAGTGGAGAAAGGGCACATTGGTACCTATCTACAAGAATAAGGGGGATATACAAAATTGCGAAAACTATAGAGGGATCAAGCTCATGAGTCATACCATGAAGTTATGGGAAATGATGATAAAACGGAGGTTGAGAAAAGAGACACAAGTAACAGATAACCAATTTGGATTTATACCAGGAAAATCCACCACCGAAGCGATATACCTGTTAAGAAGGATGATGGAGATGTATCGTAGTAATAAAAGAGATCTACATATGATGTTTATTGATTTGGAAAAAGCGTATGATAGGGTGTCAAGAGAGGTCTTATGGAAGGTTTTAGAAAAGAGGAGAATAATGATCGCATATATTCGTGCAATTAAAGACATATATGATGGGACCATAACTAGTGTGAAGACTCAAGGTGGTGTGACAGATAAATTTTCTATTGGTATAGGATTATACCAGGGATCATCCTTAAGTCCATACATTTTCACATTAGTCTTGGAAGTACTCATAGAGCACATCCAAGAGCCTGTACCATGGTGCATGCTTTTTGTCGATGATATCGTCCTTATGCGAGAGTCAATGGAAGACTTAAATAAGAAGTTGGACTTGGAGAGAAGCTCTATAAGTGTATGGTCTGCGCATAAGCCGTAGCAAGACGAAATATATGGAATGTAAGTTCGGTTTGAGAAGGGAAAACCTAATATAGAGGTGAAGATTGGAGAAAACATCCTACGAATAGTTAAAAGTTTTAAGTATCTTGGGTGCATCATACAAGATAATAGAGAGATTGAACATGATGTAAATTATAGGATCCAACCAGGTTGGTCAAAATGGCGGCGTGCATCTGATTTTATATGCGATAAAAAAGTACCTTTAAAACTTAAAAGTAAATTTTATTGCACTACTATAAGACCGGCTATACTTTATGGTACGGAGTGTTGGGCGGCCAAAGGGGAGCACGAACATAAGTTGAGTGTGGCAGAGATGAAGATGTTGAGATGGATGAGTGGTCATACGCGATTGGATAAAATGAGAAACGAAGATATAAGGGAGAGAGTTGGAGTAGCACTCATTGTGGAAAAGATGGTAGAATCGCGTCTCAGGTAGTTTGGACATGTAAGAAGAAGACCGACAAAACATCTAGTCAGAAGGGTGGATGAGATAGAAGATGGATAAGGGATAAAAGGTAGAGGAAGATCTAAGAAGACCATCCATAAGGTGGTCAAACGAAATTTACATATAAACAATTTCTTTGTAGACATGATACATGATAGAACTCAATTGCATCGTTTAATTCATGTATCTGGTTCCACCTAGTAGAACAAGGCTTTATTGTTGTTTGTTTGTAGACTTCTATCTTGTTTTTGTGTAGTTATCTGGTATAATTGTCAGGGAGGTTTATATAGCAAGCATTATTGACCTATAAGAATGTTATTTGGCCGGTTCTTGAACTAATTTGAGTCAACCCGTTCACACATCTCCCCTGCGTACTCTCTTCAATTTTTCATAAATGTGTTTATGAACCCCTATCAGAAATTGAGTTCAAAAAGGCCAAATATCAAAAGTGTTTTACCCAATTATCAGGTCAAAAAAACTAAAATTTTGCTAGGTAAATAATAATTTTTGTGAACAATGTGAACAATGAATTCTTAAATTGATCAAATAAAATAAAAACACACTATACCCCTAAATTACTCACCTAAATTTTAATATTAGAATAACAATCCACACACCTAGTGAATTGAACATCCGATATATCCATTGTTCACATTGTTTAGTATTTTTATTGTCTATCTATACTTTTCCAAAAAATTAATATTGAATACCATTATTTATTTATTTTGGGTACACCAACAAAATAACTGAATTACTGAAGTGATTGCCAGTCTTTTTAGAAAAGAAGAGTTAATGGCCTAAGAAAATCAAGTAGTTAATCATGAAAACATGCCTTCCGATGTTCCTACTTTATGGAAATATTCCTAATTCACTGCCAAAGTCCAAAAGATCATTTGATGTAATAATTTAGAATACAAGGTTAATAGCTATTAAACATAGATACTGACACCCGAATTCAATTTTTTGTAAGACATAAAAGACAATATATATACACAATGTATTTTTTAATAAATAGTAATATCTTAATATTTTATTGATATTAAAAAATAAATTTATTTTATATGATTTTAATGTCTTTCTAATTATATAAAGTATTTAAAATAATTTTTTATTTTAACAAATAATATATATTATTTTTAAACTCATCTCAAATATAAATGTTAAAATAATACAAAATATACTGACACGTGATGATATTTAAGTGTGTCTAAATATGTCAAGAGAAGCATTTTTTATTTTATTTTTATCAAGACACGAAATATGTGTGTCGGACAAATGTTAAATGAGTGTCCTCTGAAAATGTGTCCGATATGTGATTCCCGCAAAGTCTTCTTGCTTCATAGGTTGATACAATGATGAAATCACCTATCCTAAAATCTCCTTCTTATCACTTGTCTCACCAATCGTCTCTTACCAAAGTGAAAGATAAATAATAAATTTTTCGGCAATTTCTTATATATACCTTCCATGGGACAAGAAATAATTAATGATATAGAGAAAGGACAATGATTTGGAGACAGTTAAACTTTATTCCAAGTGCAAACTATGGAATACAATATGCACAAATTTTCAAAACAGAGAAGTATAATATATTAATGGTGATGAATTATTAACTAAAAGTTTGGAAAGTACATAACCGAGTTATTCTAATTACAAGAAACATAGTAAGGGATTAATTAGTGGCGGCAAACGGGCCGAAATTCGTCGGATCGACCTGCATAACCCGCTAAAAAGGCGGGCTGAGCTGGAAACTTGAGACCGTCAAACTTAAAAAGTCCGTCTAACCCGCACTGCCTAATCCGTGGGCTTTGACGGGCTTCGGCAGGGCAGGACGGGCTTCCCCGCCAAACCAGGCGTTTTTTTACAAATTTCTATAATGTTATTGAACTACAAGGGGATGAAGATGATAATGAAGGTGTTCTAAGTTATATTTTGAATTATGTTTTATGTTTGATTGATTATAAACTTGAAGATGTTTAATTATTTGTTTTGGATAGTATTTATTTTGCTTTGGATAATGTTGGTTTTATTATTTTGTTTTAAAAAACTTGGTTTATAATTATGTTTTTACATATTTATAATTATAAAGAATTTAATGTTTGTGAATTTAGAAATTATAATTTTTTTGTGTTTAGAAATTATAAATTTATTGAAATGGTTGTAAAATTATATATATTGTTTAATATTTAATGGTTTATAAAAAAAATAAAAAAAAGATTTGGCAGTCTTAACTTGCCAACACGCCATTAGGTAGGACAAGAAAGAAATTCAGGACCGCCTCACTAGGCGAGACGGGTGGGCTTCCCCATTTGCCACCCCTAGATTAATAGGAGCACATGTAAAACACTTATTGCAATAGTTATTCTGGTCGTCTTGAATTTTCATAATTAATTTCATCTTACTGATTATCTCCCTTTATTTGTCACAAATATTGACCACAGTACAAGTGCATATGTAAAATGTTTATTGCATTCATTATTCTAATCTTATTGATTCTCATTCTTAATCAATTTATGATCCGTCATGTTTTCCTTAAAGCACACGGAAAGCAAGGGTGTAACATGTCATGTAATAGTTAGTTAAATAAAAAATGTTTCTATAACATAATCATCATCATAATCCACACCGGCATATCACCGATCTATTATTGAATGGGGCGCGTGTCCTAGTTTAAGTGGAGCCCCATGCCCCATCCAATGGTGGATGAATGATATGTCGCTACAGAATACAATGATGGCTACTTTCAAGTTTCAAATGACTAACATCAAAGAACTAATCAAAACCATTTTTTGTATGCATCTAGTGTCACAGAATAGATGAAAATACCTACGTAGTCTCGGATTTATAGGAACGCTAAAATGCGAAGCGGCTCCCGTTTCCATCCAGAAAACGATCCGTGTGCCACCCTTTGTTCTGCAGTTCTTGTAAGAACACCGGGAACACACCATTCATTTTCTCATAGGCTTCTTGCAGGGTACCGACACGAAGCTCATCAGAGGCATTCATGTTTTGCGCCGCATAGGCAGCGACTAGCCAACCTCTCAATGCATCTTCACCACTTGCATCTTGTTCCAGTACCATGTCGGTGCATTTGTCTCCGTGATTTAACAGAAACTTCTCCCCAGGGAATAGTTGCCTTAACTCAAGGAGTCTTGAAGGCTTAATCACCTTTTGCAAAGCCCTACCAACTCTTACATTTCCGGCATCTTCAATGAGTCGCCCAGGAAGGAGCAAGTCTTCTCGATATCTTAGATCAGCAGGGCTCGACACATTTCCTGCCTGGCTTGGAATTCATTTAACAGTAGAGTGCAATTATTCATATAAGGTTGAATTATTCTGAAGTTCCTATAATTTCACTTAATTTTCTATTATTGTATTTCAATTAAGTTCTTATAGTTTAAACATTTTTAATCAAGTCTCTATATGTACATACGTATTTCAAGCAAGTCCATCTAGTTTTGGAAATTTTTTATCAAACTTCCTATATTGTACAAAATATTTCTAGAACAAAGTGATTTATCATCCAATATAAGGTTTTTTATTCCAAAACTTTTAAACTACCAAGGTCTAGTTGAAAAGAATTTTTAAATGATAAACCCTGATTGAACATTTTTGTATGATGTAAAGACTTAACTACAAATGTTTAAACTAGAAAGACCTGATTGAAAATTGAGTTAAATTATAGAATCCTCTAGAGTAATCAAACCTTCAAATAAAGAAAGGACACAAAGAAAGAAATAGAACTCATTTAAAATAACAGTTCAAACCATACCTTGACAAAATCAGCTACGATCATAGCCGTTCTTTGTGGATTCAATGTATTGACAGGAGTAGCCTTCATTTCTTCAGCAACGCTGTATATATGTATAATTGATAGTAGAGGGTATGCAACCAACTGTTGACAAATGTTAAACAATCAAGCAGTTTGGAATAATTAAAAATGCATAATCATCATTGAGATATTTAGCATGGTTAGTTATATCTCTCTAGAAGCTAAACTAATAAAAATTGCTTCTGTTTTGTTGATTATTGATTCTAATACAAATAAAGAATATGAAGTATGGACTATGCCATTGGTCATAAGTGCATAATAAGCAACATTAGGTCAATAATCTTTAAACCACAGCATTCAACAGAAGTTAAATTTTGAGAGTATACACTGCACCAGTGACTAGTTATATTGGTGCAGCGCTGCCTCAGCTTGTTATCCTATAAATGCAAATTCTTTCAAGCTTCATACATTCCAGTAATAACTAATAGCATTATTCATCGATTGTTAGCATAAAGAATAGAATACTAAATGTTTGAAAAAATTTAAACAAGATCATAATCTCTATCTATACCTTGCCCTGCATGGATGCACAAACGGTAGATGCTAATTGAATTCCAACTCCAATTCCAAAAACGTTAAAGAGAGTTGAAATAGCCTCCCCTTTAGCAAAGAGGTCACTGAGATTTCCTTCTTTAGCAAATGCTGAATATATAGGTAATCTAGTAGCTCTTGCCGCAACAATTGCCATACCCTATCAAATCCAAAATAACATTAAGTTATACTGAAATATAAGATTAGCAGGACGATGACCAGTTAGTTTCACTAGCACAATACAGAAAAGTTATCTTTCATGACAGACTGACTTAGTTACATCACAACAATTAATAACACATAAATGCTAGTTTAAAAGATTATACCTTGGCAAAATTTCCTAGTCCTGCCATCTCAAGAAAAAGATGTGGGCATAACGGGGAAAGCATTTCCAAGCCAGTGCCGAAATCATACATGGCATCAGCTAGTAGAAGAAAGTCTTATCATAGTTAGACACCTTGAGAATGACAAATAAGAACTAAATAAACATGGAGGCAGAAAAAAAGCTTTGGCAGAAATGTAAACCTAAAATTCTCCAAGTTTTAGGCTCGGAATCCATTCTTGAACCCAAATTGCTACATATTATCGTCCCTAAATGTTGCATACCATCCTTTAGAATCTAGAAGCCAGAGAGAGAAACAAAATAATATATCAAACGGATGCTATAACAACTAGTCTGAGAAACCGTCAGGCATTAATAGCAGAGTAACGCCAATTACCCAACTAACAGCAGTTGCTTGAGCAGGTGTGGGCCGCAAGCCTGCAGCAAACAGCAGTGACTGCAATAGGATAAGCAAAAAAAACCTAGTACACCTCTTCATAATCAAGTGTTTTATGAAGATCCATTTGTTAAAAAGTAAATTTAATAAATAAAAATTAACATGTCAGCATAGCTCCATTCTATAATATGAATAAATAATGTATGAACTAAAACTAATGCCATATTTTCAGTCTAGGCAAGCAGGTTTTAAATTCCGAATTCAATGATATAAACTTATTCCCGACTACATGCTTTGTTAAGAATTTTAAGTTATCAGAAGAAGACCTGAGTTGATAGCACGGATAGTGCTGCACTGGTGAGATGTTGCAGTGCTCGAAACTGTGTGTATCTAAGGTAGCCTTCATTCACACTGAAAAAAAAAAAAAACTGAAAATCTGAACTAGTGTCCCCATGATATTAATATTACTACAGCAGGCATTATATTCAGGAAGAAATCAAATGACCTGTAAGGATATCCTGAGGGGAAAAATTTATTCAGGAAAGACTCAACTACCCTGCGATATAATGGTCTGGAATCATCAACAAGCTTTACCTACAGAGCCACAAATTGATACATGTTATGGTGCAAAAAGTGAAGGATTAGCCAAACAAACTCTTAAAGAAACTCACAAAGCAAACACGGTACATAATTCACTTTCATGTCCAGCACAATACATCACAACTTCATGTCACAAGCTAAGATGATAACATTCTTTTAGTTCCTTGATTAAAATAACAAATCAAAGCTATGGCATTAGTCATGACATCAGCAAAACCTTACCAGCTAGAAAATATTGTATAACTAGAATTAAGAGACAAACACAAAAAGCAGCATAGCAGAAAAGCAATTTATGTGTTATGAAGGCAAATGAACTGCTTTGATCATATCTCCAACATTATTAATGCAACGATTCATGAATTTTAGAAAAGGATACAACTTTTAATTGGGATTCTACAATATTTCCAAATAATGGAATGTTTAAGAGAGAGAGAGGAAGGGGGGGGGGGGAGGACAGGGAAAACAAGTTTTTCAAGTTAAGAATATATATCATGGAACATCTCCTTTATCATATTTAGTTTAATAAAAATAATATGCCATCCCTAAACTGCTAATCATTTTCAATTTGGATATCTTTTTTACTTGCTATTTTTCTAAAGTAATCTTATCAATGGTGAAATGTAAATAATCACAAGACCATGTTTATTTTTTTTAATATTCAAGGATCCGAAATTCCGAATCTTATTTGAAATGAATCAGACTTCAGACTTCAACTTGCCCAACTATAGCAAATCGGCTCAGCACGAATCAAACTCGCAACCTTAACAAATTATTTTTAACTAACATATTATTGCCATGAGTTTACTTTTGATACATTATCGAACAAGCTTTTAACAAGTTTTTAACTAACATATACAATTCAAGCACCAAGCATGAAAATTGATTGGTTTTATTGATGTGACAACACATAATTTGATGTATATAATTAAATTCTATTACCATTACCGGCATTTGTGAACATAATTCACTCCTGAAAAAAATCAGTAATCCAAAATTGCCTATAAACTTTTAGTTTCCACGGAATCCCCAAACCCGACGGACCAAGATTAATCCGCCGGGAGCTCTATTTAAGGTCTACCACCGTTGCTGCAAATACAAGTCGAGATTCGAATCCCAATACTTTGCTTAAGCAAGTGAGCTTAACACTCAACGAACTCAATTGGTTAAATGCCTGTAGTTAATAAACACTGCCAAATTCCGAAGCCAAAATTCAAACATATACACATCAATACAAACACGA
The DNA here is from genome assembly GCF_059453495.1 of Arachis ipaensis. Classification (NCBI taxonomy): domain Eukaryota; kingdom Viridiplantae; phylum Streptophyta; class Magnoliopsida; order Fabales; family Fabaceae; genus Arachis; species Arachis ipaensis. The sequence goes on along the minus strand of NC_142437.1, from coordinate 18,439,514 downwards.
GAGAGAGAGAGAGAGAGAGAGAGAGAGTCGTACGGAAAGTTGACCAGTGGGTTCAAATTGGAAACGATGAGAAAGAGAGGCAGTGGTCTCAAACCAGAACACAGGACCTTCATCTTCTTTCTCTGCTGAACTCCTCTTCTGCAGTTTCAGCTTCTCCTGCAATTTTCGAGAAGAAACAAAACCAGAGCAAATGAGAAAAAGAAAAGGAAAAAAAATAGTAGAAAAAGGAAGGAATAGGTACCAGTAAATTCATGGTGTAAAAGAGAATTGGAATTCAGAGGGGGGAAGAAAGAGATAGGAACTAGGAAGTGGCCAATGCCGCAATGGAATATAGACTTTGCAACACCGCAGTGCGCAGTAGACAATATCCGGTTATCTATATTTACCAATTTTTATTTTTTTTCTAAAGAAAAAGTATAGAATACCAATATATTATCTGATAATTTATTATCAATAATAATTAATTATTATATTTTAAACATATATATAAAGAGACACATTCAAAAAATATATCTATAAAAACATTTTTATTAAACACAATTATAAATAAGAATTGGCAAAAGTTGGCAGAAAAACTGTTGATAACGTAACGGGATTGTTTTTGAAAAGATAGGTTTTGAAAAGAACAAAATTTACCCATCCTCTTTTTTAATAGTAAATATTTTTTTATTTCAGTTAAAAATTTTAAAAATATTTTAAATATTTAATTTATTTTAAATTTTTTTATTAATTTTAAATCTACTTCTAACAACTAACACTTTTACATGAGTGACGGATGTTAGTAATGTAGTAAGCAGACAAAAAAGTACATTTATGTAAACTTAAAGAAAAAAATTACTATTTGTACCATAAATTTTACGAACGCTGACAAAAATATTTATAAATGACGAAAAATGACTTTGTATCCATGAAAAGCTGAGTTCGTCTGTTCATAGTACTCAAACGTTAAGACCAACATGGCATGTTAAGTGTTACCTGACTTTTGATTTTTACTTTTTATTTTTTCAAGAAGGTTCCAGGTAGATATAGATATAGGAAAGAGAGAGAAGTTAGAGGTCACTTCGCACCATTCCATCTTCTTCTTCACTATTTTTCTGTATGTCCTAGCAGAGAGAGACGTGAACCATCTACTAGGCTTTGAAGGTTGAAGGCGGCCACTCCAAAATCCACCATCATGGTCCGGTGGTGATCCTTTCGTGGCGTGGGTATGTCAAGACAATTGGAAGACAGTCGTCACTCTAGAGGTAAGCCATCTTCCTATAGTGTTAGTGCCCAATTTCTTATTTTAGTTACCAATTTTCTCTTTCATTGAACTCGTACACCATGAAATTGTTAACTGAAGTTAGGTTTTTTTCGTTTCATTGGTCGCATAGAGTTTGTCACTGTAGGGGTTGTGTTTCAGTTTAAAAAATTTGGGAAAATAGTAGGTGTATTTTTATGATTTGTTCATTTTTTATGTTTTATTCACGTCTTCTTAATTTTGAAAATAACTGGGTGTTGGATAATGTTATAAACTAATTATATTTATTGATGGTTTATTCACTTTTTGATGATTGAAGACAAATCCAGGGAATACAATAAAGATACTTAGGCTTCATGACTATTCTACTGAGATATTGGAGACAAATCTAGGGAGTACAGTAAAGGTACATACTTCTCTTATAGTTGGGTTGGAGAGTTTCTTATTTAAAAGAGTTTATGCTCGTCTGAATGCATGCAAGAGAGGCTTCGTTGAGAGTTGTCAACCTTTTATAGGACTAGATGGCACATTTTTAAAAAGATACTATGGAGGCCAGGTACTTACTGCTATTAGAGTCGATGCAAATAATCATATCTTCCCAATAGCATATGCAATTGTTGAGTCGGAGAACCAGGATAGTTGGAAATGGTTCTTGGAGTTCTACAAGATGATGTCGGTGACCATGCAACAAATGACTTTAACCTAATGTCGGACATGAAAAAGGTAAACATGGTTGATTATGTTGTTTTCATTCCAAATTGTTTTTATTTAATAATTGATTAAAACTTAGTAAGGTTAATTGTTTGTTTTTATTCAGTACTCTTAGTCATTTAGCTATTTTAATTGATCCGATTTTCATTTAGTAAGGTTAATTGTTTGTTTTTATTCAGTACTCTTAGTCATTTAACTATTTTAATTGATCTGATTTTCATTTATAAACTTTAATTGATTTCATTTAGTACTTTGGTCATAACAACTGAGAATGTGACAAGAAGAAAGAAGCTATAGCTAGTGAAGAAGCTGCAGCAGGTAGTGGTAGTCAACGTCAGTTTTGGAGGCTGCAGATGCTAAAGCATCAGCTTCAGATTCACCTAATATAAGTCTTTTTTTATAAAGGACTCACTGTAAGAACTCACTGCAGATGGTACCTGGGTTTCGCCCACCAACAGAAGCATCTTCAAGTGGCAACAACAATGGAGGTTCTAGTGGCAGTAGCAACTCCACAGCCAACAAATAGGATTTTCTAGTGTGACTTGTGTTTTTTTTTTTTTTATCAAGGACTCACTGTAATGAGAGTTTTAAAACTCTGATACTATGGTTTTTTTTTAACTTATGCCTAGTGCTTATATTGCACTACCTGATACTTTTATATTTATGGTTTCTATTGGTACTTTTAGGTAATTTGGATTTGCTACATTCACATCAAATTCATATACTTGTTTTGAGACTTTTGTTGATAAATGTTTATGTTAAAATTATTTCAAGGTTTATTATAGCATATGGAATGAACGTCTTTTATTTAGTTCTATTTCCAGGTCACATTTTTGTTATTTAGTGTACAATACCAAATTTTCGGCTAGATTTGTGAATTCACGACATTTATATGTCTTGTTTTGTCAAATTTGTGTTGCATCCAATGTCACAGATATCAAATATATTAACAATCATGGGCATTAATGTTAGATCAGAAAAGCTCTGCATACAAGCGCTAACGACTTGTATGCTTTACAAGTTAGTTAACAAATAAAACCTAAAACCCCCTCCAATGGTTACGTCGTATACACGCGCTATATATAACTACCAAATTTAAAAGATTTGTTTCCTTCTTCGTTTTTCTGATTTGCAGATTTGCTCGTTCTTCTTCTCGCGAAGCTTCCCCTGGTTTCTTCGATCGTTCTTTTCCCCTCCTTTCTCACTCATTTCTTCTTCGTCATTTACGTTAGTTCCTCTTTCTGTAACTCCAGCTTCGTTTTCTATTTGATTTTTTGTTTTCTGAAATCAAATTTTGAAATCGTTTTGAAGATAATGGATGATTCAACCTCAGATTGTCAGCTGAATCCAGGCGAAGTGGATTATGAATTTGAATCTAACGAAGTTCCTGAGGTTTGATTTACATAGGATTACTATGAATTTTGTTGCAGTAATTTGTATAGCATTGTGTAGGTGAATAATTCCTGAACATTGACTGTCAAACTAACGCATGAAGATAAATATGTGGATTGAATGTAATGTATTAGTTTTGATTAATTATCTGGAATTTATAGCAGACGATCAGGTGTAGATCAGAACTTTTTTGGGTGTATTTTTGCGGGAAGTGTGGGTGTATTTACAGTTTACTGCTTTTTCTGTTATTTTAACTGAGTTGTTGTTGTTCGGGTGTATTATATCAGACATGATTGGGTGTGTTTTTAGTTTTTGACATGGTGTATTCTGCAGCCTGTGTATTTACAGTTTATGGCTTTTACTGTCATTTTAGTTGAGTTGTTGCGGTTCGGGTGTATTATATCAGACATGATTGGGTGTATTTTTAGTTTTTGACATGGTGTATTCTGCATCCTCTCTCTGTTGTTGATGACCAGTTTGTTCCGAAGGTTGGAATGACCTTTACCACACTTGAAGATGCTGGAAAATTTTACAGAAACTACGCCAAGGCTGCAGGTTTTTCTACAAGAGTTCGGAGCACAAATAGGAAGGGAAACGAGATTAAGAATCAATTGATTACATGTAGCAGAGAGGAAAAATGGAAATCTAAAATATCTCTGACCGAGAAGACTAATCCGACAGCCGGTTTAAACTGTCCTGCAAGAATTTATATACACACATTGAAGAATGTTGGTGCTTGGATCATTTCAAAGGTTGTGCTGGATCATTCACACCCCTACTGTCCAAGTAAAGCAGAGATGCTCAAACAGCACAGGGAACTAAGCATGTCCATTCGTCGTACAATAGAGAATAACGAGGAGGCCGGTATCAGACCAAGCAAAACCTACCAATCATTTGTTGCGGCTGCCGGGGGTCACCGCGAGTTAAATTTTATCGAAAAGGATGTGAGGAATTATATTACCAGGGAAGTGCGGAATGTTTCCGAACAAGAAGATGCAAAGGAATTCAGGAAATATTTGTTAAGAATGAAAGAGAAGAATCAGAATTTCTTTTTTGAGCTTGAACTCGAGGAGGATCAATCGATTAAGCTGGCTTTTTGGGCCGATGCAAGAAGTAGAGCTGCCTTTGAATATTTCAGAGATGTTATTTCATTTGACACCACCTACAATACAAACAGGTAACAAACTGCCCCTGTTTATGATGCTAAATTAATGTATGTTTATGAATCCGCAGCAGAGGTGTATATTGGCTGTTTTTTGGGTGTATACGAAGCATTTGTTGGGTGTACCTAATGATTTTGCATTCTGCACTATGGTAATTTGTTTCAGGTATAATTTGGTTTGTGGTTCTTTTGTCGGGGTGAATCACCACGGTCAGTCAACACTTCTCGGATGCTCTTTGATGAAAAACGAAGAAATTGAATCATTCAAATGGTTATTTCAATGTTGGCTTCGTTGCATGGGAGGAAACTCTCCGAAAGGGTTTCTCACCGATCAATGCACATCAATGAAAAGGGCTTTAGAGGCCTGTATGCCAACAACAATTCACCGTTGGTGTATTTGGCACATCATGAAGAAGATTCCAAGAAAATTAAATGGGTACAAGGGACATGCAGATATTGAACAAGAAATGAGCCAAGTTGTTTGGAACTCTCATAGCAAAGACTCATTCGATAGGAATTGGAATGATTTTCTGCTGAATTTTGGTCTTGTGGACAACAAGTGGCTTTCAGGTAATGTTTGTTTAAAATCTGCAGCAGAGGTGTAAATTGTATGTTTTTTCAGGTGTATTTATAGTCTGTGTTTGGGTGTATTCTGCAGATCTGTATGAAGACCGTCATATATGGGTTCCTATCTATCTGGATCACCACTTTTGGGCAGGGATGAGAAGCACACAAAGGAGCGAGAACATGCATTCCTTTTTTAACAAGTTTATCACCCGGAACAGCTCGCTTATTCAATTCGTCAAACAATACGATAATTGCCTCGGAAGCAGGGAGCAAGCAAAGAGAGAATCAGATGCTGCAGATTTTCATATGGTCATACCGTGTGCAACCAAATCCTCCATTGAAGCTCAGTTTCAAGATGTGTACACTCATCAAAAGTTTAGGGAAGTCCAAGCGCAATTCAGAGAAAAGGCGAATTGCATCACCAGATTAACGAATTCCGCTCTAGGCTATTCAGTATACGAAGTTGGAGAACAAGTTTCCAGCTCAATATTCAACAAGTTTGTGGTTACTTACGACTCAGTTGCAGCCGAGGTAAAATGCCAATGCTTATTATTCGAGTCGAGAGGGATACTGTGTCGTCACGCACTAAGCGTGTTAAGCTTTGAACAAGTAAGCCAAGTGTCACCTAGATATATACTGGAACGATGGAGCAAGAAGGTAAATAGGCGACACACACACATCAAGAGCAGCCACGACGAGCCACTGTTGGAGCCAAGAAGCAAGAGGTTTGACCAATTGGTTTTTCGTTCGCAAAATATTTGTGAATTTGCATCCAAATTGGAGGAGCTAACTGTAATTCTGTACCGTGCGTACGATAACGTCATGGCTGAGATGGAATCATTAAAAGCCAAAAGGAAGGGGACATCTTCTTTATCCCACGAAGACGCCAACTTGGAATCTGTTAACGAGCTTCAAAGCCCGCCAAGGATTCAAACAAGAGGACGTCCAAAAAATAGGCTAGGTTCAAAGTTGGACAAACAGATTGCAAATGCCACAAAGAAGAAGAAAATGAAAGTTTTAAGCGAGGTAAAAGTAATGTTCTTTAAATTTGTGGTGAGTTTATTTTTCTCGTTAATAGTTTAGCTAATATGTGAGTTTCTTATATTCAGATAAACTTGTTTGATGCTGCATCAGTGGTGCATTCAAATTCCAGCCAATATCAAGGACATGTTATGAATTATCAGTTCAGGGTACCAGCAGCAGGGGATAACTCTTTGGGTGTATAGTTACAGAATATGGGTGTAAAAGCACTATTCTTTTGGGTGTATTTTTTTTAATTTTCTTGTGATTCACATTTTACATATAGATACATATATATAATATTAGGGTTTAGGGTTTTAGGGTTTACAGGTTAGGAGTAAGGGTTTAGGTTTTAAGTGTTTAGGGTTCAGGGTTTTAGGCTCAAAGCATCAGGGGAGATAGATTTCAGGGTGTATATTCAACTTTGTTTGGGTGTAAAAAATCGCAGGTTATGGGTGTATATTTGATTTGATGTTTTTCTTCATATTATAGTACCTGTAATTCATACATTTTGAATACAGCACAGACAGTTTAACAGCACAGACAGTTTGGATGTATATTTAAGCAATCTTGGGTGTATATTAAACATCTGTTGAGTGTAAAAGTTTATAATTTGTGTTTAGATCTGCCTTGATGTTTTCCTTCATATTTTACCACCTGTAATACAGAGCTTTTAAATACAGCACAGACAGTTTAACAGCACAGACAGTTTAACTATGGAAAAAAATTTCATTGAATAGAAGTTGTTTATAAATGGCAAATTTTTACAGCATTTGTTCAATTTACAAACTAGCTAGCAGTTAGATTACTCAGTTTCTATATCAGTAGAATTTATCTGACAAAATGGACTCAATAATACTGAGGATGGCTTGGACAGTCTTATTGCATTACTCGCTCTAATTGCTTGATCTCTCTCTTTATTCATTTCACTGAATAGTATCCGCGAAGCATATTCTACTCTATAGTGGTCCACCTCGTCCTACAATTAAAAAGTATATTCTGTTTAAACAACAATATTAATTCAGTAAAGTAATACAGAGTTATATAGTTTTAAAGACAGTTACCTGTAGCCAATTATCCCATTCATACTTTGCCCTTTTAATGTTTTCGGGCTCAATTAACTCAAGTCACTTCATAACGTAAATAGCACAGTCATAGCTGAAAACGAAGAAAATAAATTACAAATCTCATTTAGGAAAGTTTAATGTTCAGAGTCACAAATTTATACCTTGATTTTTGGCCTGAGATATTAACGTATGTTGCTTTAATTTCCAACTTATTCTCCTTTTTCTTCAGAGGTGCCCCGCCGGCATATGCTCTCATTCTTGAAATTACATATCCCTTAAAAAACAAAACAAATCAGTAATACACCCGAATGAAATACACCCAAAGGAGAACATACTTACACCCAAAGCAAAACATACATATACCTTATATTGAATTGAAATACACCTATCTATTAAAATAAAGAACACAGAGCCAACTTACAGTGAATTTATTAAGCTGGTTTCTCTTATTGCTTGGAGCTTTCTTGTGTAGCGGGTCAAGTATATAAAATCTCCGCTTTATTGTATCAATCACCCATAACCACCAATGTCCTGAGTAGCAAACAGGCGCAAAAATCTGAAGGATTGCCACATTTCAATAGTATGTTATTTTATTTGGCATATAAGTAAAGAACGGTACTAACAAATTTTACAAATGAAAACTTACATATCGATGCGAAGTTAATTTTTTCGCATCTATGAAGGGAATAAACATTGGGTAGTCTTCCACCCTGAATTCTTTATTGGTTTTAGGTGATATGAATTCCTCGTTTGGGTGCTTTGAAACGGCCATGTTCTGCAACAATTGTGAAGCAACAAATGAAATACTGAAAGTACATCCAAGTGAATACTTTAAATAAACCCAAATGACTACACAACTTACACCCAATTGAACGTAAAAAATACACCCAAATGAATACAAAAACAGACCCGTTCATCAGAGAATATATACCTTAAGGAATACAGAAAATACACCCGAAATTCGTAGAAGTAACACTTATCACAATATCAGGGGGAGACAGTATACTTGTTCTCGAAACCTTTTATCATTTTTCTGGTTAAGGATGAGGCACATAGCAGATACAATCTAGAAATATATGCCGAAATCAATTTACATTAATAAACAATGCAGTTAACTTTGGTGTAAAAACATTAATGTTATTCTAATATTACCTCAGCTTCTATATAACTTTCTGCCTGGAGCGATGCAAGGTGCATTCTAGACAAAATGTATTTATCTTGGGCAATCAGAGTGCATACGTTGTCAAACTCGTTAGTACTGCCATCTGCGTATGTCTTCACTCGCGTCCCCCAGATGTAGCACTTCTCTTTCATATCACCCGTATTCTGATTTATTCCCGCAGGAGTTTCAAACTTCCCAGAACTTTCTCCGCCAGTCTCGTTTTGAATTTGTGGACTTTTACTTTCTTCTTTCGCCGCACTGCTTGCTATTTTTTGTACCAAATCCTCTAATTGTTCTAGCAAATTTGCAGTTTCTGGAGTTTTTGCCCTGTCTGCCTCCTGCGTTGCTGCTTCTTCTTGGCTTGAATCAGTCAAGCCAAGGCTGAATGATGGCATTAGATCTGTTTTAGGAACATACGATGCTGTCCGTGCCATCATCATCAGCGCAGCAGCGTCTTCTGCGGCTGGATAACTGCGTGATCATGTATAACGTATTATAAGAGTAATAATATACGGATGATAAGCAAAGATTGATTTTACTCTGATGAACTTACATTTTAGATGGAGCTGGGGGAAGCGTGGGTGTGCTTTCTTCAAGTTGTTGGGGGGTTTAGAAGTGCTGCACAGTTACACAAAATTAATCATGGCGTAAAAAAAACTATTTAGGAACAATATACACCCAAACTGTAACCCAATATACACCCGAACTGTAACCCAATATACACCCAAACTCTAAACAAATATACACCCAATACTATTTCTTACGTTTTTATAGTTCCTTCAATTTGTAGCAGAGGGGTTGGTTCAAAATCTGTCTCAGATGTTTCTTCAAATTCCGGCACAGTGGTTGTTTGAACACTGGCACAAAAACTTGAATCGGAACTCTAAACAAGAAGAAAAATGAAAGGTTAACAACGCCTTTGAAAATAATAAGGTTATAAGGTTGAAATATTCTTGAAAAACTCACATTGCAAGCCCTTCCGACGGTGTCTCTTCCCTCACAACCATTATATTCGAATCAGCCGGCTCACTCGCTGACTCTTAAACCAGACTCAACCTAAAATACACCCAAAGAAAGTCAAAAAATACACCCGAACAATTCAAAAGAAAGATAGGCTTTGTTTTTTGAGAACTTACATACTTGCAGTTTTTGCTTTTTTTCCTGCCTTTTTTTTTCTCGAATAAAATAATAAAGGGCTTTTTTAAAAAAATATATATATATACAGAATTAGAAGTAGAAGGTAATAAAAGAACAAAAGTAACGGTTATTTAAAAGAGAAATTACATGCTCTCTGCAGGCCTGTTTACACTACTTTGTTCTGTGTGTCCTTGAGAGGAAGGATCATCACTTCCCAAGTTCACGTCCGGTATTCTAAATAGATTTCATGTTATTCAGATAAAATATGATACAGGTAAATCACGATAACAAGATTATACACCCCAACAAGACATACCCCTCTACAGCAGATTTTTCATTGTTTTCCCTTAACAATTCATCTAGATCTTCACTTCCTATTTCATATCTCTCACTACATTCATAAAAGAAGATGTTAACAAAAATAATTATGATGATAGATGGTAATATAGCTTACGAAGTACTGTACCCATCATAGGATTGATCTTCTTCAGGAGATGAATGTTCAACAACAACCTTTTCCTTTTTGGATTGTGTTCTGGGTGGAAAAAACAAGTATGAATCAGAAATAAAAAATTAATTTTATCACAGAATATTATCCAAATAAGTGCTTACTTTTTTGGTGTTCTTTGTGTCTTTTTCTTCTTCTTTTTTTTGCTTCTTCACCGGTGATGATTCTTCGCTTCTATAAGTTAATAAGAGACACTTCAGTTAATACACGAAATCTTGATAATTAAGCCAAAAGAAAGGAGTAATAATTTCAGAACATTACTCATCAGTTGATTCAGATTTTGAATCAGAATCTGAATCCTCTTGACTCTTCTTCCTTTTTTTGGAGTCCATTCTGGAAGGCAAACAATCATTATTTAGAACATACTAAAGATATAAAATACACCCAAATGAATGCACAAGATACAACCAACTGAATGGACAATATACACCCAACACAACAAACGAAATACACCCAACTTAATAAACAACATACACCCAACTTGATAAAGAAAATACACCCAAATGGTTCCACAAAATACACCCAATTCGATAAAGAAAATACACTCAAGTATGGTACTTACTTTTTTCCTTTTTTGCTGGGTTGTTTTCTTGGTGAATCGTCTGAGTCTTCTTGAGTCTCAGACTCAGAGGTAGAATTGTCACTATCAGTTGTTTCTGTCTCCAAAGACGATGTTGAAGTTGCCTTCCTTTTTTTGTGTTTTTGATTTCTTGTTTTTTTTTTCTCTATTTTTTTCATTTTCTCTCTTGTTTGCGCCATTTTTACAATCCCCTGAAACATTAGAAATTTTAGTTAGCAGCGTTTAGGTAAATAAAATACACCCAACATATTATGTTCACTTACTATATTTTTCTCTATTTCCGCACTCATTCTTTCGACCAACTGCTTCTTACTCCAGTTGGCAATCCAGGGTTTTGGCGGTCTTTCAGCCCTCTTCTTACCTTTATTTTTAGAAAGATGAAAGTAAATTATCATCAGGGCAAAGAGGCAGCCATCAATTGCCTTTTTCTTTTTCTCCTTGTAGTCGGTTAAGCCCTTGACGATAAAACTCAAAACATGCCCTCCCCAGTTTCGCTCTGTTATGGTGTCCATCTCAAAAATTGGGGCCAGGTGCACAGGCGAGATTTTGTTTATTGTCGTTGGTAAAAGGAACGCCATCTGTATATAGAGGATGAAAATCCTCTTGAACATTAGGCGATCCTCTTCATTACCAACGCCAATATCCATCATCTCATCTGTAAGACTTTTGAGGGTCTTACCCTAGAATCTTCTAAAAATTTCTTTGTCATCCTCAGAAAGTTCCTTATAATTGACTTTCTGAGCAAATAGATCTCCTACAAAAAGGAAAACAACAAAGTATGAATATCAGTTCAAATACACCCAAGCATCAACTAATATACACCCAAGCGTCAGTTAATATACACCTATAATTTTTAGCGAGTTACCTGTTGCGTTGATGCCAAGCGCATCACCTATTTTTTTTTTTTTTGTGTGTTATTTTAAAAGAACCGTATCCGGTTTCCAGTCTGTTCTCCCCTAATTTGAAGTTGTTAGCCAGCTCCCTTAACACTTTGTGATGCACCCTTAGTGGTGGGATGTGCATCAAGCCACCGAATCCCAAATCCCTCACAATCGTTTTCTTCTCCTCACTCATGTTTCTGAATTTATCACTTAACAAATGTGTTGCACACTTAAGGTCTTTGGTTTGCTGTAAACAAAAATAAAATTATAGTCAGATATGTTTCTATTATATAAAACTGATTTCATCTAAGACATATATTTGTTCTTACATTTTTTCCAGCTTGGTTTCTCGCTGCCATTTTTTCTGAAATGAAAAATACACACATAGATATCAGTAAGATACACCTATATATATGAGTCATATACACCCATAGATATCAGTAAGATACACCCATAGATATGATTCAGATACACCCATATATCAGTCAGATATCACTCAAACTTGCATCAATATACAAGGTCAAGCAACATTACAAGGTCAAGCAATATACACCCATGGACAAGCAAATATAAGAATAGTTGCAACTGCTGACTACAGTATATCAGTTCAGAAATATACACCCAACAATTTGTGCCATATACACCCAACAAATTACCTCATATACACCCACCAAACTATGGAATATACCCCCAAAAATCAGTTACCAGAAGAACTAGAACAACAAGAACAGTAACACCTAGAAGAACTAAGAAGAACAGTGTAACATAGAACCAAGAATAACATTAAAACCTAGAACAAGTAGAACATGATAAACTGTAAAATGAGACGTAGAGCAAGAAGAATAGTAAAACGTACAACAACGTAGAAGAACAGTAAAACCTAGTTCTTCAATTTTGAAATGTGAAAAATATACAGGAATGGTAATGTAATGTACCTTGAGTATTATAGCTTTGTTTTCTCTGGAGATTCTTGATCGAGAGTTCTATGTTGTGTTGATGGAATTTTTGAATCTTAGCAACGAGTTGTATATCTTCAGTATCGAATGATGCTCGAAAATGGAACGTTTGCTTTTTCTCTGAATGGCTTTGAGAAGTGGAAGAAGTGGAAGAGTCTGCCATTAAGGGGCGATTTACGCAAAGCGTAACCGTTTGAGTGGAGCGCGTGTAAATGACGCCCCATTCAATGCTGTTCACTGTGCGTCTGGAAGGATTGTGGGCTGGTAGCTTGGATAACTTGTAAGGCCTTTTTGCTTGTATGTGTAGCAGGCCTCATGTTAGATTGCTGTCTCATAGTCAGGTAAGTACTTAATGTGCCATGTTGACCTTGAAGTTAACGGAGCAAACGAGTTAATAATGTCTAGGTATTATCGACAGACGAACCCAGCCTTTTATGGGTACAAAGTCACCTTCCGTCTTCTATGGATACTTTTGTTAGCGTTCATAAAATTTATGGATACAAATGGTAGTTTTTCCATTTCAGGAACTTGAAAATTTTTATGAGAATATATCAAAATACAAAATATATTTAAATTTACATTAAAGGATATACAACCCCAAAATTTTTGCACAGGAGTTCTCCATAGTTATGTAAGTCATGCATGTTGTCTATTATTTCTATGTGATGATATTAAGCGTGAGTTTAATTTTAATATACGGATAGTGTAAAATATTTTATATAATTATTTAATTATATTTATTATTTTAGATTATTATTCGATTTAGTACTGGAATGACTAAACAAGATTTAGTTTAAGATTAGGGTTCAATATAACCCAACTGTTGTAGGCATGATGCTGATTGAGTATTGCGATATGTTTTAAACATTAAAGATAAATTTTTTTCAAGATTATTATTGAGTATTGTCTATTGTTATAATCATCTGATTGAGTATTGCATACGTAAGCCCATTTTGTTTTAGCATTTTCTATTTTTTTTAAATATGTGAAATTATATGTTTGGGTTAAGTTTTTTTTATTGGAATTAGGTCGTGTATTATTTAGTGTTTTGGATTGGCTCCTATAAATAATTTTTTCATGGCTATTGTAAACGATTTTTTATAAATTAGGACGTGCAATGTTTAGCGTTTTAAGAATTTTATTAATCGAACACTATTTTGTTATGGTTGTGGTAAACAATTTTCTCTTGTTGTCTAGCTCTATCGATGTATTACCAGCATGAGAAGGCAACACAGTATGCCATTGGATGACAGGATCGTGTCGTACTTACAGATGACCGGTTTATACCATCTTACAAGGCTGAACGAGACTTGGTTTAGATTGGATGAGCCATTAGTGAGCACATTCGTGGAGAGATAGCGTCCGGAGACGCATACTTTTTACATGCCGTTCAAAAAGTGCACGATCACGCTGCAGGATGTAGCGTATCAATTAGGACTCTCGATCGACGGTCAGTATGTCAGCGGATGCCTCATGGAATTTGAGCGACATATCAAAGGTGGCCACCCAGCGTGGGCATGGTTCGAGGAGTTATTGGGTGTTTTACCTTCTGCGAACTGCATTGACAAGTTCATGGTGAAGTGCACTTGGATGCAGGAGACATTTAGTGAGATTCCGCAGGGTGCAGATGATGAGACGGTTAGGAGGTATGCCCGAGCGTATATCATGATGCTCTTATTGATGCAACTATTCGGTGATAAGTCTGGTACACGTCTTCACATTCGTTGGCTACCCTACGTCGCCAGGCTAGAGGACATGGGTCGGTATAGTTGGGGGTCTGCTGCTCTATCATGGTTATACCGGTGCATGTGTCGTGTGGCCAACAGGAATGTCGTCAAGTTAGCTAGTCCATTGCAGCTCCTACAGTTGTAGATCTTCTGGAGGTTCCCTGGTTTCCGACCGGATGGATTTGATATCTTTCATTGGCCATTGACGTCGAGGTACTTGCTTTTGGGTTATGCAACATTTTTTTAATAAGTTATCGGTTTACTTCCTTGTTGATAAAATGTTTTGGTTTTCAAATGGTCAGGTTATTAGCCGACATTGAGCGACAAAGGGCCTCAAGTCGCACATTGGAGGATATATTTACTCCAGCCTGGGGATGTGAGTATTTATGGTTTCAATTTGTTCATCGCAGATGTTCTGTTTGCACTATTTACTATTTATGATGACTAACGATAAGTACTTCTATTCACAGTTCGTGTGGATGCCATATAGCTTGCCTAATGTCGTTCAGGTGGTGCACCCCGAGATATTGGAGCCACGACATATGGCGTTGTAGAGGGCTGTGACAGCATTGATCTATTTTGCTGTCATAGAGTGCCATCAGGTGGATCGGGTGCTGCCGCAGCTTGGTGGAGTACAGCATCGACCCTGTGCCGCACTGGACATAGATTTCTTGATGTCAAAGGATGGAAGAGGTGGAGATCGGTGATTTCCTGATACGTTACAGAGTTGGTACATCATCATGCAATGCATCCTCAACGCCATCCGGTACTCTACCCTCTCCAAAAATTGGGACCATAATAGGAGTACTGGACATCGCAATCGCAACCTCACCCAAGGGTCCAATGTCACATATTCCTCCGTCATCACAATAGTTTAGATTAGCTGCAAAGGACGGAGATGCAACTAAAACTGCCCTAGGTACAATCATCGGCACAGCTAACGAGGCACCAACAGGCATGGAACTAGATTAGGCTGGTATTGCTGAGGATTGAGGATTCCAGTTCGAACCTCCAGAACTGCACACCACATCCACAAGCTTCGCCAACAGCTTAGGGGTCCTCACCTCGAGAAACTGACGACGACAATGGAACAGAACTTGCAAATCTTCGTTACTACCTATGACGAATGAATCGTACTTCACATCATCGCGCAACACGAAAATCGAAATTCTGTAGAATAATTTCTCCACACATTTCACGCCATGCAGCCCTAGTTTCTGGAGTATAGTATTCTGAAACTCGGTGAAACTCGTCAAAGGCTTAAGGAAAACACTTAGCGGGTCCTTATCAGTAAATTTAATTCTCGATTGCGTTTTTTTCTTAATCAACCCTCTATAGTGTACCAGAACTAAAAAACTCTCATTACTAGCTATTGTGAGTTCCACTATAGTAAAAAATTCACATTCAACTCGTATTTATATATGTTAGAAATATACTAAATCGAATTAACTCATTTTGAATTATACATACAGAAGATTTCGTAATATATCAAATCTAATGGTTTCAATTTACCATTATCCACTACTACTGAATTAGGCCTATATATAAAGATATATCATATATCATAAACAATTGCCAAACATATTGACCAAAAAAAAAAGCCAAACATCAGAATTCAGAGTTGAAGTTGAAGACCTGTCCAGAAGAAGTAAAAAAACACCGAAGTAAGCAAGCATATGGAAAATCGAATTTATCAATAAACTTTTGAATATCGAAAGTTTAACTGAAATTCAGGAGATTGAATCAAATATAATATATATATATAAATAATTTTTTATTTTATTATTTTAAATTAATTAATCCCTAAAAACAAAACGAATCGATTGGTTTAATGATTTATTAGATTTTTACCAATTTTATCGATTTTTAATCGATTTGCTCACAACTAATTTTTTGTCTGAACCAGACCGGTCTAATATTCCTTCCTGTTCTCAAACCATGGAAGGAAATTAGCTTCATTTAAGAGCTTTGTCAATAAATCAATAAAAATAGAACAAAACGAAACCTTCACATATAATTAATTACATGGAAAAGCACATTAACCCATTCAACTATTCTTGAAACACTAAGTTCTTGTGCTAATTTTGCCTGTGTACCAAATATTTGCCTTAACCAAAAATAAAAAATTGCCAAAAGACAAAAAAAAAAAAAAAAAAAAAAAAAAAAAAAAAGGGAAGAAAACTAACATGTGCACGGAGACATTTACTTGAACCAGATACATGGTAAAAATACATGTACAACATGAGTACAAGGGCTTTATTATAATAAATTCCATAACTTTGGGGGAGCTAAACATGTACAACAAGAGTACAATATGTACACAAAATGTAATGAGACATTAGGATCAAAACAGTGAACAGAAACTAGCACCAACATTTTCAATCATAATGTCAAATCAGGATCATCTTCATAATCAAAATCTTGTTCAGTTGAAGGCCTTAATCTCTTTGCATCCCTTGGACCACCTCTTCCCTTCTTTGGTTTACCCCTAAGGGTGCACACATGCAGATATCTTAGCCCAAAATCCACCAAGGTTTTGACTTTTTGTACATATTTTCCAAGATATAAGATATTTCTATACACTTATTTATTTATTCTTAATTTAGAAAAGACACTAAATTCAACAAGATCAAATCAAATCAAAACACGCATTCGTTCAGTACTTACTGGCCATTTGCATAAATTCCACCACCTTTTGAACGACCAGGACCGAAATCCAGTCTCCCATCTGATATAAGTGGATATACAATGAATTAGCAGACAATAAAATTGACGGCAGTAATGTTAACGAAATGCTTGGTTATATGAACTCACCATCTCTACCAGTTGCTAGATCTTCAGCCTATAGTAAATCAGATGAAATTAAATGCATGTTACATGTTAGAAATGACCAACTTGCAAAACGATATGGATGTTTAAATAACTTCACTGAGAAAAACAGGGTTGTACTAACCAAAGACGGGTCATGAGGACGGTGAAGTACTAACCTATACTCCAACAACTAAGCTGGACACAATTGACCAAAAACCATACATTTGAACATGGGTGAAGTATGTTTTTTATACCCGACATTTGTGAAATTCTTCACAAGTATCCCTAATGTTTAATTTGATTCAATATTGTCCCTAATGTTGGAAATAAGTTTCAATTGAATCAAAATTAAATATTAGGGGTAGTTTTGAAAAATTTAGCAAACATTAGGGACAAAAAGTATGCTTTATGCTTTGAACATTCAAATAAGGGTCAAGGAAAAAATTCTAAGCATCAATGATGTTTAACATTAACATAAAATTTGCCATTAAAAATATTCTGTTTCAAGTTGATTGAAATGATTAATAATAACATCAGATCAGACATTCTTTGGTTAAATTGTCACAAAATATACGATAACATTAAAAGGATGTAGACGCTGAAAAAAAAAAAACAATTTAGAGCATAGGTTTATCTTCATTTCTTCCTATCTCAGTCTTATGACATAGTTCTCACAAGTGGGCAGCCTTTTTTTTCTTTTTTTTTTTTTAAAGTTCCTGGATTGAAGATTATCCCAGAATATCAGAAAATACCGCAGGCGAGGTCACTGAAGATAATGAAAAGAGTCTATCTTCAGGCTGAAACTTTCTTGACCGCTTCAAGCTGCCATGAAGAAATTATATTCACCAATGTCATATAAAGATTGAAACATTAGTCAAGCTATCTTTAGCTTTATATTCCACCTAGAACATGCAAACACATTCGAGTTTCTATATATATATATATATAAAATGATCGCTATCAATGCAAGTCCATTGTGTGGCATGTTTGCAGTGAATGCAAGTTACAAATTCCACACAATAGCCTTTCCCAAGAATCAAAATCACTGAATATTTTAATATATGCCTACAAAATACAGCTTTCAAATATGTACAGAAGATCATCAGCATGCTATCATCTATCATATTCTCCTGAAGATTACCAAAATCACAAAATAAACTTCTAAAACTAAGAGAATCAAGGGAAGAGGTCCCTTGATCATAACAAGTCAAGAGAGAGTACGAGAGTCAGGATTATTTCAAAAGTCCAAATCATAAAAGAAAAGGAGAGCCAGAGATAAGAAGCTCCATACAGTGCAGTGTTCTTTGATGAAGACAGGAACCCTTCAAATCCTTTTAGTACATTGCCACATTGCCCAGGATCCTGTAAATAACTTGTCTCCATATCATAAACCTGTGTTGAGAGAAAAACGTTATCCCCTATTCCCCTTGTCTTGTATGAGTATATCATAATGAAAGATATTGCACCCAAAGTACACCATTGAATACCCAACCCCAACTCAACAAGAAACATACAACTGAATCCTATTGCATTAAATTAACATTAACATTAACTTGAACATGAAATTGTTTTTCAAGTCAAACGATTATTTTTTTTTTACAAAAGAAAGAATTTATTAAGATAAGAGGAGTAAATATAAAGAAGTGGAGGAAAAGGGATCCTCTTAACTTAAAAAAATACAAAGAAAACTATAAAATCAGTGGATTGTAGATTTCCAATTTCTTAAGATATCTGGGGAGGGAAAGTCCTCTGAAGAGTCCATATGCTTTACACCAAATAGATGATGGACACCTAATTCTATCCCAAACAACAAGTTTTCCTAAGAACCTATCAATAGAGGTGCACATATTGTGTTCTAATCAAATACTCCATAAATATGGTATATAGAGCACATTGCCACAAAGACTTTGCCCCTTTCTCCCAAAATCTGCAAACTTAATCAAGATGTATGCAAGTTAAGTGCCCAATTTAGGTTTAAAACCTAAATTCAGTCTCTTAAGTCTTACCAAAAACACAGGGGAAAAAGTAGTCAATTAAGATCGAAAGACACGAATTTGTCCTTCACCACACACATTGGTCCTTCACTGTCTTACTGTATCCTCATCCGACAAGTTAGTTTTTTCATCACTAAATGGAACAAACATATTATATCCTCTTGTGCAATTAAGAATTTTGTCCAAAAGAATTGATATGTCACCTTTTTCAAATTGTGAGACAAATTTATCAATTTTGAATCACAAAGAACAACTCTGTAATCTATGTTTCTTGTCAGGGTGAGAGTTGAGACTAGGGTTTACTTAGGTTATAGTACATTTTACCCAATTTGCAATCCTATCTCAAAAATTAGCATAAAATGAAGACTCTATAAAGGAACACTGTGAAAGTGAATAGAGACAAGAATAATATCCACCAATTACTAAGCAAAGCACAGCAACGAACACAGACACCAAGTTGGAAAATTTACCTGCTTTTCAATGCTGCGCAAATCTTCGTGAAGCTTGGCTCTCCTACTAAGCAAGGAAGCTAGCATTGCTGAAGGGTTTACGGTACCCTTTTGCCCTAAAACGTGATGAAGGGTACAGAATCACATACAACACTGTCAACACAGTGTTGAATTATTGATTTAAAAACAAAAACATCAATTCAATTCAATTGAAGGGTGAAAGGAAGAAGAAAAGCTTACCTTCCGGTTCCATTTTGGCGCGAACTTAAATTATTGCAAGCTTGGTTGGAAAAAAACGATGAAGATAGGAAAAAAAAAAACCCTAAATCCCCAAATTTAGCATTTTTTGTTGCTATGTGCGGGATTTTCAATAGGTTTTTATTTGAATTCTAGTTTAGTAGTCAACAACTAAAGGAAGAATCAATCATGCCGTGCCAACTGCCAAGTCATAGATGAATTTTTAGGGAATTTTTTTTAATAGAATTAAGGTTTTTTCTGTCTCTATAGAATTAAGGTTTAATTATTGTATTGGTTCTTGTAATTTTATTAAATTTTTAATTAATTTTTTATATTTTTTAATTAAATTTTTATAATATTTTTAATTTTGTAATTAAGTTATTTTTATATAAAAAATATTAAAATTAATAGAATATTTTTTTAAAAAATACATGCAAGTCAAAGATTTAGTTAGATTTTTAATTATGAATATTTTTAATTTACGAAAAATTATTTTATTAATTTTAATATTTTTTACACTAAAAAGAACATAATTATAAAATTAAAAATAGTATACTCAATTAAAAAAAATATATATAAAAACCAAATTAAAAATTTAATAGACCAACAAAATAATTAAACTTAGAATTAAATTAAAAAATAAAAATTATCACTTAAATTTATAAAAAATATGTATATTGTATATGGTTTTTTTTTTATTTTTTTCTTATAAAAAGAACATTCTTCACTCTAGCACTATCTGAATTTTAAATTTTTACATTATGAAAGAATGACACTTATATACATAACAGAATAGTTAAATAGTTTAATTTTAATATACTAATAATGTAAAATATTTTATACAATATATCAAAACTAAATTTATAATTAAAAATATAAAATATATATAATAAAATAAATAAATAATTATCAAACAAAGAAATATTTTATTTTATTAAAAGTAAAAAATATTTCTTTTTTTATCCTAAAACTAGTTTAATTTTAGTTTTAATAAACTAGAATAGTACGAGTCAAAAATAAAAAATTAAAGAAAAATAATCAATCTATAATATAGAATTTTTTTTGATGAGTTCTATGGTGTTTTTGTTATGGTACCTAAATTGCTTAACTTTCCTTCTAAAGTAAAAAATAAAATGTTTAAAATAAAAAATAAACTATATAAAATTTATTAAATATTTTTTTTTTTTTAATAATTTAGGTACAAAATGACAGAAATTATTTTTCTTATGGATGCAGGGATGGTATATTGGCTGGATATTGGCCAAGGAGGGATATTGCTGGAGTATGGAACCAACGGTCAACACGCCGGGGACGTGGTGCCTCAGTCGGTGGCTACGTGGCGGCACTCTCTCAACACGCTGGGGGCATACTTCCTGCGACGTGGCGACCCTCCTCCACCACGCCGGGGAGTGCTGACTCACCACGCAGGGGGCGTAGAGCCTGGAGACCCGTGAAGCGCAGCAGAGATTCCCGCGGAGTTCCAATGCTACTACTGCACCACGTGGGGGCGTGCTGCAAGCTGCCTGCATGCAGGGGACAGCCCCCTCCTCCGGTAACTAGCGAGCTCTCTCCTTCTTCTATATGCATGTTTCGTTGCATATTGTAAGGGAAATAGTTGCTGAAGCAAAGAAATTAGAGAGAAGGAAAGAAGTGTGGGCTGTCTGGGTGTATAGGTTTAGGGTGAGAAGAGTGTAGTGAGTAGTAGTGAGTAGTAGTTAGTAGTAGTGAATTAAAAGTTTATACGGTGAAAAAATTTTTAGTTTTAGGGATTTAAAAAAAATGGTACGTAATTATATGACGCCCGAAAAACATATTATCAACTATTTGGATCATCCTATTTATGTAAGTTGGCAAATTTTATTTTTTTTCTGTATTTAAAATTTATTTTTTATGTATTTATATTTTTTAATGTATATATATTTTGTAATGAGAATATTATTTTGTGTATTTTATAAATATTTTAACAATATAATAATAGTTTTTATGAAATAAACGTTAATAATAATAATATGTAATTTTTTTAATATTTTTTTTTAATTTTTGTTGTTATGAATATATTCAAGAATAAAAAAAATATTTTGACTTTTTTAACATAAATATGTTGCGTATATTAATAAATAAATATTATAATAAATAAAGAATGTTTAAAATATTTAAAATAAAGAATATTATAATAAATAAATATTTAAAATAAATATGTGAATGTTTATTAAAATATTTATAAGGATTATTATTTAATTAATATAACATATATCTTTGTTGATGTAGTCTAACAGGAATTTGTTGGTGCGTAAACTGGATCCGCCACATACGTGGAATCCGATGGTGGAGAACTACTTACGCGCCACGGGATTCTACCACGTCTCTAGAATTGGAGTTATAAGAGGATTTCACCCCATGTTAGTTGCTCTGGTTGAAAGGTGGAGGCCTGAAACCCACACCTTTGTATTGCCGATCGGTGAGGTTACAGTGACATTAGAGAATGTCGCTCATATATTCGGCCTACCTATTGATGGAGAGCCTGTCAATGGATGGACAGATAGTAGTAGCGACTTCGTTCAAAGTCAGGGCATAGCGATATTCGGTCGTGAGCCATCAGTCAGTCATAATGCGAAGTCCTATATAAAGCTGGGTTGGGTTCGACGTATCAGAGACGCAGAGCCGTTGGACACTAAGGAGTCCATCAGGAGATACGTCAGATGTCAGATCTTCTGTTTGTTAGGGTCGACCCTATTCACGGGCAAGTCAACCACATATGCCCATGCGAAATATCTACTATTGCTTTGCGATTTCGAGCAGATCCATACTTATAGTTGGGGGTCAGCATGTCTTGCGCATATTTACAGAGCACTATGCCGTGCATCACGATATGATACAAAGGAGATGGATGGCCCTCTGAATCTGTTGTTTGTTTGGGCATGGGAGCGAATGCTGTGTCTTGCTCCCGTACCGAGACAAACCCTTTTACCGGCCGAGATATCAGTTGCCAGGAGGTAATAAGTCTTATTTTAGTCATGTGTTATATTCATGATGCATGTTTGACTTATGGTGAGTTATTTAAATTTTTTCAATTAATAATGTATCAGGTGGAGTCATTCGAAACGGACCACAGCGTGGTTATCCAAGACCATAGAGACATTCAGGCATGATATAGACTACATGCAGGAGGTAAATAGTTATGATTTTTCTGTTTCATTTTTCCAACCATTATTGTTAGGGTTCTAATATACCAATAATACTGTGGCAGTTTAAGTGGCGGCCGTACCACGGATTGATCGTTCCGGACGAGTTGCATCCCTATCTTGAGGTGTGTGACATCGTTGCTCCGTTGTTGTCATTCGAGTGTGTCGAGTGGCACCCTGTGGATCGAGTGATGCGTCAGTTTGGATATGCACAACCTCCTCCGCGGGCAGCAAGGGATATTCCACTTGATCAGCATTGCATCGTTCTACGCGGAGTGCAGCTTCATGACTGGACAGTTTTGCATGGGCCATGGATAGCGGAGTGGGCCAACAGGCGACACAGTCGATTGCGAGATCAGCACCCCTTCCGACTGGGATTTTTTACCGACGGTGGAGTCCTGGGATTGGTACGTATGCTCCTACGGACATCTGTTGAGATTGACGGGGTACATTCCTCATCATCCACAGCCTCCTGCCCCACAGCCACCTGCCCCACAGCATACAGTGTTTGAGCCGATTCCTTATTATATACCACAGCCACCGGCCTACAGTCATGGTAGCCATCACACTCAGGGCAGCCACCATTCTCAGCACTCTCAGCACAGCCACCACGCTCAGAGCAGTCACCATTCTCAGCACAGTGACCAGGGTCAGTCTGGCCAGCATCATGATCCCATACTTACTATTCCTTCCGGTCATGATTGGTTTGACTTCTCCAGCAGCGGACACGGAGATCAGCAACTACAGCATTGGACCAACGCTGATTTGGGTGGCTGGTCAGATTTTAGTGGTATCCCTTCACTGTCGGTGTCAGCTGATCCACATAGGGCATCAGTAGATATGGCCCATGGTTTGCGGGGTTGTACTTCCGACCACACGTCAGGGAGTGCGTCATGTGATAGTGGTTTTATCCAGCGTCAGCGGGCATACACAGTTGTTAACACGTTCAACCCCGGTCCATCCGCTTCAGCAGAGGCAGGCAGGTCGGCCGCTCCGACAGATGCAGGTGGGTCGGCCGCTCCTACAGAGGCAGGTGGTTCGGGAGCTCCGGGGGTGGATGACTTAGTTCGAGGTCACCCATATGACCTACGGATGGAGCGAAATCCACCTGATAGGTATACTCCATTGCGGTTCGGTCGGGGTATTATGGGTAAGGGACTGAACTACTTAGCTGGAAAGAAGTGAGCTTCGGTTTAGGTTATCTAGATTTTATTTTCAGAATTAAGTTAATGTAATTCGTGTTTAATATTTGGTTTGTTAACTTATGTAACCCGTAGTTCTTTTTTTGTATATTAACTTAAGGAAATCAGTTAATGACAATATTAAGCAGACATTAAAATATCAATGGATAGACTTCATTTGAAAAATACAAACACGTCTGATTTCAAAAGTATCAACTGATAAAATGCAAATTAAAAAGTACAAACATGACCATATTAAACTACGAAGCAGCACCACTCGGTCCAGCACGCTGCGGACACCTACTCCGACTATGACCCTGAGCACCACAGAGACGGCATATCCGAGGACCATGCATGTCACGTGAGTCCATTTCATTCAAGTATCGGGTCAGTTTGGGCCTGCCTTTAGACGTTCGCCTCAGGGCGGGATTAGCGACCAATGTGGGTCCCTCATAAGCAGGCCATGTCTCGGGATCTCCTAATGGTGTGAACTCAAATTTATATACCTTACGAACTTCCATCATCTTGTACACATCATGCACATAAAACTGCCAATCGAGACGCTGGTTAGCATAGCAAGCAATAACATGGCGACATGGTATTCGTTCAACCTGAAAGTGCCCACAGTCACACGTCCGTCGCGCAAGATCAACAACTAACACCTTTCCAGTAGTCATTTTGCGCACCTCAAACATCTCATTTCATCTATCAAAGCGGTGCACAACTATATTCCCAGCCTGTTGCATACTTGCTTCTATCCGCTGTTGCGCAAATACGGAGTACGTAAATCCAGCACGCTTGCATTCGTGAGTCTCGGCACTCTTCCGCGTAAAGAGTTCATTTAACCTATAATATATTGCTCAGACCAGCGCCAACACAGGTAGATTACGGACACCCTTCAACACTGAGTTAATGCACTCGACAAGGTTCGTTGTCATATGACCCCATCGATGTCCCTCGTCGAATGCCAATACCCAATGTCTGAGTCCGATGGCATCGCACCACCTGGCATATGCCTCGCCTCGCTCTTCCAACCTCTTATAGTTGATATTGTACTCCTCCACCGTTCTTGAATACCCTATGTTGACAACAATCTTCTGCAAGTGAGGGACTTTGAATGCCCTTAAGAAGTTACTGCCGATGTGTCTTATACAAAACATCCACCATGCTCTTGGAGGTTGCCAGTCACCATCGGAACGATTAACTGCTGCCCGTATTGACTCATGCCGATCTGAGATCATACCCACACCATCTTTTCTAACAACATACGTTCGCAGATTCCTGAGAAAGAAGTGCCACGCATTAGCTGTCTCCCCTTCCACCAATGCAAAGGCGATAGGCACAATGTTCTGGTTCCCATCTTGTGCAACAGCGACTAGAAGTGTACCTTTGTATTTTCCGTATAGGTGTGTGCCGTCAACCTGAATCAGGGGCTTGCAATGCCTGAATGCCCTGATGCATGGATTGAAACTCCAAAATATACGATGAAGTATTTTTACACCTTGTGCCTCCTCATTCCCGTTGTACAGTGGTCGTGTTTCTATTTGGACAACTGAACCAGGAATCTTCTACACCATGACCGAGAGCCACCATGCCAAGGCTTGGTAAGAATCCTCCCAACCACCAAAAACTTTGGCTACGAACTTCTGCTTTGTCAACCAAGCCTTTCAATAACTAATGGTATAGTTGAACCTTGACTGGACTTCCGCAATTATAGATTTCACCTTGATGGACGGGTCCGTCTCGACCAATGGCCTTATATCCTCAGCAACTGTATCCGAGTCCAACTTGGAATGATCTTGTGAAATCGTTCCGATTGTGCACGTGTGCCTACCGTTGTATCTGCGTATCTCCCAACAACCTTTTTTCCATATCAAGCTGGCTCGGATAAGCCAGTCACATCCACGCCCGTACATCTTGTATTTTGCATAGAACGTCTGTGGCTCAGACTCATACACATCATAGTCAACTCCTCTATGATGAGTTTGGAAAACTCTAATTTAAATTAGTGATGATCAAACATTATTAATATGATTAATTGCAAAATTATTAATTTGATTCCAAATTTGTTAATTAAATAATTTTGCTATGCAGGTTTGTTAATAGGTCGAAAAGAAAAGATCCTAAGCCCAATAATATCAAACTTCAGCCTTATACAAATTTGTCATATGAATGTTGGCTGAAATGTTTTATTTTTTTGGGCCAATTTAAATTATTATTGATACAAGCCCAAAGTATTTTGCTTGCTTGGTCTGAAACCAATTGAGAGAGGAAGCAAATATTTTTGCCTTATGCTTCTAACGGATTTCATTTCCATCATATGGTGGATTTCAAATTTTCTTTGCTTAAGTTTATTACCTTGGAAACATGAAAGAGAAAATGTGATTTGATTGCAATTAAGTGTAGCTTACACGCTACTACACAAAGCATGGAGAGTTGCACCTAATTAATTTATCTAACACTCATAGCTTTGCTTTTCTTTCTCTTTCTTCTCTCTCTAATCTTTCTTCTTCTTTTGGTCATATCACAGAAACCATGGAAGCTAAGCCTAGCCACCGAAAAGAAGGAGAAGTAAGTAACAAGACCATCACAATGATGGCAAGAAAAAGAAAACAAAAAGTATGTTGTGGCTGAGATTCTCATCACTTCTGGTAAGATTTGGTGAAGAGATCTTGGCTTCTTTATACCCAAAAATGGATGAAGAAGATTTCGGTCAGTAGAAGAAGATCCTTGGAGGGATGGCTTGACTCTGATTTTGCTCAACCACCATAGGAGGTAGCTACAGTGGCTACGTGATGGAAGAGGCAGAAGTTGGAGCAGATGAAGCTGTCATCATCATGAAGCATCAAGGGGTAGGAGTCCATCTTAGGGTGCAAGGCAAGATGGAAGGCTCGGATTGATGAAGATTGGTGACCAAGGAAGGACCAGAGGTAATTGCATGTTAGGTTTTACATTCAATTTCCTCTTCTCTCTCTCTGGCCGAACCGGTTTGCATGAAGAAGAAGATTAGCTTGGTTTGTTTGGTTTCAACCGTGGAGGCTTCTCCCTATATATAAGGGTGAACAGCCAGGGCTTGAAGCAAGGAGTGAGAGTGCAAGGCACAGAGTTCTCATAGCTACCTAAGCTAACAGAAGTTCTTCTCCTTCAATGTTCTTCATTTTGTAATTTTTCTATTTAATTTTGTCTGTCTTGAGTCTCATGGAAAAAGGCAAACAGTGAGGTTTGTATGAAAAAGCCATAGAGCGAAAAAAGGCAGAGAGTGCAAAATTAAAAGAAAAAGCCATAGATGTCCTTAGAAGTCCTTTGTACATCTGTGTTGTGTTTCATGATTCTGTGGGAATCCCCTTGCAAGTTGGGTTAGCACTTAGCAGTTGAAAGCTTGGCAGTAACTAAGTCAAGTTCAGAATTGGGGTTTAGATTCTGGACTTGTCCTAGATAGGAAGGGTAGTTCCTAGGGAGAATTGGTGTTTGTAATCAAGAATGATTATAGTGAAATTCCATCATTGTTGTGATGGAAACTGGATGTAGGCTGCCTTGCACTTTGCAGCTGAACCAGGATATATCTTGGTGTAATTTTCTCTCTCTTCTACTCCATTTTTGTTTCTGCTGCCTAGGAGATAAAACTGAAAAATATCTCGTGCCGAGTGACGAGACAAAAAGAAAAAGTCTCGTGGCTGGGAACGAGACAAAAATCAAAAGGTCTCCAGAAGTTGTTTTAAAGACCATCAAGTGTTATTAAGTG
This sequence comes from Arachis ipaensis, assembly GCF_059453495.1. Classification (NCBI taxonomy): domain Eukaryota; kingdom Viridiplantae; phylum Streptophyta; class Magnoliopsida; order Fabales; family Fabaceae; genus Arachis; species Arachis ipaensis. The sequence continues at coordinate 18,411,808 of NC_142437.1, read as the reverse complement.
AAAAAGGGGCTAAGATTCAACCCCCTTCTCTTAGCCACTGAAAACCATCACTTTAGATATAGTGAAACTTCTAATTACTGCGACAACCGACTTTCTAGAACTGTATTCCATTCCAATCCGGAACTCTCCGTCCTCAAGATCAGCAATTCCTACAGAAATCCGAAATCATCGTTTATTGATCAATCCAAAGTATAAACTAACAAAAACTTCTTATTTAGTCAACGCGTACCTATGTTTGCATATTCCAGAAACTCGGGGGTATGCATGGCGTCGAGATCCAACTCACGCATAAAAGGTGGAACGCCCATCGGTTGACTGCTCGAGGGATGAACCACTACATTCTCTGCTGTTGCCTCAACTCCCACATCACCATCCTCATCTTCGTCGCCGGCTTCATAAGTGGCTTCGAAGTCCTCTTCGCTGTCATTATTCATTCCTTCGTACACTGCAGCTCTATCATCATTTACATCTATATCATTTTGGACCGCTACTGCCTCTACAGCTTCAAACTCAACGTACAACTCAATCTGTGGGTGTCGCATATGTGTCTGTCGGTGAATTTGAAACATATTCTGCATACTCGCTTTATCCGTGATCGGCATGGTATCAAATCGTATTAGACCACCAAAAACTACAATCGGATTCCGGTACAGAATTCTGCTCACTCTCATTAACGTACCATTCTCCATGTTTTGACAGAGGCCGTTCTGCAGCTCCATTAACGTCATCGTGCATGGAACCACAAACGAAAATAGATTCTGGGACACAAATCTCACTCCCTCATGAGTATTACGTATTATCTCACCATTACGATACACCACCAAATTTGCGGTGCCCTCCATTACAATAACAACAGCCTCAAAGAATCCTCACAACACACTCAAATCTTACTCAGTATGCAAAACACTATCGAGCTCTGCCTTATATAGAGGGGTGTACTTAACACGCCCCCCACGTGCTGCCTGCCTCAGTCAATCACGCTTTGACACGTGTCAGAACGCCCCTGCGTGCTGACTCAACAATCCCCCCACGTGTTGCATACTTGGACCAATCAGCCTTCGCCATGTCAGCACGCCCCCAGCGTGCTGACTCATCACGCCCCCCACGTGCTGCCCCTCGTAGCCAACCAACTTCTGCCATGTCAGCACGCCCCCTGCGTGCTGCCTAGTTGGCTCAACCACACCATGCTACCTAGCCTCCACGCCCCCCACGTGATTCAGGCACCACGCCCCTGCGTGTTGTGCCTTCATCTGACACGTCCATCTGTTTTTAATACACACAGTATCTTCATTTTCAGCCAATACACCACAATATTTTCCATATCTAAATTAATGATAGGCAATATAGCATTTACTTTTTTTTAATGGACAATAACTATATGTTGTACAATTATATTCTATCATGGTAGATTTTGTCATAATGTGAAGCTGCAACATTTTCTGTACCAATAGGGTAACTCAAACTAGACTTTGCAAAGAAGAGAAATACTTGACAAGTCCCTGTTAACATGCAAGTAGCGTGATGTATGCGGTGAAAGTAGCTTTTCCAACACAAATGCGACGTGTCGCACCAGTTTTATAAAAAAATTCGTGTTGTCCCATCGAAGAAAAATCACTTTTTTTATCCATTTTTTTCCTTCGTTTTCTTTCTCTCTAAATTCATCTCATCCAAACAAAGTATAAAAGCCTCCCACCTGGTTCTCCTCCTCACTCGTTCAACACATTGTAAAGAGAGTTGAGAGAGTATTTTGGTTTACTGAGTTTTAGAGAGTATTTTAATGTATAGATGTGAAATTTATATATAAAAAATTTTAAACGGGTATTTAATAAAAATAATACATAATTATATGTCGATGACAGAACATATTATCAACTATTTAGATAACATAATTATGTAAATTTTTATTATTTTCGCTAATTTAGAGCTTATTATTTGATTAATATACTAAATATAATTAGTTTAGTTAATATTATTATTAACAATATTAGTATAGTTAATCATTTGATTTATTTTTTGTAGATTTTCTGTGATGATAGTATTATTATTTTTTCAACTTTTTGTTATTAATTTTTTATTTTCTGTTATTATTTAATTAATTATTAATAAATATATTTATCGGATATGTTGTAATTCTTTTTTATTTTCTGCTGTAATATAATATTTTATATTTCTTTTAAATATTGAAATTAATAAATAATATACATACAAAAAAATTTGAAATTCTGTGTAGTAATTTTTTTTATTTTCTGTTATAGTATTATTATGTTATTTTAAATTTTAATGATTAAAATTAATAAATAATATAAATGTATAAAAAAATTTTCAAATTTTCTGTAATTATTTTTATTTTATTATGTGTTATAATATTATTATTTTATTCTAATTTGCTAAAAATAATAAATAATATAAATATAAAACATGTTTTTTAATTTATTACAATTATATTTTATTTTATTTTATTTTAATTTGAAATTATTAAAACTAACTAATATTTTTTATAAATATTAATAAAAATTTTGAATTTTCTGTAGTTATATTTTATTTGATATTCTCTTACAATATTATTATTTTGTTGCAATTAGTATTTTTTTTAAATTAATAAATGATATAAATATAGAAAATTAAATTTTATTCAAATTTTATATAATTATTTTTTATTTTTTATTTTTATATTATTAATTTATTTTATTTTGTAATTATTAAAATTAATATTTTATAAATAAATAAAAATTCAAATTTTCGATTATTATTTGTTATTTTATTTTCTGTTACAATATTATTATTTTTGTTTTAGTTGGTGTTTATTATAACTAATAAATAATATAAATATAAAAAATTAAATTTTTTCGAATTTTATTTAGTTATTTTTTTGTTTTAATATTTATTATTTATTTTATTTTATAATTATTAAATTAATATTTTTGTAAATGTTAATAAAAAATAAGAATTTTCGGTAATTATTTTTTATTTAATTCTCTGTTACAATATTATTATTTTTGTTGTAATTGGTATTTATTAAAATTAATAAATAATATAAATATAAAAGTTTAATTTTTTAATTTTATTTAATTATTTTTTATTTCAATTTTAATATTATTTATTTTTTGCATTTTAGTTGAACTAGGCTAATAAGAATATTTTGCCCCTTAAACTTGATCCACCGGAGATGTGACATTCGGCGGTTGATCAGACCTCATAAACAATGAGATTCTACCACATATCAAGAATTGGAGAAATTAGAGGAAATGGTGCGTTGCTAGCTGCTCTTGAAGAAAGATGGAGGTAGAAGACTCACACTTTCGCATTACTGGTCGGTAAGGTTACGGTGACACTCGAAGACATAGCACATATATATGTCCTGTCGATTGATGGAGTGCTCATAACCGATTGGACTGATAACAATCATAACTTCTTGGTCAAGCACAACTTAGCGATTTTCAGCAGCAAACTTTTGATTAGTCCCTCCAAAGTTACATAAAGTTGTCTTAAGTTCGTCATATTAAAGACACACAACCTTTAGACACTTGGAAGTCTGTTCACTGATACGTTAGATGTCACATCTTTGATCTATTGGGTACCACTCTCTTTGCGGATAAGTCAACGACATATACCTACGCAAAGTATCTACTATTGCTCTAAAATTTTGAGCAAATTTATACTTACAATTAGGAGTCAGCAACTCTCATGCATCTTTATAAGTTATTGTACCGTATATCAGAATACAATTACAACGAAATGGATGATCCACTAATTAATTTGTTGTTTGTTTAGGCGTGAAAACGAATGCTGTAGTTTACGCCCATTCTAAAATAGCAGTTTACACCAACTGAAATACCGGTTGTAATGAAATAACAGTATTAATAAGTTAATCGAATTAGATTCGTATTTTATTTACATTTTACTGGCAATATTAATACGGTTCAACTAGGTATCCTTTAAAAATAGTACAACATTCAGCCTTTTTATTACAATAATTAAAAAAAAATTAAAACAAACAACTAAAAATTATGAATAGATTTATTGTCTTTTTAAAATTAAATATATATTCAAAATACAATCTAAAAAAACTGAAATTTAAAATTTAAATTTTAAATTTCTGTTTCAGATTTAATATATTTAATTATTAATATATTATAATTTAAATACATATCTAAAAATTAAATTATTCAAAATTCAAAATTTTGATTTTAAAATTATAAAATAAACCTTAAACTATCAAATTATTAATTAAACTCGTACAAAACACTCAAAGAAGCAGAGAAATCACGTTTGTGCCATGTCGAAAATCCAGAGGCGCATATGAAAAATTCAGAGGTGCACATAGAGAAGTCATCCTCCGCTGTCGTTCATCCATGCTACCTTCCTCTTCCGCGCTCATCCTCAACGCTGCCTTCCTCCTTTTCGGCGCTCATTTACAACAACGCTGTCTTTTTAATGTTTAAATTTAAATTTTAGATTTATGATTTTGGATGTGTTTTAAAAATATTTTCTGTATAACTTCATAATTTTAGATGTGTTACAATTATTTTTTAATGTTTAAATTTAATTTTTAGATTTATGATTTTGGATGTGTTTTAAAAATATTTTTGTATAACTTAATATTTTAAATGTGTTACAATTGAAAAAGAAACTACAATTGAAAATATTTTAGTTTATGTATATAATTATATTCGACCATTCATAATTGTATTATTAACATTTATATTGTATTATTAAAGTTGACTGATTTTAGATGTGTTTTAAAAATATTTTGTATAAAATATCATACTATCAGATGTGTTATAATCGAAAAATAACAACACAATTTTAAATTAATTGTTGATTATAATAATTTTGAAAACTAATAAGTATCGAAAAAAATTTAACTGATAATTTAAGTAATAAGTATTATATTCATTTGATCGAATAAAAAATCAAAAGATTAATTGTATTATTAACGTTTAAATTTAAATATTTAAAGTTAGCCTGATTTTGGATGTGTTTTAAAAATATTTTGAATAAAATATCATACTATCATGTGTTATAATTGATAAATAACAACAGAATTTTTATGACTATATCAACTACATCTTCTCTCTTAAACTCCAAATTTTTTTTTGCTTCTTTGCTCAAACTAACGTAGAAAATACTTATGCAACAACTTTATTAATAAAATTAAATAAGATCAACCTTGTTCTAATTAAATCAGCAGAGTGTTTTTATGTTTAAATTAAAATATAATTAAAAATGTTGAACATGATATTTCTTAACAAATTACATAAACACATGTGTAGAAAATAATGATATCTTTCACCAATACAAAATGAGAGAGTACTTCAGCTGGAAGGTGGTGATGGTCTTCACCAATGAAAACGAGATGGAGAATTCAGCTGGCAGCATCCTTTTTGGTTTGGGATTCACTAATGCGTGTGAATGTCTCGTAGAATAAGGAATTTAAAAAACTGTATCTGTTACGTAAAGTTACGAAAGTAAAACAAAGTTACCGTAACCACCAATGAAGTGGGTGGATTTTAAAATTTAAATTTAAATTAAAATCTAATTATAGATATGTATCTACAAAATAGGAACATGTTACACTACAAAAATAATTAAATATTATTTAAATCTGATTAAAGGCTGATTAAAGGCTGATTAGTATTGTACAACTAGCATTTCCCATATTAATATTATGTGTTGCAGGTGGAGTAATTATTCACTAATCAGAACGTGAATATTGAAGAACGTGACGTCTATTAGACAAAAAATAGGCTACATGAATAATGTGAGTTTACTATTCTTTTTTACCGAATTTACCACTTCTTAGATGGTATCCCTTTTAATCCAGTTGAACTAACCGATTTGATTTGCTTTTTAAAATCATAATATTGATTACATCATTTTTTTAATAGAAAAAGAAAATTATGTTTCAGGCTACTCAATTACTTTTCAGTTCTTCCGTCCTCCTCCTAAGACGCCACAGAATAATGCCAACAAAAGCAAATTCAAAAGGTAATCTAAAAGTTAAAATGTCTACCCAAAACTAAAATGTTCTGGCACAAATTACTCACACACCAAAAAAAATCTAGAACTTAGCTGAATAATCTCAACTTTGAGGATACCAAAATCCGGCGAGCTATGAAAATGGTGGACAGAGACGAACCAAAAGTTTAAGCTGAAATAAAGTATAAAAGCAAATATCTATGGTGGCAACGATTCTATGACAAATTTGAAAGACAAAGAATTGGAAGATCTTTAAAGTAAAGGAATTGAAAACTAATAAAATACTTACAATAACTACATCCACGTCTTGAATTCTTCTCTATTTGAACTCTAATTCTATGTTGTTTTTAACTTATAAAAAACTACGTGGGAAGTCTAAATTATTAGTCAGACGGATTATCTTTTTAAGATCACTTATATTCATTAATTATTTCAATGAATAAAATATCTATCTTTGATGAAAATAATTACTTTATAAGCTATCTTTTGTTTATTGAATAATATATATTTTCATAATAACTCTGAAATTAATCAATATTAGTATATTGATAAGTATTATTGTGTCTATTAATCTATTTTTTTTATAAATTAGATGTAGATAATAATAAGAAATTTGGTTTAAATTTAGAGAGTAAGTTATACTAAAACTTAAAAGACATTTTAAAAGAAAAAATTATCCACCAGTTCCTTTCTATATTCCATTCCATATTCCATTCCATTATATAATAGTAGAAGACTAGAAGTAGATGAAGTAGATCATCAATATTTACAAGTATTTATTCTTCACAATATATCAACTTTAAGTTGGTATACTCTAGAAAATCTTGTAAAGATGTAGAGCACAAAGTATGTGCCAAATTACAGGATAAAATGAAAATATATGTAACAATGTAAAGATACATTTTTTTGGTAGACAGTCAATAATATATATAAAAATTAAACATAAAAGATAAAACCAAAAACTACCATGATTACTTCTCAACAAAGAATGCACATTAGACCAAAAAAGTACATTGGCCAACAAAGAAGTAATACATATAAGGGGAACGTAGGTGATGAAGAAGGGAGATGGTTATTAAAAGTAAAGAAACATATATATATAGTCATCAAATTAAAGAATGAAATAGACAATTACATACGTTTCCAAATCACAGAACAAATAGCACCTGTTATCTATACAAAATGACAACACAAAATCAAATAAAAAGAGCAACTCATATAGAAAAGAACCTACTTTTGGGCCGGGTGATTCGAATACCAAATTGAAGGCACGGCTTTATTATTCGTCCTAATTGTGCCAAACAACACGACTATACCTTATTTCCAAGCTCATCTTCTTGTTCATGCTCACCTGATATTTCTTCTAAAGATTTTCCCTTTGGCTCAGGCACCAAGAATGTAAACAAGAACCCTAAAATATTAACCACTCCTAATACCAACAAAGAATTCTTGACACCAATGCCGGGAGGATAACCTGCATCTGTCTTGGTCTTGTCCGGACTCTGCGCCAAATATAGAAATCCAAAAGCACCAATCATAGCACCAAGCTTGCCTGAAGCCGACGAAATCCCATGACATGTAGAGCGGAATCTTGCAGGGAAGATCTCCGCAGGGACGACGAAAGTGGTTGAGTTAGGTCCAAAGTTTGCGAAGAAGAATGTTAATGAATACAACACGACGAATCCAATGCGATTCTCTTTCTGAGTCCAGTGCTCATAAGGAATTGCGAGGGCAAACATGAACACTGTCATGAAGAAGAAACCAATCAATTGGATGGTGAATCTTCCGATCCTATCAATGAATGCGACTGTAAACCAGTATCCAGGAACTGTACTGCAGACAGCTATAAGCGTTTGAGCTCTGGCGATCTTGTAAACTTCTTCCAACGCGTTCATGGTTTCCGCAGGAGGAATCCAACCGACTGCGCTGAAGATATCTTTCTGGAAGAGATTCTGACTGTAAAATGCAACATCAAGCAAGAACCATGTACTCGCTGTTCCAAGCAAATGTAAACCATGACGCGCCGCGAATTGCTTAGAGAACAAGCCAAAATCCTTAGTTTTATCCTCCTCTTTCTTTAATTCCTCTGCTTGGAGTTCTACTTGCATAACTTTAGACATATCTTTTGTAGCCTGTTCCATGTTCTTCGCAACCAACGCCGTGTAACGCGCGGTTTCCGGCATCTTCGTCCTCCAATAGTATGTCAGTGCAGCAGGAAGAGCCCCCACCATAAGAATTACTCTCCACGCAAAATCTGCTTCTGGAACAGTTGAGCCTACCGGATCAACCTTATATGGCGGAGAATCGAATTTCGCCTTGAATATCGATGAGATAACGATTGCAAATATGCCTCCGGCCAAGATACCAAATCCCTGCATCGCGAAGACGGCGGCGATAAATGCGCCGCGAGTTTTCTTATTTGCGTACTCCGACATAATGGTGGCAGAAAGCGGATAATCTCCTCCGATACCGAATCCGAGCCAGAACCGGAAAAAGCAGAGCGTCGTCAGAACCGACTTCGGTTCCCGGCCGAACGAGAGGCCGGAGGCGACAGAGCAAACCACCATAAGCATCAGAGTCATGCCGTAGACTTTCTTTCTGCCGAGCTTGTCACCTAACCAGCCAAAGAAGAGCTGGCCAGAGAGTGTTCCGATAAAGGCTACGCCGTTAACTGCGGCGGAGACATTGGGCGGCAAATTTCCCGGCTTTGGTGCGCCGTCAACGTGATAGTATATGCGGCCGAGTAGCTTGGTTACGAGGGAAATACAAAACAAATCATAGGCATCTGTAAAAAATCCCATTCCTGCAACAATGATTGCTGTAAAATGATACCATTGTGTTTTGGCCACATCAAGTGCATTCAACACTTGAAGTTGATCCTTCGCCATGTATAATTATCTCTGAAGCTTTATTTAATCCTAGATAAAAATACACCTACAACTGTTAAAAAGGAAAGAATGTCAATAGTTAATACAAGTATTAGTCTTATAAAAAAGACTTAAAAACTATTGTGTTGTACTGTGTACTTCTACCGTAGAGTCTACAGTGACTATCATTATGATAGTTCTAGTGTAACTATATAATTTTGACAATATTTAAAAATCACACATTTTTTTATATTTTAACAATTTTTAAATATTGTCAATTTTATATAATCATTTCAACTATTATAATAATAATAATAATAATAATAATAATAATAATAATAATAATAATGATAATAATATTTATTATTATCATTATTATTATTATTCGCATACAAATTGAAAATATAAATAGTATACAAAATAAGCATAAAAAAAAATCTAAAAAACACAATATTTATCTTTTCTGCAACATGCATCAGAGTGAGCCTCTAATAATAATCACTATAGCATGCTGCTGCTACTAATTGAAAACACATGTAAATAAGGTAACGTGAATATAAAATATTTTCAATTTTCATACACAAAAACAATTAACCTTCTAAACAAAAGGACAAACAAAGCAATGAGATAATTTTATTTGGCTAATCTAATCAAGTTTTCATCGTATGTCAATTCAGATCTTTCTAAGGGAAAGTTATATACATACTTTCTGAAGAAATATTTGTCCAATTCTAAGCATATTTAATGCATATTTTAAAAGTATTTATAGTATTTAAAGAACCATACAAAATACATAGCTGTGATATTTCTGACGCGCACATACACACTTGAATGCATGACATAATAACAAATAAAAATTATGATGATCAATCCAGTACAGAAAATGAGAATTAATTAGGAAAAACAATATAATGTACCACGATTTTCTTTCTCTTAATGATGATTAGTGGAAAAAAAGAAACCTGTAGTCACCTAATGTATGTATACATAGTAAAGTTACACAAGAAGAGTGAAAGAATGGAAGAAAAGAACAAAATTAGAAATTATGAAAGAAACTTACCAGCAAGAATGTGAGAAGCTTTAATGAGTTTTGAGAGAGAGAGAGGAGAAGAAAGAAAAGAGAGTGATGGAAAAAAGAATTGGCTTAGCGCAAATGTGGTGAAGAGAGTGGACAATTATTAATAGGTAACGAAAATGAAGCAAAAAATAGAATTCAATGATTCATTACACAGCTACAATCGTTCTCCTTTTATTTTGATTCTTTGGATTGGTTTCTATTCAATCAAACGGTTCCTTTTGAGTCAAGGTGGTTATAATTTATATTGACTTGAGATTCTAACATTTGCAGTTGGGCCATTTGTGTGATTTTAACAAACTTTTGTAAATAATCTAAAAATTCAAATTTTCAACCATATATTTAATTAAAATTGAATCAAATATAATAATAAAAATATTATAAATCATCATATATTTATGTATAAATATATATTATTTAAATTATTTTTAGAATATATTTTATATTTTAATATATATTTTATATAAATAATTAATTTAATAATTAATTTTTAAATTAAAAATAAAACTGGAGGGACAAATATGTCATTTTGTCTCTTGAAAGTAACGTTGTCCGCAACTGACATTTCTGTAACAAATCCGCTCCCAAATTAGGAAAAAAAAAAACGAACTAAATTGAATTCCTTCAAAATATTCAACATCTCGACTAGCATAACGCAATGGATAATTGGATATTCCCCTTCTTTTTCTCCCCATCAATTCCTTGGTCAAACTCACCTCTGTAATTTTTTTGGTGACATATTCACCTTTGTAATTTATTTTACTTGTATGATTTTACGATTTGATTTTTGTATATAATAGAGAACAGCTTATTAATCAGAAGTAGTTACTCGAGTCACCAAAAAAAAAAATCAGAAGTAGTTACTCTGATTTTTTTTTTATTTTCCATAACTACAACTTTTTTAAATTTTTTATTATAATATATTACATAAATATGTTAAAATTAATTTGTAATTAAAAATTTATTATTTGAACGGAAAAACTAAAATAAACATACCCTATTAATGTGTTGTGCATTTGGATTGGTTTCTCTTGTTAAAATGTTAATTTTTAATTAAAATTTTTTTTAATAAAGTTTTAAAGGTGTTTAGGTACACCTTAAAATAAAAATATTTTAAATAAAACATAAAAAATTATAAAAAAATCATTTTGATAATCAAGAGTAATTAAGTTAGTCTAAAAATTTATTAACACAATAAAAACCTATTTCTTCTTTTTCTTTTTCTCTTTTTATGTTTTTGTTATTAATACAAAATAATTTATGTATCTTTCTATCTTTATCTTAAAAAAATAGAAAATTCCACTCAAATAAATCAATTTAAGTTGAATTAATTGTACATATACATTACAAAGAAAAAGTTCAAAAACTTTTATTAAAAATATAGAAATTATTTTGAACTGTGCATATTTTGTAGTTAAATGCACTATCAAAATATGACCGATTAGCTACCACAAAAAGAGTCGTAAAATCATCGTTAATCTGACGTAAAATATAATTTGTGACGGATTAGCTACTACCTAGCAACTAATGCTTTCCTCGCTAATTACAAATCGCAGATCAGTGAGACAAACACAATAGTCACTAATTCATCGGAAAGTTTTTTAGCTATCGAATAGATAGTTGCAAATCCATAACTAAAGTAAAAACTAATTCCATAGAAAAAATAGACTAAAAGGTAGTCGCTAATTAGCGACAAACTCTACCGCAGCAAACTCATCGCTAATTCCAAGCTAACTTCGTAGACAAAATAGAATGTTTAGTCGACGCTAATTAACGAGAAATTTTTCCGAACTTAATTCGTTGCAAGTTGTCCGCTAATATGATCGCAAATCTGTCACATTTTGTAACAAATCTATAGCTAATCTTTGAAAATTCTTAATCAAATTTGTAGGAATTTTCTTGCTAAACCAAAACTATTCTAAATGAGAAAGTAGAGTTATAAAGTAGTCGCTAATTTACTAGGAAATAATATGTAGTCAATTAGTTGCAATACTATCGCAAAATGTTATCGCAAATTCCTTTTAAACTAGTAATAAATCGATAGGTATCTCACACATATTTTAATCGCAATGAAGTCTTTAATTTTCCACCATCATCAACTGCGAGTATATCACTATACTAAAATAAACAGTGAATTATTTTTTTATAGTAATTGAACTAAAAGATTATATAGCATACAAATAAAATTAGTTCATCAAAATTATACATGTTTAAAAAAATCCAAACCATGTTTAAAGAAATTAGGTATTGAAGCTTAACCTGATAATAACTAAACCTTTGGGTTTGATCAAATGTTATTCTATCTATTCAATAGCTCTAAAAAATCATGACTAAATTAGTAAACTAATAAAGAAAAAGACTCGGTTACAATATCATGTAAAAGTAAGTATTCACTCACTTCTTTAGAGATGTTTCAATCTGGATACAAAAATGTGATCCTACTTCCATAAAATTTGTTATATATTACACATCTCATTTCTCATTGTACATTGAAAATTAAAAAAAAAAAATAAAAAATACAAACAACATCTAAGACTTGGCATATCAATTGCACAAAAAATATGTCCACCAGTTTCACCTTCAATTTCATCAATGTGATCAAAAACCAAAAACATAACACCAATATATTATTTAATCAACAACAAATTAAATGCAAAAAATTGCGGTCATCAGAATAGCAATGAAGATTAAAAAAAATTAAAATCAAGAACAAAAATAATAGAACCAATAAATTAAAATCAATAATAATTAACAAATTTAAAATAAAAATAACAATAACAGCAACCAACAATGAAGAACAACAAATTAAAAAGCAACAACAAAAGATTAGCAACACTGAAGAACAAGAAATTAAGAATAGAAAATCAAGAACAACAAACAATAGCAATGAAGAATAAACCATAGCAAGAATAGAACAAATCAAGAAGCAAAAAATAATACCAAAAAATGCCATGAAAAACCAAAAAATAATAAGGCTATATATATTAGCTACCAAAAAAATATTTGCCACCAAAAAATATATTTTTAAATAATACAAAATGAGGGCAACAAACAATATAAAACACATGCATATATGCAACAACATTAAGAAAAAATAGGAAAGAAGTGTTAGAAAACTTGAACAACCGAAACTAATGACATTGAAGTTTCGGTAAGTGATGGAGGAGTAGCTAACTTTGAATTTGGGTTGACAGAATAAGCTAAAGGAGATGTCGAGAGAACTTTCAACACCTGAAATTAAAGACATATTTAAAAAGAAACAAAAAGAGAACTAAACACATTTGCATGAAGGAACCAACTTCATATTATACTTGGTTCAAGACTAATGATAACAATCACACTACAAGATTATAAGGGGAAAAGAAAAGAAAATACCATGCTATTGAAAGGGTTTAATGAATGGCCAATTTCCTAGAAAAGTACTGGAGTGGTGGAGCCTGTTGCATGGAACAAAAAGATCAGAAATTAACAACATACAACAATATGTTAAATTGTTAATGCCTTGAACAATGTTTGCATAATGCAGCTAACATTTAAGTTTAAAATGCACTTGTCTTGATTTTCTCACTTCTCAAAATCACATCAAACTTTATAAAATCGTTGCTAACAATAAGGCAGATATATAATATATTTGTACTATTAATAAGACAGATAAAAATGCAGTAGACACTAAAAAATATGTGAATCTTCAATAAATTACAATTTTACACACAGTTTTAAAATATGAACAGAAATAGTATGCAAACACACACACACACACAAACACATTTTTAAAATATGAACAGAAACAGGAGTATGCACACACAGTTTTGAAATATGAACAGAAACAGGAGTATGCAAATACACACACACACACACACACACACACACACACACACACACACACACACACACACACACAGAGTTTTGAAATATGAACAGAAACAGGAGTATGCACACAGTTTTGAAATATGAATAGAAACAGGAGTATGCAAACACACACGCACACACAGTTTTGAAATATGAACAGAAATAGGAGTATGCAATAAAAGATAGAGCTTTAACTTTCAAAGATGAATGCATATCAGACAAGAAATTGAAGACTTGATTTCTTTTTCTTTCCTCATTGCTTAAATTCTTGACTTTAAATATTTGAACAACAAGCTCATCAACCTATCAAAGAAAAATAAAAGAAAAAAGTTAAGTCTAGGTTACATATTAGAATGTCCAGAAAAGAGCAACAAATATAGAAATTCATATGCTAGATAAAATGCTGTGAGTCATGTAACAATTAAAATTTATTCACAAACAAAAAGGATGACTGGATATAGAATAATGCACTAACGAGTTGATGCAAATGACTTATACAAAAAATTTAGGTCTCGACTAGCATTTTCAAATTGAGATATCTATCATAGTGGCTAATGAGTAAAAAGAGAGTAAGAAGCTACAATGCAATATTTACTAAGGCCACTCCATAGGGAGAAGATTTAGAATAAAAGACCAAATTGATCACTTGCTAACCTGTTTAATGACATCATTAAGACCATGACAAAGGCCTTCACAGGTAACAATTACAGCCTTTACTTCTTTTGGTTTATAATATATCTTTTCTCGCGACCCAGCTCGATGAACCCTAAATGAGTTCAATATCTCTCATCATATATGCTAATTTTATAAAATAAGATGAATTACAACTAGACTTAAAAAGATATTGAAACCAAAAAGTAGATGTAAGTAGCTATTTGGTAAAAAAAAAATTATCCAAATCTAGTGAAAGCAACACAAAGCCCCAATCATGATGAATAAAAATAGTAAAAGAAATTGGCAACAAGGCCGTATTTATTTTAAGTATGAATATAGAGTGTAAAAAGTCAATGACTCTTTTTTTTGAAATTAAAAGACAAAAATAAGATATTTATTTCATAGTGGTAGCATGATTGTCTTTTTTTTTTATCAAAATGTTAATTAATATAAAAATTTACACTGACAGAGAACAATGAAGAACATAATACCTTCATCTTTTTACTTTTGGTCTGAGCTAGTTGATTAGTTTTAATAATTTCTTCTACAATTTCAAAACATTACAAACTTAACTATAATAGCATCAACACATAATGAACAATAATGTCTTGATAGTTATAAAATAATAAAGAAGTTCACCAGTGTGATGCTCATTAGAACTGAAGGAAAAATCACTGGAAGTAGAATTATAGGCAGAAGATGCTCCTCTATTTACAGCAACTTGACTTAAAAAATGGTAGCAGTTACTCCCTTTACAGCAACACTGATGCAACAACACATGCATTTTTACAAACACATAGAGAGCAACAACAACAAGAGAGAGAAATGATGAGTACCTTGAGTTGTTTGGATCCTGACCTGAAATTAGCACAATCAGCCGCACCAAGCCACTATTTTTGAAGTTAATTCTTCATCCTTGCAATGATCAAGGAAAATAATTAAACTAAATTAAAAACGAACAATGGCTTCCTTAAATTATAAATAAACCCTTAAAAATTAAAAAAAATACAAACATCAAAATATTATTTAAACTTTAATGTCTAGCATTTGCCAAAACTTAGATAAATAGTATCAAATTATAAGACAACAAAAACACCAATTAAAATATAAAATAAAGCAGCAACACCAATAAGAAATTGAAAGTAACACAGCAACAACACCAACAATTAAAATACATTAACACAATAAAAAATTAGGCAGCAGCAACAAACTTTTCCAAAGATTAACAAGAATTATGAAAATTTCAGGTTTTGAGGACAATTTCAACATAAAACACACAACAAGGATTATGTTTGCTATCAGGATCTTTTCTCCAAGCTGTGAAGCTTGCTCTCTTTGAGACCAAGTTCTGATACCAATTGATGGATATCAGTGGCTAAGAGAAGGGGGTTGAATCTTGACCTCTTTTTATTTTGCTTTCAAACTGGGATTCTGTTAGGACTCTTTGAGTAGAAAAACATGAGACACTTTGGGTTTGTCTCTTGATACAGTAGGAGTCAAAACAGAATTACGAGCAAGGTGTATTATAGTGAAGTATAGCTGGATAGAAGAATCAGTAGATACTTTTGTTTTATCTCCTAAAGTGCATAACCAAAAATAGAGAAGAGAAGAAGAAGTAACACAGTCATATACCCTGGTTCAGCTACTCAGTACAATACAGCCTACATCCAGTCTCCATCAAAATAATGACGAAATTTCACTATCTTTCAACAAGATTACATTCACCAATTCTCCTTAGGATTCTAACCAATCCTATTTGGGACAAATTCAGTTTCTAACCCAAACTAGACTTGACTAAGAACTCACCCTAGCTTTCAACAGCAAAGTGCTAACCCAACTTGCAAGGAAATCCTCTCAGGATCATGACAACAAAACAGAAAAACTTACAAAAGAATTCTGAAATAAACATTGGCTTTTCTCCAAGTCTAACTCTCTTGCCTTTTTTCACTCAATGGCTTTTTCTTACAAACCTCACTGTTATGCCTTTTACTATTGAAAACAAAGAAAGACTAGACTGAGAAAATAAGATATTCAATGAGAACCATGAAGGAGAAGAATAGATAACTCAGTGAGCTATGGAAACCCAAACTTTGTACTTTCTCCCTTGCCCCAATTCTTGGCCGTTCACCCCTTTAATAGATGAGTGAAGCTTTCAAGGGTTGAAACTTGCTTCAGCACTTGTTTGACTTCTTCTCCTAAAATCAGAAGCAACAGCAGTGTGACAGAGGAGAGATAGAGTAGAAGCAGTGACTTAACCAAACATGCATCCATACCTTTTATATTATCTTTCAACCTTTTTTATCTTGCTTCTTGAATTTGGACCGTATATTCTTGCTTTGACTCCAAGTCAAATTCTTGTACGTTGATCCACAGCAGAGCTCCATGATCTTCAATATTTTCAACTTGCTACTTCTGTGCTTGTAAAGAGAAGATTTCTTCATCGAGCTTCAATGAAGCACAAATCTGGAAACTCCTTTTTGTGATTTGTTCTTCGGACGTGATCTTACCTTTTGTTCTACCCTTTTCGACTTTCTCTTCTTTGCTTGGATTTGAAAACTTGCTTTTTGTTCTTTAATTTTGTCCTAGCTCAGAACTTTCTTTTTCTTTCTTTTCTTCTGAGAAATCACATAAGGTTGGACAAAGAAAAGAAAGAGAAGAGAAATTTTTAGTTCGGTGGTAATTGAAGGTTCAGATGCAAATGAACTTGAATTACTTAATTAGCAACTAAGTGAAGAGTTGGACTTAGACTACTGTTTTGGACTTGTGATTGGTTTTGGGCCAGTTTTCTTGCTATTCTTCCATGTAGTTCAGCTACTCAATTTTTGATTAAGATGGTATAAATGCTTTGTTCAAGCTGAATTAATGTTGGGCTTGAGTTTATGATTTTTGGGCCAATTTTTCATGCTTCTTGGGCCAGTTTCAATTAAATTAGTTTTCTTCACACAAAACACAATAATCAAGCACAGAACTGGCTTTTAACCCAATAATAATGTTTAGTCATCATCTATAATATGTTGTTAGTTCTTTAAACTCAACAGATGTAGCATGCTAGACTTGGTTATGCATTTCAAAGTGTTATTGCCAAAGTTCTGAAGTTTTTTTATACTCCCCTTTCCCTAAATAAATCTATTTGTACACCTTGTTACATTGGAAAATCTCATTCTCTTTCTTTTTTTGCTACACAAATTGTGTATCATGCTCCTCTAGAGCTTGTATATTCTAACATTTGGGCCCCAGCTCCAACCTCTAGTTCCAATAGAAATAATTACTTTGTGAATTTCATAATGCATATTCTAGATTTACTTGGTTATACTTAATCAAAAATAGAGCTTAGCTAAGTCAGTTTTTGTGCATTTTCAACGTATGGCTGAATCACAGTTAAATGCTAAAATAAAGATGTTTCAAAGTAATAATGCTGGAGAATATGTTAGCTTGTCCAGAATGTTACACGAGCAGAGAATTGTCCACAGGTTCTCTTGTCCTCATGTCCATCAGCAGAATGGCATGGCTGAAAGGAAGCATAGGCAGGTTGTGGAGATGGGGTTAACTATGCTTGCAGTAGCATTACTACTTACTAGGTTTTGGGGTGAAGCTTTCCTCAAAGTAGCCAAGTTGATCAACATTCTTCCCACACTAGTGCTAAATTATATCTCCCAGCTAAAAAGTTGTTCAAAACTACACCTTCATATGAGAATCTAAAGGTCTTTGGCTACCTATGCTTCCCCTATCTACGACCTTACAATAGGAACAAGCTTGAATTCAGATCCTGTCCAAGTGTTTCCCTTGGTTTGGCACCTTACATAAGGGCTATAAATGTCTCACAAGCTCTGACAAGGTGATAATCACTCGCAATGTAGTGTTTCATGAAGATAGGTTTCCCTTCAAAGACCCAAACTCCATGTTTTATGGCTCTAACCAACCAGATTCTACCATTGTTTACTCTCCACCACCACCACACATACCCGTTCTTCCTTCTCTCCTTTCAAACCAAGTTCTGTTGTTCCTTCTCTACTTCAGGTCACAACCACAATTCCCATTTCAACTACCCCTTCACACATCACTCTATTCAACCTTCTTTGCCATCATCATCATCATCACCTCAGCCTTCCTTACTAAATTCCTCCACCCCTCTTGAATCCGCATCACATAGAGCCCCATCCAATATTCCTATTCCGATCCTAATTTTTTATTTGGAAATTGTTCTCCCTTCCATCCCTGATCAACCTACTACCAATACTAATATCCATCCCGTGATCACTAGAGGTAAAGTAGGAATATTGAAACCTACAGTGTTTCAGACTAATATTGAGCCTAGGTCTGTGTTCAAGCCCTCATGGATCTACAGTGGAAGAGTGCCATGGATCTTGAATTTGCTGCTCTTCAAAGGAACAATACCTAGACTCTAGTGCCTTTCCTTGCTAGAAGAGAAGCAATCAAGAATAAATGGATATTTCGCATCAAGTATAATACTGATGGTACGATCCAAAGCACAAAGCCAGGCTAGGCGCTCATGGGTTCTCCCAAAGGCCTGGGTTTCACTTTACTGAGACTTATAGCCCAGTTGTGAAGTCAACTTCAATCAGAATTATATTGTCCATAGCATTGGCAAAGTCTTGGAGTATTCGGTAGCTTGACGTTAACAATGCTTTTCTGCATAGTGAGCTTATAGAAGATGTCTACATGAAGCAGCCACAAGGATACAAAGAAGGTGATGGCATGCTCGTGTGCAAGCTCAACAAAGCTCTTTATGGCCTGAAGCAGACTCCAAGAGCATGGTATTTGAAACTCTCGACAACCTTGCAAGATCTTAGTTTCTCCGCCACTAAGTCAGACATTTCTATTTTTGTGAAGCACTCTCAGTCCTCAATTACTTATGTTTTGATCTATGTCAATGACATCATCATCACAGGTAGTTCAAATGAGGTAATTTCTACAGTTACTCAGAATCTGAACTATGCTTTTTCTTTAAAAGATATGGGAAACTTGCACTATTTTCTGAAAATTCAGGTCCATTAAAACAATGATAGGGGCTTAATAATGACTTAAGGGAAGTATATACAGGATCTGTTGTGCAAAGCAGGCTTGGTAGGGTGTAAATCCTGCTATACGCCACTACCGTCCACTGTGAAGATTAGAGCTATCAGAGGGGCAGTGTTCGATGATCCCCACCTCTACCAGTCAGTAGTGAACAGTCTTCAGTATCTCACTATTACTAGACCTGAACTGTCGTATAGTGTTAATAAAGTGGATCAGTTTATGCAAAATCCCTTAGAAGATTACTGAAAGTTGGTAAAGAGGATCCTACGGTATGTAAGCGATATTGCAACCTATGGCCTCAAGCTCAGCAAAGATAATTCGATGTTGTTGTCAGCCTACTGTGATTTTGATTGGGGAGGAGATCCCAATGACAGAAAATTGACTGGTGGTTTCTGTGTATACTTAGGAAAGAATTTAATTTCTTGGCAGTCAAAGAAGCAGGGTGTAGTGGCAAGATCAAGCACTGAAGTAGAGTACCGGGCCTTAGCGGATTTAGTGGCTGAACTGATATGGATCAAGGGATTGATGAGTGAATTAAAGTAGAAT
This sequence comes from Arachis ipaensis, assembly GCF_059453495.1. Classification (NCBI taxonomy): domain Eukaryota; kingdom Viridiplantae; phylum Streptophyta; class Magnoliopsida; order Fabales; family Fabaceae; genus Arachis; species Arachis ipaensis. The sequence continues at coordinate 18,391,801 of NC_142437.1, read as the reverse complement.
GTGGCAGAAGCTCCAGTTGCCTATTATGACAATCAAAGTGCAGTTCTCTTGGCAGCCAATCATATCTTGGACTCAAATTCTAAGCACTTTGAGATTGATTTACATTTTGTGCACGAGTATTTTACAAAGAATGTGATTCGAGTCAGTCATGTATCTAGTTCGGTCTAGATTGCTGATACACTCACCAGGGCATTACCCTCAGCTATTTTTCTTGACTTAATGGCCAAACTCAAGGTGTATAATTATAAAAATTTAGCATCCTTGAATTTGAAGGAGAATGATGGAGAGAATGAGCAAGAGAAAGTTAGTTACACATAATTGTTAGGTTGTTAAGCATTGTTGTTAGTATCTATTAGTGCTGTTAAGCTTCTGCTGAGTCAGCTGAATTAGTTGTATTATAGAGATTTTTAATCTGTGTCTATAAATAATGTAAGAGAGGCACGGTAGCTTGGTTCTGTGGTTCAATTTATCATCTCAAATACAATAGCCAGTACTCCCTAGTACTCACTTCTTTCTTTCTGATTTCTTGTTTTTTTTTTTTTTTTGCTCTCTTTCATTTACTACTCTGATATCTTTTAGATACTAATTCTTTATTTTTTCTCTCTCACTTTTATTCTTCTTCATAAAATTTCTAGAAAATAAATAAAATACAAGTAAACAAAAGAAGGAAGAAACGTAAAAAAAAAAAAAGAATAGAGAAAAAAGTTGTTTGAGAAAGAAGAAAACGTAAAAGAAAGAAGAGAGAATATGTAAGAAGTTGAATGTGTAATTTAAAGGAAAAATATATTTACATAGTGTTTGGTTCAAAGAAATATGAGGGGAAAGAAAATGTAAAAAAAAATGGGTAAAAAATCAAAATTTTCATTGTTTAGATGACCATAGAAAATTAAGAGGAAAAGAAAAAAGTAGTCTAGGGTCCATCCAAAATTTTTTTCGTCCACCATGAGATGAAAAATGATGGTGAAGGAGCAAATAATGATACAATTATAGATTTGTCCTTTATTTAACAAAGAAAGAAAAATTTTCAATTTCACTTTCTTTCAAATATGAAAATCTGTTTCTTGTCTCCTTCCCAATTTTTCCGTCCTTGTCACCAATATTGAAGCTTCATCCTCGTCGTCCACCATGCCACTGCAGCATCATCATCGTCGTGACAGGTCCATCACAACTTCATCTTTTCATCCTCAAAACGAAGGTGAGTCATTTTTTCGCCGTTTCTCCTAAACTGAAGTGGAAAAATCATTACTACACATAGTTTGCCATTTTCTTTTATTTTTTGAACTGAAAAATTTTTGTGATTTTATATTCCATAGATAATTCTTATCTTTGTAGTGAAAAAATAATTGATTTGCCTTCTCTACTTTCAAATGAGTCCTTTATTTTAATCAAAAAATCTAACCATTTTTCAATTTATGTTTCACTGTACCAGGTCATGTTTGATTCGAAAAGAAAATTTTTTTAACTCAGTAGCTCCTTAAAATTTACTAGCTTATGTAGAAGAAGAGAATTTGAGACTACTTATCATATAATTTTAAGGAAAAAGTTTGGTAACCAAAAAGTTTTAGCCATAATTAGCTAAAACTTTCTATAATATACTTCATTTACATCATTTAATAACAGTTTTATTTTTTAGCCCACTCTCTTATTATTCCACTTATCATATTCTTATCAACTCTACTTATTAATGATATTAATTATAATATCATATCCCTTACTATTAGGCATTCTTATAATCAATACTTAATATTTCCTTTTATAATTTGATTTTTATATTTAAAAATATAATAAAAATTAATTTGATTTTTATAATTTTTATAATTTTTATAATCAATATTTAATATTTTCTTAATATTTCCTATTATATTTTTATAATATCATATCCCTTACTATTAGGCATTCTATAATATTTCCTTTTATAATTTTTATAATTTGATTTTTAGCTCACTCTCTTATTATAAACGCTTTTTTGTTTTATTATTATTATCATTACCGTTTTTTATTGTAATTAATTTTCTTTTTTTGTTAAGTCATTTATCATCATTTAATAGAGAAATACAAAATCTGAAAGCTACCCTAATATGATTTTGTTTCCGTTAATTCAATTATTTTTATTCAAAATTCACAACTCTAATACTATTGCAAGCACAATTAGAATAGGTCAGGAAATTTTACAAGAAATCATCTTTATCATTAAATAGTATGGCATTTGAATTCAACCTTAATACGGTACCTATGGTAGAAAGTGCTGAAGAATTTGAACAACAGATGGACTCAAGGTTTTGAAAACCGAATCGGTCATCGAACCGCTCTAGCTACTGGTTCACTGGTTTATAGGTTCAACCGGTTCGACCGTGGTTGAACCAAAAAAACTATTTTATAATAAAATAATAAATAAAATATAAATAAACACATTAAAATATAATTATAGTCTAATATAAATCTTAAAATATCATCCAAATCAAAAGTGTTACATAAATCAGAATGTTATGATCTCATTTAAATACAAACTCAAAAGTCAAATAACAAAAACAACGAATCAAACATAAACATGCCAACATCCAACTGATTCAAGTTTGATAAAAATTTTCACTTATAATAGAAAGCATCAAAGCTGTTGATGGTAATACAGCAGTTCCTCCTGGAACATAAAGACCCACAGAATTAATACTTCTTGCAACTCGCTTGCATTGAACTCCCTGGTATGTTTAGAAGACTCAAAACAAAAATATTGGTGTAACACCCCAAGAATGAACAAACACATAAGCATAATTACAGAATCAAAGGACTTGGCACAAACATAATGGTGAAAATCCATAAATCAGGGGCAGTAATGCACATCTGACTAGAACTAAAATAAATCTTCCACGTATTTTGTATTTAATCTTTCTAGGAATATCTAGCCTTTTCCAAATAAAGTTGGCAAGCAACAATTGTCATAAAAGGACACCACTTAACGTATCTTTAAATAATTTATTTTCAACTGTTTAAAAAAATTGAATTAATAAAACATGGATGATCCAAAGTAAGAATAAGAATTGAAATGGCATACATACTTTCATGTTCTCAACAATTCTCTCAGATGTCTTCTGAGTAGCATGGAATGCATATATATTGTTGTAGGCCACATTAAAAGCTTCCTTAATAGCTCTATCAAGCTGTACTCCCATAAAACAACATGAAGTTAAATAGCAGAAAAAGCTGACTCTTACTCACTCAAACCAGAAAATTAGTTGCAGAATTTCAATTTCAATTTCAATTATTCAATTGAAAAATCAGTTGAAACAGGCAAACAATTATTCAATCAATTATTCAATCACTATATTAGTTCACATTTCACAGTTCACAGAAAAATAATTATTCAATCACTATATCACATATCAGTTTACAGTTGAATGACTTGAATCAGAGTTCACAAAACTTCACTATATCAGTAAACCACACAGAATCAAGCAATTATTCAATCATAAATTCATAGTTAATAAAAAAAATTACCTAGAGAATACACAAGAGACAGTGGTTGTGGAAGGGGACAGAGACACCAAGAGACAGAGACAAAGACACCGAGCGACCAAGGGAGACAGAGACACCGAGGGAGCAGAGCAGCAAACGGTGGCTTCGAAGGTCGCGATGGAGGCTTCGAAGGTTGCGCAACGGAGGCTTCGAAGGTTGCGCAATGGAGGCTTTGAAGGTTGCGCTGGCTGCTGCGTGATGGAGGCAAAGTGAGCGAGCACGAGGCGGTGGCTGTTCGAAGGAACGACGACGGCGGCGGCACGAGACAGTGGCTGGACGGAAGTGAGCTCGATGAGATTGAGGAGCCCTCCCCCTGACTGAGTGTGTGTGCGAGACTGAGAGGACTGAGGAGCTCGATTAGGGCTTGGCTGTGCGATGGAGTAATAGTTAGGGATTTTTGGGGATTGAAACGGCAACGTTTAGTTGCCTTCTCTAAAACCCGGTCGGGTCACGGTTCGGTTCGGTTCACCGGTTTGATGGCAATTTCTGAAATCTACGGTTTTGCTTATTATCCGAACCGCTTTCTCAACGGTTCACGGTTTGACTGGTCCGACTGGCCGGTTCGAACCGGTTTTCAGAACCATGCTCACCTGACGAGGTTATTGTCAGTTAATCAATTTTCGAGAATATGAAAAACTACACTAGCTTTGATGAGGTATGGTAATAAATTATTTTAATTTTTTTTTGTATTTTTATATGTATTTATAATTATATTGTACTAACTAAGTTCATACACATAACATTCATACGTTTATATATACATAACATCCATAATTACATACAACTAACATCTAAAAATTAAATTCATGTTTATTGGATATTACATCCATACACATATCATTTTCTAGTTATTGCATAAGTAACTATAAAATTAACACAGATGTTTTTAAATTTTATCATAATTAAATTTAAAAAAATGTCAAATTCTTAAATTAATTTATTCAATTAATAAATTTACTCATAACATCCATAAATTCATACACATAACATCCATAATTTCATATCAATAATATCCATAATTTTGTACTCATAATATTCATAATTTCATACATATGATGTCTATAATTAATAAATTTTTATAATTAATATTATCAAATTTTAAACTATACGTCTTATTATATTCTTCAAATTATCTCATATGTATACTAATAGGTCATGATTTTAATTATTTTAATATTTTTATTTTAATATTCGTATGTATGTTTATTTATTGATTTTAATATGAAGAGTTAATAATTATTTTTAAAAATTTATTTTTGAATTTTATTTATATTTTATATTTTATTTTTTATTTTTTATTTTTTAATAGTCTATATGCAAAATATATATTAGTAGAAGTTGTTAAAAAAATTTAATTTAATTTTTATAATTTTTGTAGAGAATTATTGCATTTTAATGGATAATAATGTGATTGAGAGATGTTAGGGATTTGATTTGGGAGGAACTGAAATTGATTTTGGAAAGAACATTAATGACTCCAGACATGCAGCAAAATGATAAGTGATAAAGAGAATAAGTGATAAGGAAGTGTATATCACTTGTTTATCAAGAGAATGAGAATTTTTACTTGATATTTCTATATTGTAATTATTCTTTGACTACCTAGCATCACTCTAATTTTAATTGTATAAAGTTATTCTTTTAGGTTGAATTCTTCAAGGTTTAAATTTCGAGTTTGAATTTTTCATATATGCTGCACATTGTATGATACGTAGAAAAACACGATTTTTATTGGCACTGTAATTTTCTGAACTTTATCACTGCAGTTGTTACTGAAATTGATAGTGCTATTTGGTTCAAAACCGGACTGAACCACAAAAACAGATTTTTAATAAATTGATTTTTATTAAAAAAAAACTATAGTTCAAAAAAATGAAAATTAAATAAAATAAATTGTCGACTAAAAAATAAAGCCTAATTTATGTTGTTTAGTTTTTATTAATTGTTAACCATAATAAAATAGCTTTTTTTTTTCAAATGTAAAAAAATAAAAAAGAAGAATACTACTTTTCTGTTTTTTTTTTTTTTTTTGGTATAAGAAGAATGGTACTTTACCAAATGATTTTTTTGTCTTATTTTGGACAATAACACTAAGGTGTCAAGATAAAATAAGATAAGAAAAGAAATTAAGGCCGTTCAAAAATAGTGCATAGTTCAAACTTCCTGATAGCCCAATAAAGAAAGAACCGGTGCTCTATTTTGGATCAGCTTTATAGATTTTCCCCCGAAGCATTGCTTGGTAAGCTTATCATAACAATGGGTCAACTTTTAAGCCCAAATATTTTCTGGCCTCAGTTCCAAAACTTTATTTTCTTACTTCTCCCTGAAAAAAACTTCCAAGCCAAGGTATGTTAAGTTTTTGGTTTTATTTTTTAATTTTGTAAATAAAAAAAAATCTAAAACACAAAGTAAAGATAGAAATTTATTTATTTATTCACATAGTTCTTAAAAACATATATTCTTAAATCAAACAGTGTCTTAGAATTCAGACTGGAATTAAAATAAATTGGACTTCTTAATTTTAGTTTACACTTTAATAGTATTTGTCATTTAGACTAATTTCATCATATATTTATTATTATTTTACATAGTTTAATAAATAAAAAAATTAATAGCTATAAAGGTGTATATTAACACACAACTATCAAGTATATATCTAAGATCATTATAACAATATAATACTTATATAGTAGACCGAATAATCTACTGTTTCATTTTTCAGACGTACATGTTTCACACATGTAGTCGTAATTGCTAATTTCCTAATGATAAAGTGCAGCATACAATTAATTAGAACTAGAGATGTGACTGATAAATGGGAGTTATATTAGTTTAGGTCAATGTAATATGTCGATTAAAGTAGTATATATGTTAGTTTTTCATTGGACTAAAATTATTGGAAAATAAATTGCCAGATCTTTATTCCTTATTGATAAAATCTTAGATTGATTTGAATTAAAGTGGTCAAATTTTTAATATAATATTCTAATAAATATCAATTGTTGTTCTATTCGATAAAATATAGAATTTTTTGTACGTAGCACATGAATTTTTGTTATAAATATATTTTGTTAGTTAAATAAATTAATATTTTAAATATATGATCTTTAAAATATTTTTATATTATCTACTAAAATTTTTGTGTTTTATAATTTTATTGAACATATATAAAAAAAGTGGATAAAAAAAAAGAAAAAGAAAAGAAAAAAAACGAAGAATGATAATGATGGCGACGATGATAATATAAAAGAAAGAAGAAAAATAAAAAGAAGAAAAAAGAGAAGAAATTAAATAAAAAAAAAAAAGAAGAAAGAGTAAGAGGAAAAAGAGAAGGAAAAAAAAAATTGAAGAAACGGGTGTATATACCAAAAAAAAAATACAAATTGACTTGATTGAATTTAGTTAAAAAATTGTTTGACTGTTTAGTATTTTAAAAAAAATTCAAAATTAATCACTGTTAATAAATATTTATCCTTTCAGTCACCAAAAAAAAAATATTTATCCTTTCAATCAATTGTTGTTGTCCAGTTCATAACCCTTCATTCTCTCTTAAATTATTATTAATGATATTTTTAACACAATAATTTGTTAGTTTAAAAAAATATAGATAGATTAAAAATATTATTTATATATTAAATTCAGTTATTAAAATTCGTCATTATGTATTTATATGTATTATTTAATTTATTTTTAATATATTTTATATTTTAATTATATTTTATATTAATAATTAATTTTAATGTATAAATAAAATAATTATAAATTGATATATACGCATTTTAATCCCATTGAAGCAGTCCTGTTGTTATGGCAGGTTACTGATCAACAATTTGTCATTTTATTTTTTAAGATTTCCCACTTAATGTTTAATTAGTTATATATTATTATATCATTGAAGATATTTAGTTTTTATGATAAGCACGTAACTAAGTCAAAATTCACATAAGCAATAATATTATTATATATGTAATTGGAATGCTATAAATTAAAATACGTACTTAGATTGACAAATAGACAATATAATACAAACGAATAAAATTACATCTTAAAAGGAAAAGGAAAGTACATGGCACAAAATTGTTGAATATGACTAGGGTTTGGTGGGATGGTTAGAATACAAGAAAGAATGTCAACCATAAACAAGTAAAGAATGTTTTTTATCTTTAGTGTTTGTAATTTGTTTAATATTTTTAATGTAAAAATTTTATCTATAATATTTTTTATTTATGTCAAAACTATTTTTGTTTGTGTTTCCTAAACTCAATGGTAATGAAGTTTTGTAACTATTGATCAAATTCTTGCACAAACTAGTACTACTAATATAGGAGAAATGCTTATTTTGTTGATTAAATTGGTGCTCAATTTGTAAACTTGATAAATCTAAGAATTGAGAAGATAATAAAATTGGTCTAATTGAATACAAGGGTACTAGTTGTTTCTTCAATTTGTAAGTATTTGTCTAATTCTTGCTTAAACTATATATACTGTAATTTATTTAATTAGTATAGAACTTATTATAAAAAATCCACATTGTTTGCATTTGAAATTTCAACAATAAGTTTCTTTATTTTTTCAAAAAATATTATTATGAACTAAAATTTCCTTAAAGGAATATTTCTTTTATACAATTGGGTTCTCTCTCCTTTTTTTTATTATTGACAATTCAAAGAAAAACTTCAAAATAAAGGAGATGAAGAACAGAGAGAAGGGAATTCCAGAATGCAAAGCATTAACAATTTACCAAAGTAATGAAAGAATCAGAAAAGGTTAAAATAATAAATGAAAAAAAAAAAAAACATTTTAATTAAACTAATAACACATTACTATATACTATATAGCTACCAGCAAATAATGCTTTCAGAAGAAGTCAAACTCAGAAGCTGTTCAAGATACTCAGAACCCAAATCCTCCAACACCAAAACATCATCATCCCTTTTGGCCTTCTTATTGCTATTGTTGTTGGTGTTATTGTTGCTATTACTAATCATCACCTTTGACTTTGACTTTGACTTTGACTTTTTTCTCATAGTATGTTTTCTCTTGAGTGCTAAAACAGGAGAAGAGCCTTCTTCCTTATTATTGTTGTTGTTGGTATTTACCATAATGTCCTTGAGTGATTCCCTAACAACTTCTTCAGGGAAATTGAGAACTGCCATGGAACCTCTTGTGGTCAACGCAGCTTGGTCATAAGCCAAAGCTGCTGCTTCAGCTGTGTCAAATGTTCCAATCCAAACCCTAACACCATTCCTTGTTGAGTCTCTAATCTCAGCTGCAAATTTACCCCATGGCCTTCTCCGTACTCCTCTATAGGGCCTTTTCTCCTTGTTTTCCCTTGGAGGGTATAATGGTAATTTTGTTGTTGTAGTCTTCGTTGTTGTTGTTGATGGCGGCAGTGGCGGCGGCGGCGATGGCGATACCGGTGGTAATAATTGGCCTTGAGATGAGACTTCTTGTGATGATGATGATGTTGATTCATTGTTGCTTCCTTGAGATCCTTCATTGTTGGAAGAATCATCATAGGAAGATGAAGATTCCTTGATTTCGTTGAAGGGAAAAATAAGGTTGTTGTTGTTGTTGTTGTTAACATTATTGTTGTTATCTTCTTCATAATTTAAGAAACACAATAAGTCTTCTAAAGGGTAATTATAAGGATCTAATAAAGAAGAATAAGAAGAAGAAAAAGAGGGATTTGATGAAGAGTAGCAGTGAGTAGTAGTGTTTTGTTGTTGGAACAAAGAAGAAGGATCAAAATCCATTTTTCTTGATTATTGGAACCAAAAAACAAAAAGTTGAATATACACTAAATTGAGATGAGTTTGTGTTGTGTTTTCTTGTGTTTTTTCTTTTTGTGTCTGCGATGATTTTGTAACCACTATTGCTGCTAGAATAATTGTGTATGCTTTTATGATGTGATGAATTGAAAAAAAAGATCTATGGTTCTTGCCTTATATACCAGTTTGGGAAGAAAACAACAGAAGGACCCAAGACATTGGATTCATAAAACAATTGACGATTTTTTTTTTCCTTTTTTATTTAAAAAAAAAGAATTAATAAAGTAGGAAAATAAAGTAATGCTGGGAATTGGGATTATTGGGCAAGGAGGATGCATGTCTTTCCTTATTTTATGAAACCTTAGATTGTATCATTGTATGTACTGTTAAACGGTCAACCTATCGAGCCTCAATATAAAATGTCAAAAAGTAACTAGGGTGGCAAATATATTTATTTTTTATTAGTGGCAACAAGGTTCGAATTAAATTCTGCTAGTCTCTTTATTAAAAATAAAAAACAAACTATTTGTTTCCCTTTTCTCTTCTCCTTCCCGGCTTCCTCTTTTATTTCATACTTTTCTTCTTTTAAAAAAAGAGAATGTTAGGGGACAATGACTTTGTTAAATAATATGAACAATCATCAATTAAATAAAAATATATTATACCTCTAAATTAACCTTCTAAATTTTAATATTAAAATAACCATCCATACACTAATAAAATGAACATCCAATATATCTATTGTTTACATTGTTTAATATTTTTATTGTTTATCCATACTTTTTCTTAAAAAAATTAGACGTATGATAAAGTATTGTTTTAATTTTTAAAACGTTATATTTAATTTCATAATGTTTTATATTGTCCTATTTTAATTTTATGGTCAAAAATATTTTTTTTTAAAATATTTTTTTCTATTATTATTATTTTTTATTATGTCATTGATAGCTCTCAAATAATTAAAAAAACTATTATGACCATTACAATTACAATTTTATCATTATTTTAAAAAAAATTCGTAATAGAAGAAAGAATATTTTTCAAAAAAAAAATTTAATTTTAACCAAAAGACAAAAAATAGGATAAAACAAAACGTTTCGAATAAAAATAAAACGTTTTAAATATTTGAGATGAAATTTAATCTAAAAATTAGAGATTAAAACAATACTTTACTATTAGGATATTAAAAAAATACACATATAAACTGAAAACTATTTTGGGTGTCAAATTTGGATTAATTGAAAGTACAAGTAACAATACTTTTTTATTATATAAGTAAAAAATAGGGTAAAAAACGTAAATAAGCCAAGGGAGCTGAGAAATTACGCAAATTCGCCAAACTGAAAATTGCTTCACGAATGAGCCAAAGCACATTACTATATAATTCGAACCAGTTACAAAAACACATAATTTGAACCAAGGTAGCTCGAATATTGATGGAACAAGTGATGCATGTAATTTGAACCTAGTTGGTTCGAACTAGGATTGAGAGTAATTCGAACTAGGTGAGTTCGAATTACACGTTGGGACGCTTCAGCAAGTAATTCGAACCTAGTTGGTTCGAATTAGTCAAAGTTTACCTCGAATACTAATTCGAATTATGCTGTTAAAAAATTAATAATTTATTAAAAAAATTTATTAAAAAAATTAATAATTTAAAAATTAAAAAAATATATATTTTATTTCATACATTAAAAAAAAGCTAACAAAATATTTAATTACGAGACTTTTTTAAAATATTAATGAGCTATCAATTCAAATTCCATACAATACTTTTTTGTCAATTTTTAATAGCTCATGAATATTTTTTAATAAATTTTTTTAATAATTTTTTTAAATTATACTACAAATAATATTTTATCCTATGCAAAATAATTTTTAAAAAATGGCTTAAAAAATGTTAGGAGCACTATAAAAATTTGTAATATTCTAATAACTTAGATAAATACATGAATGTACTCAAATTTTAAATAAAATATTCTACATAGTCAATAATAATTTAGAAATGAAAGAAAATATTTTATTCCATACAAAATAATTAAAAAATATATTTTATTCTATACAAAATAATTTTAAAAAATGGCTTAAAAGATGTTATGAGTACTATAAAAGTTTGTAATATTCTAGTGATTTAGGTAAATACATGATAAAAATATTTTTTTTTAATTTCTAAATTATTAGTGACTATGTAGAGTATTTCTTTAATGTCCTAAGTCATTAGGATATTACATATTTTTATAGTACTTCTAAAATTTTTTAAGCCATTTTTTAAATTATTTTGCATAGAATAAAATATTTTTTTGTGGTATAATTTAAATAAATTTATTAAAAAATATTCATTAGCTATCAAGAATTGGCAGAAGAGTATTGTATAGAATTCGAATTGCTCACCATATAATTTGAATCAGAGTGATTGGAACTTCCACATGCGTAATTCGAATCATGTAATATCTCACCATATAATTTAAATAATTTTATTAAAAAATTACCATGAATATTTTTTAATAAATTTATTTAAATTATACCACAAAAAAATATTTTATTCTATGCAAAATAATTTAAAAAATGGCTTAAAAAATGTTAGAAGTACAATAAAATTTGTAATGTCCTAATGACTTAGGACATTAAAGAAATACTCCACATAGTCACTAATAATTTAAAAATTAAAGAAAAAATATTTTTATCATATATTTACCTAAATCAATAGAATATTACAAACTTTTATAGTACTTATAACATCTTTTAAGCTATTTTTTAAAATTATTTTATATAGAATAAAATATATTTTTTAATTATTTTGGATGAAATAAAATATATATTTTTAATTTTTAAATTATTAATTTTCTAATAATTTTTTTTAATAAATTATTAATTTTTTAACAGCATAGTTCGAATTATTATTCGAGGCAAACTTTGACTAATTCGAACCAACTTGCTGAAGCGTCCAAACGTGTAATTCGAACTCACCTAGTTCGAATTACTCTCAATCCTAGTTCGAACCAACTAGATTCGAATTACATGCATCACTTGTTCCATCAATATTCGAGCTACCTTGGTTCGAATTATGTGTTTTTGTAGTTCGAACCAACCTAATTCGAAATTATATAGTAATGTGCTTTGACTCATTCGTGAAGCAATTTTTAGTTTGACGAATTTATGTAATTTCTCAATTCTCTTGGCTTATTTACGTTTTTTACCCTAAAAAATAGTTGGTATAAGTGATAAGTGATAAAAAAAATGTTCTCTTAATTTACAAAATTTGAAGCTTAATTATTCTCATTGTCAATATGAAAGTCCTCATTTTGATAAATAATAATATGCAAATATCTTAACAAATGTTCAAAGAAGTTGAAAACGTATCTTATAAATAATTCCAATAAATATATAAAATAGGTGACCAAATTTATTATTTTTATTTTTTCATAATATTTCTCAACTCATCAAGTCAAAGATTAATGTGTTACAGATCTGAGTTCTATTTAAAAGCCTGCTATTGACTAATGAGTTGCTGCATATAAAAGATGGAATTCGAACTCTCGACACTTAGTTAAGCAGACGAGTAACTTGACTCCTCGACGAACCAAAGTTGGTTACCAAACTTATTATTAAATTTAAGGCCTAAAATTAATTGTATGTATCAAATAAGAGATTTTTTATTGTTAGAGATATAATTATTTATGTGTATTTTTTTATCACTTTAAACTTTTTAAAATAAATAAATTTATGATATAATATCATATAATTAAAAGGTCTAAAATTAAAATATTATTGACTTCTAAAATTTATATAAACTCAAAAAAAAAAAAAAAACTGCTGTTAGAGATATAACATTATCTAAAATGAGATTTTTTAATTAATTTTGGTTGGTCGAATAATTAGTTCACTCTTTCATTTAAACAATTGTGAATTCGATTTTAATAAATTTTTAAATAATAATTTATTAACTAATAATAAATTTTTAAATAAAATTTTGATTTATAATAAATTAGTTCTTGATCTATTAAATTAATAAATATTGTAAGGAAAATTCTCCTAAATTCGGTTATATCTTGAAAATAGATATTTTCGAAACCCAACAAATTCAAAACAAAAATATTTTTATAACATTTTGATAGTTCAATGCTTCAATGAAATTCAAGTGAGTATTATATGTTGAAATATAATTATAATAGGCACGTGAGTCAAAGAAACAAAGGAAACGTGGGCAACTGCCATATTGTAAAGAAACTAGAAGTCTAGAACGAACTTGGACCAATAACAGGGTGGCGACTACCCCAAAAGGGGACGAAATTAAAATAATGCTATGAAATAAAAAACTTCATTCATCCATTATTCATTATTTATATCAATTTCACTATTCATATCCAAAACGAAACCTCACATATAAGCCAAGTGCATTGTGTGATGAGTAGGTGTCATGAGTGTCACTCTCAATCAATTTTCCATATATATATATATATTGATGCCTTTGTCATATATATACACTACATTCCAATTTCACTGGCTACTGATGAGTGTGAGCGTTATCCACTACTACATTTAATTTAAGCATTGCGTCTCATCAAGAAGAATCCTTAATGCACCTTATATTAAATTATAATTAAAATAAAAATAAAATTATAAAAATGGATAAAAATCTATATTTTTAGAATTTTTAAGTGAGAACTTTTTCTTAAATAAAATTAGTAAAATATTCATATATATTACTAGAAAGGACGAATTTACTGATAGGTTTTTTAGGGTTAAGTACGATTTTAATTCCTAAATTAAAGTAGGAATTGAAAATTTTTTTTGTCCCCAATTTTTTTCTTACAAAATCGCCTCTAAAATTTAACTTAGTTTTAAAATTGTTTTTTTTACCAAATTTTTAATTTTTATTCCGAAAAATACTTCTAGCCGGGAAAGAGGGTTGGTTCAGGGAAGAAGAAGGGGAAGGAAAAGTAGGGAAGAGAAAGGGAAAGAGTCACCGCCGCTGCTTCCTCAACCGCCAACTACCACCTTCTATTCTCTCTGTTTTCTGCATCATGTCCAAAGTCCTCAATCTTCTAAAGTGCAATGTTTCCAACGCTAAACTCTGGCTTCTCCTCGGCCTTAGCCTCACCACTGCCGTCCTTCTTGTCACCGAAACTCGTTGTAGACGGCGGAGGCGGAGGATTCCCAGCTCCCCCGATAAGGAGTTGTACGGTGCCTTTATGTAGCATTTTGAGCCTTTTCCTTTCCTTGGCGCGCGCAACCAAATGCTATATGGCCTAACCTTTGCAGTGAAGGACATGTTCGTAATTGTCTTTTGTATATTCCTTGCTTTTATTCGCATTTTTCTATCTGCTTCGTTGAATTGAATGATTCTCCAAATTTCATGTGAAGGGAACGTGACGGGGTTTGGGAACCCTGATTGGAAAAAGACACACCCTCAAGCTGAGATTACCGCCCTTGTTGTCACCACTCTGCTCAGCAACAGTGCCACTTGTGTTGGCAACACTCTTATGGACGAATTCTCTTTCAGGTTTGCACTTCTCTCAATTTCTCATTCACCCTTCGAGACAACTTATTCAATTATCACTTTCTTTTGCAGGATTTCCGGTCATAACCACCATTATGGAACCCCCCATCAATCCTTGTTGTTGTTGTTGTTCTTCTGATTTTATTATTATCTATTGTTGTTGTTCTTCTTCTATTTCTAGTTGCTTTTGTTGTTGTTGTTATTCTGATTCCATTATCTATTGTTGTTGTTGTTCTTCTGCTTCTAGTTGTTGTTGTTGCATTGTTGTTGCTTCTGCTTCTGCTTTTGGTTCTGGTTCTGCTTGATTTTGGGAAAGAAAGGGGAAGAGTATTTCGTCCGAATGACGATTTTAAAATTAAGTTAAACCTTAAGGACGAATTTAAATGCAAAAAAAGGTTGAGGACGAAAAAAAATTTCAACCCCTACCTTAAAGACAAAATCGTACTTAACCCATTTTTTATTATATTTACTAGCAGACCCATCAATATTAAATTCATACGAAAATAATTTATTTTACTAATGAAACTATAAATACGGATTATTGAATCCATCAGTAAATTTTGTCAAAATTCTCTTCTTTTATTTTTGACGAAGAAACCATCCCAAATTATATTCCGTCAATAATTTTGACAAATTAATTTCGTCATAAAATTCGTCAATAATTTTCTATTTTTCTATAGTGTGAATTCATCATATGATCAATTAAATACAAATTTGTATTAATCACATAGTCGCCTAAATATAAATTTCACTCTTTTTGATTCTTGAATATGTTATAAATATAGATAATCATAATAAAATAAGAGGTTACATCCGATCCGTTTTGAAAAAGTTATGCGATTTTTTTAGTAATTTTTCTTTAGAATAAATTACCATTTGTACTCATAAATTTTGTCAACGTTGACAAAAATATCTATCAAATAAAAAAACTAACGTTATACCCATGAAAATGGGCTCCGTGTGACATGCATCACTCTTTTTCCTAAAACCACTTTCTGTTCTCTCATGCTTAACCACTCCATGTGGCCACCGTGGCTGAGCTCGCCAAGCCGCGTCCGTGCCACGCCACCACCATCTTTATCGCCGTCGCATTCTAGAACTTCTGCCACCACCTTCGATGAATGTCGCGTCGTCAAATCGATCTCCCGGAACTTTCGCATCACAATTGACAAGTGTGACGTCTCTATCGACGACAGGTTTTGTGGCAAGTTCAACTCCATCCTCGGCCGCAAGAGTGCGACGCTCCCTAAGGTTTCATATGAGGTCTGTTGAAGGGAAGAAAGAAGAATAGCATCTTCATCATCAGCGTCGGGAACGGTGGTTAACTGGTTATGGAGCCGAAAAGGATTTCGGGAACTCATTTCGTTGAAGATGTTCAAACTTATCTCACTTAATCTGGTCTTGATGTCAATTCTGTCCTCGCTTTCCTTAAAGAAAGATTAATCTCTATCTTTCATTTCTTTAGTTTCAAACTCTAATTACTCTTTTTCCTAAACTTAACTCACAGCCGATGAAACCCAATGGAGCGTCGCACTCTTGTTGTGAATGGTGAATGATGGTGAAGGAAAAAAGAAGGCGATTGGGATTTAGTGGTGGTGACGGTGAATGGTGGTAGTGGAAAGAGGGAGGCAAGACAGAGGTAATCAGGAAAGGTATTGGTGGTGATAAGGGTTGTGAAAGTTTGAAATTTGGAAAAGAAGATAAATAGTGAGAGTAACTTGAAAATTTTATTAAAAAAGCCAATAAAAAATTAGAATTTGAATACTTTTATCACACCAAATTCATCTTTTATGGGTACAATATTAGTTTTTTTGTTTGATGGGTATTTTTGTCAATGTTTATTAAATTCATAGTACAAATAATAGTTTATTCTTTTTTTATATATATATATACGAAAATTCGAATTATCTCTATAATAAATCTAAAAATACAAATGATTAATCAAAATTCATACTACAAATAATTTGAATTTTTTATTTTTGTGTAGTTGTCATGTATAATTACTCAAATTAATTATTTAAGATAACATTTTTTTTTGTTTTTATTCTATTAACAGCCATAGACATAAAATATCAAATTAATATAATTCTGTTAATATGGTGCATGTGGGTCCATGATCCATGTGAATAGTGGTGAGTGAATAAATTTATGTGTGTCCCACTCCCATGGCATTTACATTCCATGAACCTGTCTTGTCCAAATGCTTTGTGAAACACCAGCACCAGCCGCCAGCGTGCACTTTATTTGGTTTCCTAATAATTTGGATACTCAAAAATTTATTTGTCATAATTTTCTTTTTATTAATATTAAAATTTAGCTGAATTTAGTAATGATCAGTCTATATCTTTTATGATTTGTTTGGATGGAAGATGAAAAATAGAAGGAAAAAAAATAAGAAGAAAGAAAATGAAAAGAAAAAAAATAAGAAAAAAAGTTAATTTTTTTATGTTGTTTAGATGAAGAGAAAATAAGTGAAAAGAATAATAGAAGAAAAATCATAACCAAATAAAATTATATTAATACCTTTCATTTTTTTAATTTTTTTAATATTATGGATATATTAGTAATTTGACTTTTATTTTAAAATCATCGTCTATTTTCATCGCAAGTTTGAGAGAAAAACTTGGGATGGTCCCACATCAGTATTTTTCTTTTCCTTTCAATTTTCATTGTCATCCAATAAAAAAAATGAAATCAGTTTTCCTTCCTTGTATTTTTTTTTTTTTGCATTTTTCATTAATCCAAACAGTGCATTAAACTTAGGGTATGTTTTGAGACACAATAAGTCTTTAATTATGGATCGATTATTAAAAAAACTCTCCCAATAACGTTCAAATTTACATTTTTTTTTTTGTACTTTGTCAACTTTTTTTTGAAATTTTATTTATACTAGTTAGACATTTTCTTTAAAAAAAAAAAAAAGGCAGTCTGCGTATAAAAATTTAAAAAAGATCATTTAAAATCAGTTATTTGTCATAGTTCGAATCTGTCCAGATACATCAGTTATGAATCAGTTAAATCTTTTATTTTTTTATATCATATTAAATTGCACCGTTCAAGGTTAGTGAAATTTAATGTTCAAAATTCTCATAGTTATATTTTTTTTATTAGATCTAATTAATTTGGATTCGTCGAGTGATCAATTCACTTGTCTATTTAAGTAAAAGTTAAAAAATTCGAATTCTATCTTATGTAGTAGAACTCAGATTTACAATTATCAACTTAAAAAATACCGCAAAAAACCAAAAACAAAAAATTTATACTTTCCAATTCTTACCCACGCTTTTTGTCTCATCTCTGCACAATTTGATTCACATTCAACTTTCCTAAATCTCATTTCCCAAACCAGCATCAATCCTTGCTAAATTGTGTAATTTTAAACATCTATAATGATTATTTCTCTTCCTTTTATTCTATTTTTAAAAAAGAAATTTGACAACGTGAATTAAAAGAATTAGATATTAAAACAGAAGTTTAAAAATTATGGTGGATATCAAATTTAGGTGTTCAATTTAGAGTTCATGTATATAGCAATAATTTTCATGGTTATTTTCCATTAAATGGTTAAAAACTACTATCACATTTCATCATCTTCGTTAAAACATTCGGATGTGTGTTCACATAACTTCATTAATTATAAACATCAAGCAACATCATATATATTGAGGAAAATATATAATGATTTTATTATATATAGTTAAGGCTGTTAAAATGGGTTAAATTCATCGGGCCAGTCTGTTTATCTATTTAAATGAGCGGGCTTTGTCTCTAAAATTAAGCTCGTTTAAATTTCGGATTAAACGGGCTGAACTCGATTAACCTGAAAAGAATGATGGGTTAAACAGGCTAGTCTGCGAGCTAAACGGGTGGTCTGCTTATTTTTTTTTACATTTTAAAAAAAAAGTAACACTTTTAGCTAATATTTCTTTCGATCCGACCCAAAAATCCGACCTATCAACTAAAAAATATATTATTTTTTAAAAGTTTTTTACCTAAAAATGATATTTTTTGACAAAATATTTTTTAAAAAATAAAATAAAAAAATAAACGGACTGGTCCGTTTAACCTATTAGGCTGACCATAAACGGTCCGAACTAAAAAATTATAGCCCGCGAATAAAACAAACTTAAACGGACTAGTCCTTTAACCCACAAACTTAACGGGCCGAACTTAAATAGACCGAACTAACCCATTTGACAACCCTATATATAGTCCTACTAATAAGCTAAATTTTTTCCCCTACGGCCCTACGTTTTGCTAATGTAATATAATAATGAGCTAGGTATCCCTTTATTTTAAAATATTTGTATGAAAACAAAAATTAGATGTCTTAAAAATAAAATGCTTAAGGCTTTTATTTTGGTAGTCTGTTAGTTTTTAATATGAGCAATACGAATCAAATTAGATTGATCTAGTAATTAATTTATAAATTTATTTAAATAAATATTAAAAATTTAAATTTTATTTTATACATACAATAATTTATTGATTAACGATAAATTTTACAAATTAAAAATTAATCTGTCGGAATAAGACATACGGTGAAAAAAAAAAGAGCAATTAGACTATGTTACTTTTTTTTTTTCAATAAGAATATCTCTTAAATTTTATTGAATCACAAATAATTCTAGCTGCATATATATGACGTCATGTTTATTACGAAGGAAAAGAATTATTAAAACAATGAAGGCGATTGGTTTGAATTTGGTGAAGCCATTTCCTTTTAATATATGGTCCTATTCGATCAACTTGTTGTACAAATTAATACTAAATTATGTGTGCCACTTGCTTAGCTTAATTAATATAACATTAAATGTATGCAATGGATTTTCAGGTTTGGGGCCCAATGCCTTGTGCTTTCAAGTGAAAATGAAAGGGAAGAATTAAGATACATGCATCTGTATATGAATCTTTTATCTTTATTCTCTCTCTCTACAACTTGCCTCAACCACAAACATTTTTTGACAGTTTTTGTTCTTTGATAAGTGCTTCTCATCATTTATCATTATCAATTATATATTATGACTATTTATTTTTCTTTTTTTGGTAAAGGACAAGAAACTGGCTGGTCCACCATAACGTCTAGACTTGAATTTCAAAGTTCAAAGTCAAGAGGAATATCAAATAGAAGCCATTGTTGAATAATATAATCTCCAAGCATTAATTATGGCAGTTGAGGAAATTATAATAGTTAATAAAAAGTTAGAAATGAAAAAAAATTAAAACTTTTAGTTTGTTTGTTTAGTTTCATTGAAATTATTTTTTTTCTTTTTAGTTTCCTAAAAAAAACTCCTTTTTTTTTTAATTTCATCTCTATCTTATAAGGATAATATTCAGAAAATCTATTTGTATAACCATTAAAATTAATTTAAATATTAAAAAAATTTAGTTTAAAATTTATGCAAATTATTTGTAGTTTTAGTTTAAAAATTTTTAATTGATCTAAAAAATTTATAACGTCTTTAAAGAAATTATAATTTCTTTTTTTTTACAAAACAGAGTAAATCTATAATTTATAACGTCTTTAAAAAAAGTATTTTTTTTAATAGTAAGAAAAACAACTATTTTTTGACTTTGAGACTACAAAAATGAGATACAAACCAAAATTATCTATTTTTTTATTATCATGGAGCAAGTGAAAGCGAGTCTAAAAATTTAAATGTAACATTTTATTCTTTTTTATTTTTTCTGTTTATGAAAGTGAAAATGATATTTTTTTTGTTTAATTTTGCTGTATTTCAACTAAATATACAAATTAGTAAATTTTATATTTTGATTTAAATTTATAAATAATGAATTTTTATTTAAATAAAAACTTTAAAAGTTGTCGTAATAGTTAAATAGTATTAGTTGGAAAGAAAGAAGAGATGTATATACACACTGTTTAGATGTCATTATCTGTCTATGGACGTTGAATATCAATATCTCTTTTATGCACGTACAGCTTTAGAAAATTTCCCCACCACCATTCATCCAAAGCTCGAGTAAATATTCACAATGAAAAAGAAATAGAAATTAAGGTTAGAGTAGAGAGTTTACTAATAGATAGTTAATCCTAATATTTTTATGTTATCAACAATAAAGTACTGTTTATTATTTATTTTAACATTACTTTGTTCCTAACACTTTCAATTTTAACATTGAATCTACCCTTTTATTAATGCTCATCATAGTTGGTGTACTAATTCATGGCTAGTTTTGACTTTAAACGTAGTAAGTTGCTTATTTGCTTTAGTTGACTAACTAATATGATGAAAGACGTGTGTTTCTGACAAAAAAAAAAAAATGATGATATATAAGAGATATGTAGTATAAGCCTCCTTTCTTTGAAACTAAATTTTTTCCCACGAATCGGATCGGATAAAAAATAACCGAAATTTTGATTTGATCCACATTAATTTTATCGGATCAGATTCAATATCCACTCTTTTTTGTGCTCGAATTCGATTAATAAATTCGTAGATTTACAGATAGATTGGATTGGATATCGAATATATAAAAAAAAATATTTTAAAAGAATAGACAAAATAAAAAAATTTAAAACCTAAATTTTGCATCAATATTTATCCACAATAGATCAGTTACAGTTAGGGGTATGCAAAAAAACTGATTTCACTGAACTGAATTGAAACTGAATTGAAACTGTTTTAAATAAACTAGTTTTTTTAAATAAAAAACTGAACTGAAACCATAGTTTGTATGAAAAACCGGTTTATTAAAAACCAGTTTTTATGGTTCAGTTTAGTTTTAAACCAAATTAAAACTGGTTTTATTTAAACTCCAAAATTAATTTTACATACTCTTTTTTTCTCTTTCTCCCTTCACTCTCTCTCTCTCTCTCTCCTCTTTCTCCCTCTCCTCTCTCCCTTCTCTCTCTCTCTCTCTCACATTTCTCTCTCTCTCTCCATCTCCCTTCCCATCACTCTCTCTCTCCATCTCCCTTCCCATCACTCTCTCTCTCCATCTCCCTTCCCATCACTCTCTCTCTCCTTTCCCCCTCTCCCTCTCCCTTCCCCTCTCTCTTCCTCTCTCTCTCTCCTCTCCCTCCTCTCTTTCTCCCCCTCCCCTCTTTCCTCTCTCTCTCTCTCACCCCCTTCCTCTTTCTCCCTCTCCCTCCTTTTCCTCTCTCTCTCCCCTCTCCCTCTCCTTCCCCCTTCCTTCTTCTCTCTCCTCCCCTCTCTCTCTCCCCCTTTTTTTTCTCTCTCTCCTCTCCCTCCTCTCTCTCTTTCCCTCTCCTTTTTCTTCCTCTCTCTCTTTTTCTCCTCTTTCTCCCCCTCCCATCTCCCTTCTCTCTCTCTTTTCCCTTTCTTCCTTCTCTCCCTTCTCTCTCTCTCTCTTTTTCCTCTCTCTCTCTCTCTCTCTCTCTCTCTCTCCCTTCCTTCCCTCTCTCTTCCTCTCTCTCTCTCTCTCTTCCCTCCCCTCTTTCCTCTCTCTCTCTCCCCCCTCTCCCTCCATTCCCCCTCTCTCTCCCCCTCCTATCTCTTTCTCTCTCTCCCCCCTCTCCCTCTCCTTTTCCCTCTCCCTTCATTCTTCTCTCTTTTCTTCAATCTCTCTCTCTCTCTCTCTTTTTTCCTCTCTCCTCTCCCTCCTCTCTCGCTCTCCTCCTCCCCTCTTTCTTCCTCTCTCTCTCTCTCTCTTTCCCTCCCTTCCCCCTTCTCTCTCTCTCTCTCTTCCTCTTTTTCCTCTTTCCCCTGTTGTTTCTCTTCTCTCCGTCCTCTCTCCCCCTCCCCTTTCTCTTCCTCTTTCTCTCTCTCTCTCTCTCTCATTTTTTCTCTTTTTTCTTTCTCTCTCCTATTCCTCTCTCTCTCCTTCCCTTCTTTCTCTTTCCTTTTCTCTTGCTCTCCTTCCCTTCTTTCTCTCTCTTTCTTCTCCTTTCTCTCTCTCCTTTCTTTTTCTCTTTTCTCTTTCTCTCTTAGTATTTTCTCACTCTATATCCTTCTTCTCTTTCTCCCCCTCTTTTCTCCAAAATAAGAGAGAGAAAGAAAGAGAAATAGAAGAGAAAAAAAGAGAAGAGGAGGAAAGATAGGAAAAGAGGAGTGAGAGAAGGAGGAGGAGGAGAGAGAGAAAGAGAAAGAGGGAGAGAAATTGAGAGACAGAGAGGAGAGAGGGAGAAAGAGAAAAAGAGAGAAAGGGGAGAGAGAGGGAGAGAGAGAGAGGGATAGGGGAGAGAGAGAGAGAAATGAGTGAAAGGGATAGAGAGAGAAAAAAGAGAGAGAGAAAGAAAGGGGAGGGAAAGAAAGAGGGGCAGGGGAGAGAGAGAGAAAAAGGAGGGGGAGAGATGGAGATAAAGAGAGAGAGAGGGAGAGAGAGAGAGAAAAGGAAAAGGCAGAGAGAGAGAGAGGAAGACAAAGAGAGTGAGGGGGAGAAAGAAGGGGAGCGAGAGAGAAGAGGAAGAGAGAGAGAGAGAGAGAGAGAGAGAGAGAGAGAGAAAGAGAGGGAGCAAAGAAGAGAAAGAGAGGAAGAGGGGAATGAGAGAAAGGGAGAGAGAGAGAAAGAGAGAGAGAGGAGGGAGAGAGGACGGGGAGAGAGAGGGAGAGAGGACAGAGAGAAAGGAGAGAGAGAAGGGGGAGAGGAAAGGAGAGAGAGAGGAAGAGGGATAGGGGAGAGAGAGAGAATGAGAGAAAGGGATAGAGAGGGAAAAAAGGGAGGTAAAAAGAGAGAGGGAGAGAGAAGAGGGAGAGAGGGAGAGAGGGAGAGAGAGAGGAAGACAAAGAGAGGAGAGGGGAGAAAGAGGGAAAAGGAAAATAGAGAGGAGGGAGAGAGATAAAGGAGGGGAGAGAGGGAGAGAAGAAGATAGAGAGAGGAAGAGAAGGAGAGAGAGAGAGAGAGAGAGAGAGAGAGAGAGAGAGAGAGAGAAAGGAGGGGGAGAGAGGGAGGGAAGAAGAGAGAGAGAGCGGAAGAGGGAAAAGAGAGAGAGAGAGAGAGAGAGAGAGAGAGAGAGAGAGAGAGTGGGGAGAGAGAGAGTGGGGAGAGAGAGGGGAGTGTGAAAACTAGTTTTAGCCTATAAACCAGTTTAAACTGGTTTTTTTAATTAAAACCAGTTTTATTTTTATGAACTAGTTTAAACTGGTGCACTGTATTATAAACTGGTTTAGAACCAGTTTCATATGTGACAAAGCAGTTTGGTTCAGTTTCTAAACCATTTAAAATGGTTTAGTGCAATTTCAGTTTAGTTCATAGAAAAACTGAACCATGCACACCCCTAGTTACAGTCACTACAACAACAATAAAGATATACATTCTAAAAATAAAAAACAAAATTTTTTTAATAATAAAAATAGAAATAATGATACAAAATTACCAGAAACAAATCTGCATTTCAAAAATCAAAGAATCAATAAAATTAAAAAATAAATTTAATAGTAAAAACAGAGACAATAAAATAGAAGTGAAATGAGCTGAAGCAGATCTGCACTACAGAAGTACAAGTAAAAGGAAGAAACTGAAAAATGACGAGGAGCGGAGCGGCTAGCGCGCGAGGAGCAGAGCCGCTAGTGCACGAGGAGCAGCGGCCAGCCGAGTGGCGAGCAAGGAGCAACGACGAGCACCACGAATGGTGATGGTGCGGTGAGGAAGAGCCGAGGAGTGAAGTGAGGTTAGATGAGCCGCTGTCTGGAGCAAGGGATGAAGTGAATAAAGTGAGTTGAGTAAGGACAGAAACATAAGGGGAGGAGAAAGGGGAGGGTGAGTGAGAGTCAGAGAGGTGTGATGGTAGCATAAGGGGATTAGGATTTTGAATGTTAAAATAAGTATATATATTTTATTTATTTATAATTTATTTACTTATTTTGCATATCTATAGATTGGATCTGCAGATATTGGTGGAATATCTGCATTCCGATCCTATTAGAATGTTGATCGAATGCGGATAAATACCACGATACCGCGATATATAGCAGAAAGTAATATATATAAAACATCACACTATAATATACATCATGATACAAGAGTAGCTCAGTTAAACAAGTACAGAACTATGATACAACATCCCTAAGTTAGTGACTCATACAATATATACATATATGTACATAAGACGTCCCGGGGCCTGGCCTGCCCAAAAAGCCCCTAAGATGGGTCCTCATGAACATACGGATAATCAATCTCGTAGAATAGGACTCTCGTGTCTATCTGAAGAGGTGTAAGGGGTAAGAATTGGGGATTTCTTAGTAAGGTCGGGGTTTAGAGTTAAGTTCATTTATAACGTCCGTGACCACATAACGATAAATTAAGTTCAGAAAAATATATATACATAACAACAGTGTAAGCCAAAACACAAATAGCAGAAGAAACAAGAGACATATGCACAATCACACTCAATATGCAGTCACACAGCTATGCACAAACTAGCATGATGCATGTCTGGTCCTACTGCAGGTAATAAGCTCATTTGTCGGTTTCGAACTGCACCCGACGCAATCCGACTCTCTAAGTTAGATAAGGCCTTCCCAAAACTTAATCCTAGATTAAGTACTGCATACCCTCTACCAAGTACTCTTGACTTGCAGGGCTGGTATTTGCTCAAATCTCAATATACCGTAGGTATGCGAGTCAAGCCTCTACTAAGCATTCAGCTTGCAGGGCTGGTACCTCTCTACCGCAGCCTGTCTGGGAAGCAACAACACAATACGGGTGTCCCCGCACAATATTCTCAAACATTTCCCGAAGGCTCATAAGTCACATATAACCATACTTTTCATCACTTAGCAATCATCTTTATCATCTTTTCACCATCATAAATCAAGCATCACAATATCACAGTGAGCTCATTTCACAATTCTCTGTATACATCACAACAGTACGCTGCTATATAGCTTTTAACTCCTTTTCTTTCTAACATGATTACAAGTTATAAATCTTGTTTCATTACATTACATACTTCTATACCTTTTCTTATACCTTTCCTTAGGTATTTAGTAAAGAGAATTAGGGAATTCTAGACTCAAAACTGTCTTCTTGAGGCTTTTAGGAAAAACTGCATTTTAATAAAACAATATATTAATATTTTAATAATAAAATAATAATATTTTATTCAACTTTCAAAAATTACATTTTGATCCCCGAACATTTTAGAAATTGTATTTTGACCCCTTAACTTTTAATATTTGCACTTTGGTCCCTCAATTTTTTATTAATTAATTTTCAGCCCCAAACTTTTTAATAATTATATTTTGACCCAAAAATATTAAAACCAAATGTTCTTCTTGTCTTTCAACAACCAAAATCATTTTTTTCAAAAGTTCATCAGATTTCTACTTGATTTTTAGCTAGTTTTTCAATCTTTTTGGAAACCAATTTTTACCCGATTTTCACCAAAATAAAGAATAATGTTTCAGCCATCAAATACACATCAAACACACATCAAATCTCTTGAAAATCATGGCTGGAAGGCCACGTTTTTCAGCAGCAACAACAACAACTTCACATCCTTCAATAACTTGATTTTCAAGCGTTAAAACAACAAGATCTCATTATCAAATCATCACATAAACACTCAAATCAAGCCTCCTCAAGCAACAAGATCTAATTTCACACTTCAAGAACACAACCAAGCATTGGTTAATTTACCAAACCTTACCTCCTTTGCAGATGCCAAAAGTTGAACCAACAACAAGCTTCAAAAAGCACTTTTATGCCTGATTTAACATCAAAAACAACTTTAGAACCATATGAACCATGAAGGCTGAATCTTCATGATGATGAAAAGAAGGTTTTTCTCACCTCAAGGCAGTAAGAAATTACGTTTTCTTAGAGTCTATGGTGATTGAACAAGAGATCCTAAGAGAAAAGATGAAGAAAACATGATTAGCTTGATTTTCCATCATGGCCGAAACTTTAAAGAGGAGGAGCAGCTATCATACCTTGATTTACTCTATGAAAATTGACATAGAAATGAAGAGGAGGAAGAGGTGAACACTTTTGGTCGGATTAGATTTTTGACAGGGTTTTAGTTTGAGAAAGAATGGAGGTTAAAGCTTGGAGTTTTCATAGAAGTTCTTCCATTTTCTCTCATGGAGTTTGGCTTGTTTTAGAAGCTATAATGAGAGTAATGATGATGCATGGGAGGCCGTGAGATTAAGATAGAGATTATCCTAGATTTTTGTGTAAAAATATCTCAAGAAAGAATAATGACTAAAGCTAGATGTATTAGAACACAAGTATTTCTTACTTTTTTCTTAAGAAATCTTTTCTTGGAGAGCAAGAAAGGAAACATGTGGTGGCTGGTAGCAGTCTGATAGCTTCCATTCTAGCCACTGGAGCAAATGATTCATCAAAATCGACTCCTTCTTCTTGGTCAAATTCCTGAGCTACAAGCAGAGCTTTGTTTCTAGCTATTGTTCCATTTTTTCCCAACTTGTTTCTGAAAAGCCATCTAGTTCCAGTCACTTTTTTTTTTTCAATTAGTCTAGGCACCAGCATCTATACTTGATTTATCTCAAATTGTTGGATCTCTTCTTTCATTGCTTTCACCCAAAATAGATCATCAAGAGCCTCTTTGATATTGTTAGGTTCAACAGTTGAGATAAAGGACAAATTGCTTGAATTTTGATTTTTTAATATTGATCTTGTAATTCTTCCCATTGATAGATCTCTAATAATAAATCATGAGGATAGTTTAGATGAGATCTCCATTCTTTGAATTTAATTTGAGTGCTGGTTGTTTTAGAATCAATGGCTTCAGTATTGCTTTCTGTTATAGGGGTTCCAGCAAGCGCCATAGGAGATAAAATGGAATTGTCTCCCGTAGAATGCTCCTAAGCAGGTTTTGAAACAAAGATGTGTTCTGGACTAGTAGTGAGTTGTATATCTTCAATACTTGGAATATCTTCACAATCATCTTTAGAAACAGTAGAAGAAACATTAGTATCAGAAAAGGTAACGTGCATAACTCCTCAACAGTTTTAGTGGTTTTGATATAAATCCTATAAGCTTTGTTAGAAGTGAAGTAACCGACAAAGAATCCTTTATATGATTTTGAATCAAATTTGTTCAGATTTTTTTAATGTTTAAAACAAAAAATTTTGTTCCAAAAATATGAAAATAGTGCAAAGTAGGAGGAGTTCCTTTCCATAACCCATAAGGTATCTTTTTCAAAAATTTTCTAATGATGGTTCAACTCAAAATGTAGCAAGTTGTGTTAACAGCTTCAGCCCATAAAAACTTGGAAATTTTATTCTCACATAACATGGCTCTAGCTATTTCTTAGAGACTCCTATTTCTCCTTTCCACAACTCCATTTTATTGAGAAGTTATTGGATAAGAGAAATTGTGTAAAATTCTATTTTGATCACAAAAGTTTTCAAACAAATAGTTTTTAAATTCTTTTTCATAGTCACTTCTAATAGAAATGACTTTACAATCTTTTTCATTTTGAACTCTTTTGCTAAATTTTTCAAAAATGAGAAAAGCATCATTCTTACAAAGTTCTGAAAACTGGACCGGTTATCAAATCGCTCTAACTACTGGTTCGTTAGTTTACTGGTTTAACTGATTTAAGTGGGATCCAACCGAAATAATTGTTTTATAATAAAATAATAAATAAATAACTAATTAATAAATAAGTTCATAACAAGTGCCAATGATTATACATAGATACATACATTCAAATATTTGGAAATACAACAGATTACAAATGACCATTTAATTGAGTGATACATAATAGAGTTTGAGCAGTGACAAACAAAGTCATTATCAAGCAGTGACAGAGCAAAGCTAATCAACCAAGAATGAATTTGAGCACTGAGCAGAGCAACCATTACCTTCACTAAGTGAGGGCATTGAGCAGAGTTTAAGGAAGAGCAGTTGAATGCAACGGACGACGGCGACCTAGCGATGACCACAACAATGACGACTTGGCGATGACCACGACGACGGACCACGGGGGAAGAGTGGAAGAACAAGGACTATGGACATTGGCGATTGGTAAATCTGGGAAGGGTTTGGAGGCTTCGAGAACAATGAGACGAATAGTGAGGGGTTTGAGGCTTCGAGGGACAAGCACGATGAACGACTCGACAAATGACGACAAGGGACGACGGACAAAGTGTAATACCCTATAAATTAATAAATAATTAACTAATAAATTAATTATGAGCCCAAAAAATAGAAAATTAAATTTTATAATTTGAAGAAGTAAAAATATTTAAAATACAAATTAAAACACTAATTTTAGAGTTTTTGGCCCAAAATTGAGCTAACGGACCGAACCGATTGAACCGGATCCATATTGGGCCGAAGGCCCACCATATAAAACCCAAGGCTTAGCCACACCTCCCCTTCATTTTACATTTCACGCTGAAAAGGGGAAGAGGAACAAAACCTAGCTTCCACTTTCCAATTCAATCTTCAAGTACTCATATCTCTCAATCCGTAGCTCCGATCACCGCATCGTTTGCAATCACACGACCGCCTTGCCAAGCTCTTCAAATGAATATGAACAAAGTGAAAAAAGATTTGAATTTCTCATCCAGTTCTTCACTCCCTTCATTTTGGTGAATTTGGTTCATGGATATTGTTAATTTTATGCTTTTGATGGTTTATGGTTACTCTAGTGTAAGGTATAGCTGGGTTTCATCCAATTGCTCAGTGGATAAAAGTGAGGAACTCTTATCTCCTTTGAATTCTTTAATTTTATTAAGCTTAGGCATTAAAATTTGAGGTTGTTTTTGAAAATGTATGGAATTAGATTGAATTCATGTGAACTAAAGTCAAATTGGTGAAGTAGTGTGCTTGGAATTAAACTCCGGTGGCTGAAAACTGATGGAGTTGGCTTGGAAGCTTGTGAAGAGAAGGTTTTAAGGTGTTTTGGGGCTTGTGGAGAAATTGGCTAAGGTATGGTTTTAGTTTCTTGTAGTTAATATATAATGTTGTGTGAACCTTAGGCTAGTTGCCTTAGAATAGGTTTGAATGATGTGAATTGGTGGATTGATGTAGTTAGTGAGTATATGCATATGAATGTATGATTTAAGTGGTGATAGAATTGTAAAATTGAGTTGATGATATATATTAGATATTGAATATTGATAATGAATGTGATGAATGAATTGAAATTGGTTTGGTTAGACCTGTAATGGTTAGGAGTTGATAATTGAATGGTTGGAAGGTATAAAAAAAATGGTAATAGAAGTGTTTTGGATTGAAATGAATTGGAGAATTGGTCAAATAAAGTGTTGAGGCAAATTGGATAAAAACTAAAATTTTAACCAACTTCATTATGTTGTAACTTGGCTCTTGGACCCTCGAATTTTGTGAAAATTATCTTAAATAAAAATTGGGTCCGAGTAGTTTATGACGTTGGAAGAACAGACAAAAAATGATTTTTAACAAAAAAATTATGTGCGTTTGAAGTTTTGATCAAAAACTAAGATTCTGCAACATATCAACTTTTTGGCAAATTTTACATGCATGCATACGCGGGAAGGTCGTGTGTACGTGAGAATATGGCACTGTCCAGTACCTTCGCATACGCGACAATGTTTTGCGTACATGACTTTGCCGTGTCAACATCATGCGTATGCGGCAATTAGCTATCATGCGCACGCGAGAACCCTTTTCTGTCTAGCACATTCACGTATGGATGGGTGATTCGCGTACGCGACTTTGAAAAATTTTAAACCATGCGTACGTGAGGGATGTCAAGCATACACATGACCGCCTTGTTTGGCTGCAACATGGATATTTTTTGAATTTTTGATCATTTTGTTAGCATTTTTTGCCTTCTGTAAACTCTGTTACGACTCTAGAGCCAGTGAAATAGAGGGTAGAAGGGTTAGGGAGGAGATTTGAGGGGTTGAGATAGTAAATTGAAGAAGACGATTATGAAGCATGATATTGAAAAATGATGACGAGGAAGAAAGAGTATGGAAATATATCTATGAATGCTGAGGATTGGTTTTAATTACGATGTTTGAATAAATTGAAATGATACGAAAAAACATGGAATTGAAAATTAAAATTGACTCTGATTGAGATATACCACCGAATAAGATGCAGTGACATGCATGGTCCACTTGCTCTGGGTAAAGGTTCGAAACACTGGGTCAGACACATGGGTTGAGTTTTGTCGCACTTGCTCCGGGTTGAGAATTGTAACACCGTCTGGGTATGAGGCAAGGGTTGATGTTGTCCCCCTTGCTCTGGGTTACGTGGGTAAGATGCAAGGGTTGTGGTTTGGTCCCACTTGCTCAATGTTATGGTGTTCTTGTCCAGGGTTCGCTACCGGACATGTCGGGTTTGACTGTATAACCAACAAATGAGCTCATCAGCCATAGGGAAGACATGCATCATATGCACTTGTATGTTTTCTTTGAGTATGCATTTGTTTTGGCTTGCCTATTTACTTAACGGTAATTAACTACTACCTGATATATTTGATGTATCTGCTGTCCATATTTGTATTTTCCTTGTCTATCTTGCTTGTGTTTTGTTTCTGAGAGATCCCTCAGGCAGGTAGAGGAGACGCTGAGGGTTGTTCCACTTGGTGATTTGGAGGATTGTTGAAAATGGACAACGAAGAGTTAGATTGGAACCCTTAGATATAGTCACCATATTTTTGGTTTAGTGAGAACTCTAGAATTGGATATAGGTTGTTGGAGTTTTGGAATGCCTCTGGAGATTCTACTGAAGCAAATATCTACCTTTGGGGATATTATGTTTTGTATATATATATATGTTGTACTCTCCACCTTTATATAGAACTTATATTTTGTCCCTCCTAGAGGTTGACTTGGAGAATCAGGATTTATATTTTGTTTTTTAGTAAATTTTTGGGTTGTATATTTTGTATATATATATATACCTTGCTGGTCTTTGCTTCCCAGGTCGAGTATGGAGCTTGTTAATAT
Organism: Arachis ipaensis; assembly: GCF_059453495.1. NCBI lineage: Eukaryota > Viridiplantae > Streptophyta > Magnoliopsida > Fabales > Fabaceae > Arachis > Arachis ipaensis. The sequence continues at coordinate 18,360,179 of NC_142437.1, read as the reverse complement.
GTATTATCTATGCCTTTCATTCTCAACTGTTCGAGTGTGATACTACTTTCGAGTTCTGTTTTGCTAAACTTTTTCTTCAAGACTCCTAGTTAAACTATTCTTCATGTATGTATGTATGTATGTATGTATGTATGTATGTATGTATTTGAGTTCTGTTTTGCTCAACTTTTTCTTCAAGACTCCTAGTTAAACTATTCTTTATATGTATGTATATATGTATACGTGTTTTGTCTTTTAGAGGTTGTAATACCTCACTATCTCTGATTTACAAACTTAAGCGTAAAACTCTGCGTGGTAGGGTGTTACATAAAGCACGACTGAGCTAAATGAGGGGTTGGAGCACGACGACTTAAGGAAGACGACGAAGAAGTTGGTGACTGGCAAATGAGGAGAGGTATTGGAGCACGACGAACAGACGAATATCTTAAGCGCGACGGGTGGATTCAGTGAGAAGAATGATAGTGGCAATGGCGGTAGCGGTAGAGGAGGCTAGGGTTTGCTTTGAGGGAGATATTCTTCAGTTTTGAGAAACTGAGAATGATAAGGGAGAAGAGTTCGATGAAACCTGTGTTTGAATTTTTTTTAAATAACTAAACGATGTCGTTTTTTGAAAACTGACCGGGTACTAGTTCGGTTCAACTGGTCGATTCTTGGTCGGTTCAACGGTTTTCAAGCAATTTTTTATTTAACAGTTTTGTTTACTAAATCGAACCATAATTACCTTCGGTTCTCACCTGAACTGATTCGACCGACCAGTCCGATTTTTAGAACCATGCATTCTTATGAGCATGAAAGAAAACACAGCCATACCTTGTGTAGTCATTTGCAATAACTAAGCCATAGGATTTTTCACTAAACTTTGAGTTCTAGTAGGACCGAAAAGATCAATATACAAAAGTTCTAAAACTCTTTTAGTTGAGACATCTTCCTTAGCTTTAAAAGATAACGTTGTTTGTTTACCCATGTAACAAGTATCACAAATAATGTCTTTGTCAAACTTTATATTAGAAAAACCTCTAACTAAATTTCTTTTGATTAATTTTGAAATTTGAAACATGATAGCATGTTCCAATCGTTGATGCCAAATCCATTTTTCAGAATCAAAAGAAGAGAAATATTTTATATTTTAATTTTTTAAATCATCTAGGGTGATACCATACACATGATCATACCTTTTGGCTATAAATAAGATAGATTCATTTTTTTCATTGACAACTTTGCATTCAAAGTGGTTGAAAGAAACTAAGTAGCCAATATTACATAATTGACTAATGCTAATTAGATTATGTTTCAAACCAACAACTGAAAGAATATTGTCTATAAAAGTAGAGAAATTTTTATCGACTTTTCTGATGGCATGCAATTATCTTACCCTTGCCATTATCACCAAAAGTGACGAAACCACCATTATAGTCATTAAGCTTGATGAAAAATGTAATGTTTCTTGTCATGTGCTATGAGTATCCACTGTTCATGAACTACATATCTTTCTTTCTTTTGGATGCTAGACAAATCTATATAAGTATTAAGAAGTCTTAGGTATCCAAATTAATTTGGATCCTTTAATGTAAATTTTTTTTTGCTGCCCAAAGTCATTATAATCTAGCACAATAGTGTAAACTTTGTCTCCATACTTCTTTAAAGAGATGAAGCATTGCTTATGAGTATGTCCATGTCTATTGCATCTATAACAAATATTTTTCTTTGCTGAATTTGTAAAATTGCATGAAAAGTTTCTATTTTGATCATATGAAGTAAAAGCTTCATGGGAATGATTTTTGAAAATAGTGGTACTTCCTTCTTCATATCCCAAACCAGTTTTTTGTGAAATGGGTCTTTGAACGTCTAAGATTTTATCCAAGTTATTACATTCTTGAACAAATTTTGATAAATCATAATTCAAAGATTTTATAGTTTCATACAGTTTTTTATTTTCAACATTAGCTTTAGTAAAGATTAGATGCAGATGTTTTTTGTAAACTCTGAATTTCAGTTTTCAAATCATTAATTTCTCCTTTCAAAACATCATTTTCATTTTTTAAATTCAAAATAGATGTGTTATCATAAGCATTTAATTTTACTTCCAAAGAAGACATCTGATATCTCAAAGTTTCGGTTTCTTTCTTATACTTAGAGTATTTGGACAAAAGTTTACTAAAGTTATGAGCTAAATCATCATCTGATGTATCATTTTTCAAATCTTCCTAAGTAGCCATAAAAACTTTCTTCTTTTCTTTCTTGCTTTCTTCTTTTCGATTTAGAATGGGATATTCAGATTTAAAGTGTCCTGGTTCTTCGCAGTAGTGACAGTTTCCTTTGTTTTTTTTCTTGTCCTTCTTAGATGAAGAATCTATTTTTCTGTCTTTATATCTCATCGTTTTTCTCAGCATTCTTGCAAAGAAAACTATTTCAACGTCGCTGAAAAATTCCTCATTTGATTCAATTTCTACCTTTGATTTCATAGAAAACTTTTCTTTTTGTTTTCTATCTTCAAAGGAGTGATTTCATATACTAGAAGCTTTCCTCTTAACTCATCATAAGTGATTTGGTTAAGATTATTTTTTTCTTGTACTGCAGTAGCTTTTGTCTCCTATTTCTTTATGAGACTTCTTAAGATATTTCTAAACAGCTCGTTTTCAGTAAATTATTTTTCTAGTGCATCGAACCCATTGATTATGATTGAAAATATTTGGAACATGTCATCTATAGACTCTTCTTTCATAAAAAACAGCTCATAATCTTTCGTTAGCATATTGGTTCTGGTTTCTCTCATTTGATTTGTTCCTTCATGAGTGACTTGAAGTTTCTGCCATATTTTCTTAGCAAATTTGCATCTAGAGACTTTTCTATACTCTTTAAAGCTTATGGCACAATGCATCATATTCACTGCTTTTGCATTTGACTCCACTTTTTTCTTTTCTTCTTCTGTCCATTCTTCATCTTCCTTTGGAACGACTTGTTCTTCAGGTGTTAGCTTAGTTGAAATCTTAGGTCTATTCATGGTGATCTTCCACATATTGTAATATGTGGCATGAATAAAAATTCTCATTCTCTCATTCTAGTTGGAATAGTTAGTTCCATTTAAATAAGGAGGGCGATGGTAGAATTGACCTTTGGTTAGGTTGAAAGGAACTTGATTGGCCGCCATGGATCTTTTCTTTAAACTGTTAAGCTTGACTCCTAGAGCTTAAGCTCTGATACCAATTAAAGTTTTCACATGCCTTGAGAAATGAGAATTTGAATCAAGGCACTCTTTTAAATTTAGAAACGTGAAATAGAGCAGGCAAGATATTTTTCGATTTTAGTCTCCTACAATTGCAGAAGATAAATAGAGAGAAGAGAGAATATATAACACCAGCAAGTATCCTGGTTCAACTTTGAGGTGCAATGAGGTCTACATCCAGTAAATATGGTGAAAATTCACTATATCAATCTCAAGATTACGATCACCAATTTCAAGACAAAAACAAAAACGATCAAACTAAACCAACTACTTGCTAAGACAAACAAAGTACTCCATTGTGTTTCATAAACTAATTCCTAAACAAAACAAACTCTCCAAAATAGAACGAACCAAGACTGGAACATATTGAAACTATGTAGTGCATGTTTTTTTTCTAATTTAAAACTTGTCACTCATAAACTTTTTCTAAATATTTTCTCACAATATCATATGCCTTTTCTTAGTACTAGGAAGACTCAAAATTTAATATCAAATTCAAACCGAGATAAAAAAGAAAGACGCTCAATTGTGCAAAGTTTTCTTTTTTAATTATTTTCGTTCAATATTCTCAAATCTAGTTCTTCTTTTTATGTCCAAAAACCAAACTAATGCTAGCCGTTGCAGCAGATAAATTTGCATTGAAGATAAGATGCTTTCCTTTCTTTATGCAGCTGTAAATATTTTCTTAAAGGATAATAGTATCCTTTCGTTTAGCAACAGCACACCTCTTTCATAATCACTTCAAATCTTATTTTTAATAGATGATTCTTTTTAAATCAAATCAGTATTAATGTCATTTCCAAATATAAACTTTATAGCACAATCAATCAAATCATAATTATTTAATTATTTAATTTAAACTAACGTTTGTCGTTACAGTAAATTATAAAATTTTTTTCGGACTCAACAATATTTGTTATCTTTTTTATTTTGTATGAGTAAAACAACATAGAGAAATAACTGTGTAAAATCAAAACCAAAGTGATGTTAATGAATTTAGGAAAAGATGATGGAGAACGGGTACATATATTTTACTTTGAGGGGAAATCATGGGATTAGGTTATGTTGCAAAAAATATTGGCAACGCGTGATGAGAGCTGAAACTCTGTCGTTTGGATTTTGTTAGAACTATAACCGTTTATGTTATTGAGGTTGTATTTAATTTGACATGAAGAAATGAATTCTTGGAGTTCTGAGAACAGAATCTTGACAGAAAAGAATTAACAAGAGAGAAGAGAATTAGTGAATAATCGTCGATAGCTTTAAAACTGAACTTACTCTATACACCATTGGAAGATATATAGGCACTGGCTGTAATAGATAGATTATGGTATGTTTGAAAACTTTAAAAGTTATTTTTTTTTAATTTTTGATTTATGAAAAATAGTAATATTAATATCTCGTATAATTTTTAAGATAAAATTTTAGCTTACTAACAAGCTATTTAAGTGTTTATAAAAAAAATTAAAAAAATAATTTTTTTATAATAAAAAACTTTTTATCACATTTCTTTAAAAAAAAAATACTTTTAAAACTAAAAAATCAAATACAAAATAACTTATTTACAAACTATTTTTAATATAAATATTTATTATTTAAACTATTTTAAAAAAAAAACTTAATTAAATTATTTATCCAATCCGAACCTATATATACCTAGTTCAATACAAAAAGTTGCTTCACTGTTACCAGAATTATATACAAAGCTAACAACACTTACCACCTATAGTCTTAACACATGTGCCTCCTCCTAATTATTAACTTAATTAAGCTTTGAAAAAAGTAATTTTATAATATAATATTTTTATTATTCTTCAAAAAATTTAGTGTTCAATCATTGTTATCTTTAAAAAAAATAATTTAAGATAAATAAAAAAATTTAAAAAATATACAAATAAAAAAAATTATTATATAAAAGAACATGTTAAAAATATAATTATTTATATATTTTTTTATTAGTTTAAATTTTTCAAAAAAATTATTTCATAACAATTTCATGAAACATTTTGTTGTGTTGTTTAAAGTTTAAACATTGAAAGGGGGGAACGTCGCCGCTTAATGAAGCTACCAACAACTACCACAACAAAGTAAAAATAACATCCCAAATGGTTGAAGGCAAGATCCCCGAGACTAGGAGACAACGAAGCTCGTCAAAATGGAAGAAGAAATTAGAACCCTAACAAGTCTTGGGAGAGTTAGCGAGCTAAACTATCCTTGATGATTAAGAAATCAAAATTCAAAAATATTATATATACACAAAAATTTAATTATTAGGTATTTATATAAATTTAATTTATATATTATTTAATTTATTTTTAATATATATTTATATTTTAATATATATTTTATACTAATCACTAATTTTTTGGAGATATGTAATATAGTTGATGTAAGTTAGATAAAAAAAAGAAAAAAAAAAAAAGAAAAGCATATATAATATGGCGTAAGTGAGTCATCATCGTTAGCTTCATACTTCAAGACTGCGAACAGGAAATAGAATGGTCTAATCTTACGGACGCATTTGTTTAATAAAAATGGTATATTAGTGTTGTATATATATTAAGCCAAGTAGGTAAAGCCGAATGCATGCTGTGACGTGTATGTGTATGTAAGGTCCACAATATTTTGCATTGCTGCTGATGTGTGTAACGCTAACAATGACGAACGTATATATATATATTAAGAAGAATAAAGGATATATATGTTAAAGTATTTGGTTTAAATTTCTACAGTTATTATTCTTTTTGTTAAAAGTTTAAGTTTACTATATATCAATGGGTCCAAGTTTTGGGCATGTCCTGAGGTTCAATAAGTAGTATTAATAGTCATTATTACATTTTAAACTTTTAGTAACATTTGTGTCTTAACATTTGTTAAAATGTTAACATTGTAGATAAAATTATATTTAAGATAACATTTATAATAAAATGTTAGTAAATATAGTTAATTTTTTTAAAAATTTTAAAAAAATGTTACCTATTCTTATTCCTAAACACAAAGGGGTTCATAGTCTCTCAAAAACCCTCTCACGAACCATTGCATGTTTTCAGTTTTCTCGTTCGGTGCTTTCAATTGGTGCTCATAATCATTGTTACTTTTGAAATCAAGAATAAATAAATCATTCTCTAAAATAATTTTTTTCTCTTTCTCTTTTTCTCTGAACCTTAATTTTTTTTTCTTGGAACCTTTCTCAATTTCAATCTAATTCTAGGGTTTGATTATTCTCAATTCTGATTATTTCATTTTCGTTTCTTGCTTGTTCCGATTTTTTTTTAATTTTATTCCAAAAAATTACGTGCAGAAGAAGAGTTGCATTATTCTAATCTGATCGTAGTGTGCGTGAGTGATTGAATCGGAATTGCGATGAGAAGGGGAAAATTCAAGAGCAAGCCCACCGGTCGCCACCAGTTCTCCACGCTGAAAGATCTTCGTAAGCATTGCATGTTCTCACTCTCACTTTTACTCTTAGTGCTCTGAATCTCTCAATCTTGCTCGGTCTCAATCTCAATCTCTGAGCACTTTGAATCTTTGGATCTCATTCTGCCTCTTCAGTTGCTTTCTACTTGTAAGTTAAATTTTCATTGTCTTCTTTCTTGTTATCTTCAATAATTTGGGAGTTTAGGTCCTTTAGATAATGTTTTTTTAATTAATGCTGATTTTATATTAAATCCTTCAAGTATTGTAAACCATGCATGCTTGAGATTAATGATTATGAATGTTAGGTCTTCTCTCCTAAGATTGAGCTATTTTAGTCAATAAAATAATCAGAGGTGGTTGCTCTTCCACACCTTGAGGATGAGGTTGAAGAATCTACCGTCAAGATTTCCAATCATTTTATCCTCTCTCAGGTAATTCCATTATTTCTTTCTCTCTCTCATTTTTCTTTTTCAATTATTTTAAATTAATTCAATTTCTGTGTGATTTGTTTTAATGAATATGCAACTTGGAATTGCTTCTCTTTGTGTGACTTGAATCTATCACGCTAAAGGTTATTATTATTATTATTATTATTATTATTATTATTATTATTATTATTATTATTATTATTATTGAGGCTGATGAATTTGTTTTTTTTTTGTTCCTGCTTGCTGATTAATACCAAAGGCACGTGCCGGTATATAAGAAGTGCATTTTCTTCCTTTCAATCCAACTGATAAGAGGACTGCATTGGCCTATATTGATCAAGATGGTAAAATGCATAGAGTAAGCAAAGGTACACTCGAACAGGTAATTTACCATCATTTATATACTTTTATGGTTAACTGTTGATATTTTGTCTTTTTTATTCTCATTGAGTTGTAACATGATGGCTAGATCCTACACCTTGCCCACAACAAATCAGACATCGAACGCAGAATTCATGCAGTGATTGATAAGTTCGCAGAGCGCGATTTGCGATCTCTTGCTGTAGCATACCAGGTAATTGATGAATACGTCACATTGTCATTTGCCATATTTGCTTGCTTATAGTTCCCGATGGAAGGAAAGAAAATGCTAGAGGCCCATGGCATTTTATTAGCCTTATGCCCCTCTTTGACCCACCTAGGCATGATAGTGCCGAAACAATATGGAGGGCACTATATCTCGGAGTAAATGTCAAAATGATTACAGGTCCATAGTCAATACCTTTGACTTGGTTGTGTTATTGTACAGAATCACTGTAATTAGATTTGCAAAAATTGGGAATTGGCCGTTGTATTGATTATCATGACATAGTTAAGAATTTAGGCAACACAAAGTATCCTTTAGAAATGAATATACTCATTTACATATCTTCCCTTTTTTTGTTATCAGGTGATCAACTAGCTATAGGAAAGAAAACAGGACGACGCTTGGGAATGGGTACCAATATGTACCCTTCATCTGCTTTACTTGAACAGGACAAGGATGAATCTATTGCTGCCTTGCCTATTGATGAACTAATCGAAAAAGCAGATGAATTTGCTGATGTATTTCCTGATATGTCTCGATACTATCCCGGGGACTTCATGTGTACTCGAATAAGTATTAATATGATTGTTGTTTTATATTTTTTGTCAGAACACAAGTATGAGCTTGTGAAGCATTTGCAAGTGAGGAAACATATCTGTGGAATGACTGGTGATGGAGTGAATGATGCACCTACTCTAAAGAAGGCAGACATTGGTATAGCTGTCGCCGATGCCACAGATGCTGCTCGTAGTGCATCTGATATTGTTTTAGTAATAGGATGAACTAATTAGATGTTAAAAAATATATGAGAGTATTTTAGTAAAAAATCTTTATAAATAAACCTTGATTTTGAGTTTCTTTACTTTTTGCATATGTCTTAAAAGTGAGAAATCAAATAAAATGGAGATGGTACAAGTACAGGAAATAATATAATACCACCCTCGTTGTTCTTATGCTAAATCTGAGGTTAGGTTAAGTGATAAATCCATATTTTATGATGTATTTTGTGCTCAAATTGAGTATTTCTATCAATTCTTTACTCACTTATTCATGTAAATTGCATGGTTTTACTTTCCCTTCCTTACTTTATGATATATGTGAAAAACATGTTTCCTATGCCTTAAAAATATTTATTTTAATTATCCTTTATTACCATTCGATGCCGTGATTTGTGTGTTAAGTATTTTTAGATCTCATAGGGCATGAATGGCCCAAAGGACAAAAGGAAACATACAAAAAATGGAAGAAAAACACAAAAATGGAGTTTTGAAGAAAAGGGCAGCGACGCGAACGCATGGACGACGCGAACGCATGCCTGGCACGAAATGGCATTGACGCGTACGCGTGGATGACGCGGACGTGCGTCTTGAGCAGAATGCAAATGACGCATACGCGTGATCGACGCGTACGCGTGACAAGGAAAACTCCCAGATGACGCGAACACGTGACCCACGCGAACGCGTGACAGACGCCACGTACAAGAATCTGCAGAAAACGCCCCCAGCGATTTCTGGACCCTTTTTCGGCCCAAATCCAAACCAGAAACACAGAATATAAGCCAGAGAATGGAGGAATTAAAATATACACAATACAACATTCATAATACACAATTATTAGGATTTAGATGTAGTTTTAGAGAGAGAGAGGCTCTCTCCTCTCTCTTAGGATTTAGGATTTAGGATTTAGATTTTAGAATTAGGATTACTTTCAATTTATGGTTATTTCTTCAATCATAGGTTCAATATTCCTTTAATTTATCCTCTAGTTTTATTTACTTCATTACTTTAATTGGTATTTATCTTTCCGATTTGGCTTATGGACCATTCATATTATGATTTTCTTAATTAATATATTTTGAGGTATTTCAGATTTGATTTTGCTTTAATTTATTTATGAATGATTTCAATTAAATTTAGATTTATTTTCTCCTTTTGACCTTGGTTAAGTAATTGATAACAGTTGAGTTATCAAACTCAGCTATTGATTGAAATTGGAATTTTTTGCTGGTTAATTTGTACTCCAATAACTCTAGTCCTTCCATAGGAATTGACTAGGACCTGAGGATCAAATTAATTTGTCCACTTAACTTTCCTTTGTTTTAGCAAGGGTTAATTAAAAGTGGGAGCTGAATCCAATTCTTTTCACACCTGATAAGGATAATTAGGATAGGACTTCAATTTCTTATACCTTGCCAAGAGTTTTATTATTTATTTAAATTAATTCCTTACAATTTACTTTATTACCATTTACTATTCTTGCTTTTTATCTTATACATAAGAACCCAAAATATACTTTTTTCCATAACCAACAATAAATCATACTGCCCTGCAACTCCTTGAGAGACGACCCGAGGTTTAAATACTTTGGTTATAAAATTTATTGGGTTTGCTTAAGTGACAAACACATTTTTGTATGAAAGGATTATTGCTTGGTTTAGAAACTATACTTGCAATGAGAATTTATTGTGAATTCTAAACCATCAATCTTCAGTTCATCAAAATGGCGCCGTTGCCGGGGAGTTGCAACTGTGTGCCTTATTATTGGTTATTATAAATATTTTCTTTTGCTTGTTTATTTATTTTTATTTTCGCTTTTGATTTTTATTATTTACTATGAATTCTCACCCCTATCGCTTTGAGTTTGGTTCTAATAATGTTGAAAGGAATGGAAGCTATAACAGGAACATGCATCAAGGTTAAAACAATCAGAGATGGACGGAGCCAGAGGATCTAATCAACCCTTTAGGCAACAATACCTTCCAAACTATCATGGATAACGACCATTCAACAATGCATGTCAGAATAATAGTTATGGTGGACCCCCTTGTAATTACTGACAAGCACCATCATACGCTTATGAACTACCTCCTCAACACAGCTTTGAACCACCACACTCACAAGCCAACTACCACCATTCACCTCCATATGACCCTAACCCGTATCCACCCCAATTCCAATCCAATTACTCCCAAGAACCACCACTTCCCTATGCACCACGTCCATATCCATCTCTCCAAGAATCAAGGGAGCAACTCAAGGAAACATTTGAAAAATTTCATGCCACACTTCACCAATTGAATCAAGCGATAAATAGACTATCCCCCCAACGTTTGGACACTCAAGAAACCCCATGGCTTCATGTGGATAAACTAATAAAGAACGCAGCATGAAGGAGATACTAGAAACCCCACTGGACAGTACGGAACATGACTTTGTACTGGAACAAGTGGAGGAAGCTGAAATTATAGAAGAAGAAGACTTGGTTGAAGACTTAGGAGACACTGAACCTCCATGGGAATCCAGAATTGTGGAGAATTCCGTCAAGAGAAGTGCAGTTGATGCTAAGGAGGATAGTGCACAACCCCCGAAACATGAATCCTATGAAGACCTGAACGGAATAATTCAACAAGCAAGTTTCCTTGATAATGAATATCACGAGTCAAGCTCTCCTAGTAATGAACTTGCATCCGCAAGTGAATTATTTGAGATGGAAGAATCTTCCCCAAGTGAATACGAAGATGATGCGGAGGTAGATTTTTCACAACCTCCAACTTATGACCTAAGTGATGAGGAAGATATCGAAGACTTGGATCAAGATATGGTTGAAATTGAAGAAAATTGCAAAGAAGTGGAAGAATTCACAGAAGAACACAAGGGAGATGAGCTTGCAAAACCACTGGAAACACCTATCCCAAGGCCATTACCACCCAATACTAAATTTAAGTAGGTAAAATCCTTAGCTTTTATTTTTACTTTTCCACTTGAATATGGTTTACTTGAAATAGATTGTCAGCTTAGAGCTCTTTGCGGCTTTAAGAGTAAAAAGAAAATGGTTCGTGCTCAAGGCTGGTATGCAAGATTCAATAAGGTTCCACGCTTCAATCTGAAGTATAAGGATTGGTTTTGAGTTAAACTGAATGGGTCTCGGAGAATGTTTGGCCATCTTGGTGAGAATGCAACTTCCAAACTGCCTGGCTGGAAAAATATATATCAAGACAAAGGCGGATATAGAAGCAAGGTTTGGGACCTTGGAATCTATTCTGACATTCAACACCCCGGAAATCTGAGAACCTATTTGAAATTACTCAAGGGCTTTACATGCCTAGTTTGGGACCCTGGAGGCTGTTGGCATTCCAAACAGTGGTGGAAATTTTTGGATGAATTCAAGCACAAGCCACCATAGCAGGAAGCTCATCAAATGTCTAACTTATGGACTTTAACTAAAAGTGCTAGGTGGGAGACAACCCACCATGGTATGATCGTTCCTTTTTCAGTTTCAATTTTATTTCGTTTTGTTTGTTTTTAAATTTTATTTTATTCTATTTTCATTGAACCTGGAATTATTCATATCACCCATATTAGCACTGCATATTGCATACTGCATAATTGCATAAAAAAAACACCCCACGCGAGCGCGCAGGCCACGCGTGGGCGTCGAATGGAAATCGGTGTAAGGATCCAACGCCCAGAAAGTTGGGCTGGAATCGTGCGGCTGGTGTGCGTTTAGCACAAATCGGCCCACGCGTTTGCGTCCCTGACGCGAATGCGTCACTCACACTACACACATCCCACGCGAAAGCGTGAGCGACGCGTACGCGTCGCGTGGATTTTATGGACCCTTTTTGGAAACAGAGAGTTGCGCCAAAACAACGCTGGAATCGTGCATTTCGCACAATTCTGAGCGACACGTTCGCGTTCCCCACGCGTACGCGTCACTTTCATTATCCCACAATCACGCGATCGCATCAATGACGCGTTCACGTGGATTCAAAAACACTAACCCCATTCACGCGAAACCCTACCCATTCACGCGAAACCCCCCCACCCCCCTCTGCAACTTCTCTTCTCCCACCCCCCAACCACCACCTCTCCCAGCCGCTCAGACCCGCCGCCGTGCCGCCTTCCCAGCCGCGAGGACCGCCACCGACGCCACCCCGCTTTTTTCTTTTCCCCCTCCCCTTCTTCCCCTCCGCTTCTTCCCTTTCCTTCTCCCTCCACAACCACACACCCCCACTGCCATCGCCTCCATCACCGCGCCCCACCACCGCGCCACCACTAGCCACCACAACCCAACCCTCACCACCTTCTCTCTTTCCCCCCTCAACCTTAACCACCCATACACCACCAAACCATCCCTGCCTCCACCTCAAACCGCCGCCGCGCCGCCACCACCACCGCTGCGTCACCACCGTACCGCCACCATTTCTCTAAGCCTACTTTCTGTTTCTACATACCAGGTTCCACCGTACACCGAATTCGTTTCCCAATTAGTCAATTAGTTGCATATTTTACAGCTTTTGTTCAAAATAGGATAGTTAGAGATGCATGATTATAGTGAATTTTAGGTGGTTAGGTAGGTAGGATGTGGTTAGTGGATTTAGGCCTGACAACTGCACTGTTCTTGCTAACTGTTTTTATCTGATTCGCAATTCTGAACTTGATATGATGATGCACTGTTCATATGTTATTTGATGTTGCTGTAGAACTGTTCCTTAATATTCTTGCTATTTGTTCCTTAATATTCTTGCTATTTGTTCATCTTCTTCTGTAACTATGGAGAGGAAGTGATGAGCGGATAATTTATACGCTTTTTGGCATTATTTTTAGTATGTTTTTAGTAGGATCTAGTTACTTTTAGGGATTTTTTTATTAGTTTTTATGTTAAATTCACATTTCTGGACTTTACTATGAGTTTGTGTGTTTTTCTATGATTTCAGGTATTTTCTGGCTGAAATTGAGAGACCTGAGCAAAAATCAGATTCAGAGGTTGAAGAAGGACTGCTGATGCTGTTGGATTCTGACCTCCCTGCACTCAAAATAAATTTTATGGAGCTACAGAACTCAAAATGGCGCGCTTCTAATTGCGTTGGAAAGTAGATATTCAGGGCTTTCCAGCAATATATAATAGTCCATACTTTGGCCGAGTTTGGATAACGCAAAAGGGCATTGAACGCCAGTTCTACGCTGTAGTCTGGAGTTAAACGCCAGAAACACGTTACAAGCCAGAGTTGAACGCCAGAAATACGTTACAAACTGGCGTTCAACTCCATGAATGACCTCTCCACATGGAAACTTCAAGCTCAGCCCAAGCACACACCAAGTGGGCCCCGGAAGTGGATTTATGCATCAATTACTTACTTCTGTAAACCCTAGTAACTAGTTTAGTATAAATAGGACTTTTTACTATTGTATTAGACATATTATGATCTTTGGAATCATCTTTTGATTATCTTTTGATCTATTGATCACGTTTAGGGGCTGGCCATTCGGCCATGCCTGAACCTTCACCACTTATGTATTTTCAACGGTAGAGTTTCTACACTCCATAGATTAAGGTGTGGAGCTCTGCTGTTCCTCATGAATTAATGCAAAGTACTACTGTTTCTCTATTCAATTCAACTTATTCCGCTTCTAAGATATTCATTCGCACTTCAACCTGAATGTGATGAACGTGACAATCATCATCATTCCCCTACGAACGCGTTCCTGACAACCACTTCCGTTCTACCTTAGATTGAATGAGTATTTCTTGGATCTCTTAATCAGAATCTTCGTGGTATAAGCTAGATTGATGGCGGCATTCATGAGAGTCCGAAAAGTCTAAACCTTGTCTGTGGTATTCCAAGTAGGACTCTGGGATTGAATGACTGTGACGAGCTTCAAACTCGCGAGTGCTGGACGTAGTGACAGACACAAAAGGAGGGTGAATCCTATTCCAGTATGATCGAGAACCTCAGATGATTAGCCGTGCTGTGACAGAGCATTTGGACCATTTTCACAAAAGGATAGGATGCAGCCATTGACCACGGTGATGCCTCCAGATTATTAGCCATGCAGTGACAGCGCATCGGACCATTTTCACAGAGAGGATGAAAAGTAGCCATTGACAAGGGTGATGTCCTTACATAAAGCAAGCCATGGAAAGGAGTAGGACTGATTGGATGAAGACAACAGGAAAGCAGAAGTTCAGAGGGACGAAAGCATCTCTATACGTTTATCTGAAATTCTCACCAATGATATACATAAGTATTTCTATCTTTATTTTCTGTTTATTTATTATTATTATTCGAAAACTCCATAACCATTTAATATCCGCCTGATTGAGATCTACAAGATGACCATAGCTTGCTTCATACCAACAATCTCCGTGGGATCGACCCTTACTCACGTAAGGTTTATTACTTGGACGACCCAGTGCACTTGCTGGTTAGTTGTATTGAAGTTGTGAATGAAAAACGATTTATTAAGACGTGCGTACAGAATTTTTGGCGCCATTGCCTGAGATCACAATTTCGTGCACCAAGTTTTTGGCGCCGTTGCCGGGGATTGTTTGAGTTTGGACAACTGACGGTTCATCGTGTTGCTCAGATTGGGTAATTTTCTTCTTATTCTATTTTCAAAAACTTTTTCAAAAATTTTTCTTTGTTTTCGTTTTTCTTCAAATAAATTTTTGAAAAAAAAAATTTTCAAAAAAAAAAGTTTTCAAAAACATATTTTTCTTCAGAATTTTTAAGAATGAATTCTAGTGTTTCATGAAGCATGTTGAAGCCTGGCTGGCTGTAAAGCCATGTCTAAATTCATTTGGACTGGGGCTTCCAACCCAACATTATCAAGAGCAAGCTAGTTGTTGCTAATCCACCTGCTGCTGTTCCTGATCCACCTGATTTACATGCTAAAGCTTGACTGGCTATTAAGCCATGTCTAACCCTCAGATTGGAGCTTTAGACTAAGAGTGCAAGATTCCTGGAATTCATATTAAAAATTTTGGAATCCTTATTTTTATTTTTTCAAATACTTTTCAAAAAATACCAAAAAAAAAATTAGAAAATCATAAAAATAAAAAATATTTCATGTTTCTTGTTTGAGTCTTGAGTCAGATTTTAAGTTTGGTGTCAATTGCATACTCATCTTACATTTTTCGAAAATTCATGCATTCATAGTGTTCTTCATGATCTTCAAGTTGTTCTTGGTAAGTCTTCTTGTTTGATCTTCATATTTTCTTGTTTTGTGTCTTTTCTTGTTTTTCATATGCATTCTTGCATTCATAGTGTCCATACATGAAAAATTTCTAAGTTTGGTGTCATGCATGTTTTCTTTGCATCAAAAATTTTTCAAAAATATGTTCTTGATGTTCATCTTGACATTCAAAGTGTTCTTGGTGTTCATCTTGACATTCATAGCATTCTTGCATGCATTCATTGTTTTGATCTAAAAATTTTCATGCATTGCATCATTTTCATGTTTTTCTCTCTCATCATAAAAATTCAAAAAATAAAAAAATATCTTTCCCTTTTTCCTCTCATAAAATTCGAAAATTTGAGTTGACTTTTTTCAAAAATTTTTAAAATCTAGTTGTTTTCTATGAGTCAAATCAAATTTTCAAATTTTATCTTTTTCAAAATCTTTTTCAAAAATCATATCTTTTTCACTTTTCTTATTTATTTTCGAAAATTTTTAAAATATTTTTCAAAAATCTTTTTCTTATCTTTATCTCCTAATTTTCGAAAATAACATCATCAATTAATGTTTTGATTCAAAAATTTCAAGTTTGTTACTTGCTTGCTAAGAAAGATTCAAACTTTAAGTTCTAGAATCATATCTTGTGATTTCTTGTGAATCAAGTCATTAATTGTGATTCTAAAAATCAAATCTTTTTCAAAAACTAATTTCAATCATATCTTTTCAAAAATATCTTCTTATCTTATCTTTTTCAAAAAAAAAATTTTTTGATTTTAAAATATCTTTTCTAACTTCTTATCTTCTTATCTTTTCAAAAATTGATTTTTAAAATTTGTTTTAACTAACTAACTAACTTTTTGTTTGTTTCTCCCTCTTTTTCAAAAATTCTTTTTAATTAACCAATTGTTTCAAAATTCAATTTTAATTAATTTTTTCTTTTAATTTTCGAAAATCACTAACCATTTTTCAAAAATATTTTTCGAAAATCCTTCTCTCTCATCTCCTTCTGTTTATTTATTCATCTACTAACATCTCTCCCTCACTCACCAAAAAAATCCGAACCCTCTCTCTCTCTAAGTTCAGATTTTCTCTTCTTCTTTTCTTCTACTCACATAAGGGAACCTCTATACCTAGGCAAAAAGGATCCCTATTATTATTATTATTATTATTATTATTTTGTTCCTTCTTTTTCATATGAGCAGGAGCAAGGACAATAATATTCTTGTTGAAGCAGATCCAGAACCTGAAAGGACTCTGAAGAGAAAACTAAGAGAAGCTAAATTACAACAATTCAGCAAGCACCTTTTAGAAATTTTCAAACAAGAAGAGGAGATGGCAGCCGAAAATAATAATAATACAAGGAGAATGCTTGGTGACTTTACTGTACCTAATTCCAACTTACATGGAAGAAGCATCTCAATTCCTGCCATTGGAGTAAACAATTTTGAGCTGAAACCTCAATTAGTTTCTCTGATGCAGCAAAACTGCAAGTTTCATGGACTTCCATCTGAAGATCCTTTTTAGTTCTTAACTGAATTCTTGTAGATCTGTGATACTGTTAAGACTAATGGAGTAGATCCTGAAGTCTACAGGCTCATGCTTTTCCCTTTTTCTGTAAGAGACAGAGCTAGAATATGGTTGGACTCTCAACCTAAGGATAGCCTGAACTCTTGGGATAAGCTGGTCACGACTTTCTTAGCCAAGTTCTTTCCTCCTCAAAAGCTGAGCAAGCTTAGAGTGGATGTTCAAACCTTCAGACAGAAAGAAGGTGAATCCCTCTATGAAGCTTGGGAGAGATACAAGGAACTGACCAAAAAGTGTCCTTCTGACATGCTTTCAGAATGGACCATCCTGGATATATTCTATGATGGTTTGTCTGAATTAGCTAAGATGTCATTGGATACTTCTGTAGGTGGATCCATTCACCTGAAAAAAATGCCTGCAGAAGCTCAAGAACTCATTGACATGGTTGCTAATAACCAGTTCATGTACAATTCTGAGAGGAATCCTGTAAGTAATGGGACGCCTCAGAAGAAGGGAGTTCTTGAAATTGATATTCTGAATGCCATATTGGCCTAGAATAAAATATTGACTCAGCAAGTCAATATAATTTCTCAGAGTCTGAATGGAATGCAAGCTGCATCCAACAGTACTCAAGAGGCATCTTCTGAAGAAGAAGCTTATGATCCTGAGAACCCTGCAATAGCAGAGGTGAATTACATGGGTGAACCATATGGAAACACTTATAATCCCTCATGGAGAAATCACCCAAATCTCTCATGGAAGGATCAACAAAAGCCTCAACAAGGCTTTAATAATGGTGGAAGAAATAGGTTTAACAATAGTAAACCTTTTCCATCATCCACTCAGCAACAGACAGAGAACTCTGAACAAAATACCTCTAATTTAGCAAACTTAGTCTCTGATCTATCTAAGGCCACTGTAAGTTTCATAAATGAAACAAGGTCCTCAATTAGAAATTTAGAGGCACAAGTGGGCCAGCTGAGTAAAAGGATCACTGAAATCCCTCCTAGTACTCTCCCAAGCAATACAGAAGAAAATCCAAAAGGAGAGTGCAAGGCCATTGACATAACCATCATGGCCGAATCCAAGGAGGAAGGAGAGGACGTGAATCCCAAGGAGGAAGACCTCCTGGGACGTCCAGTGATCAATAAGGAGTTTCCCTCTGAGGAACCAAAGGAATCTGAGGCTCATCTAGAGACCATAGAGATTCCATTAAACCTCCTTACGCCCTTCATGAGCTCTGATGAGTATTCCTCTTCAGAAGAGCATGAGGATGTTACTGAAGAGCAAGTTGCCAAGTTCCTTAGTACAATCATGAAGCTGAATGCCAATTTATTTGGTAATGAGACTTGGGGAGATGAACCTCCCCTGTTCACCAATGAACTAAATGCATTGGATCAACTGAGATTGCCTCAGAAGAAACAGGATCCTGGAAAGTTCCTAATACATTGTACCATAAGCACCACGAGCTTTGAGAAGGCTCTATGTGACATGGGGTCAGGAATAAACCTCATGCCACTCTCTGTAATAGAGAAATTGGGAATCTTTGAGGTACAAGCTGCCAAAATCTCATTAGAGATGGCAAACAATTCCAGAAAACAGGCTTATGGACAAGTAGAGGACATGTTAGTAAAGGTTGAAGGCCTTTACATCCCTGCTGATTTCATAATCCTAGATACTAGGAAGGATGAGGATGAATCCATCATCCTTGGAAGACCCTTCCTAGCCACAGCAAGAGCTGTGATTGATATTGACAGAGGTGACTTAGTCCTTCAATTGAATGAGGACTCCCTTGTGTTTAAAACTCAAATTCATCCTTCTGTAAACATGGAAAAGAGGCACAGTAAGCTTCTCTCACTGCAGAGTCAACCAGAGCCCCCACAGTCAAACTCTAAGTTTGGTGTTGGGAGGCCACAACCAAACTCTAAGTTTGGTGTTGAACTCCCATATCCAAACTCTAAGTTTGGTGTTGGGGAGTCTCAACAATGCTCTGAACATCTGTGAGGCTCCATGAGAGCCCACTGTCAAGCTATTGACATTAAAGAAGCGCTTGTTGGGAGGCAACTCAATTTTCATTTAATTATATTTTTATTAGTTATATGTCTTTATAGGTTCATGATCATGTGGAGTCACAAAATAAATAAAAAAAAGATTAAAAACAGAATCAATAACAGCAGAAGAAAAATCACACCCTGGAGGAGGATCTTACTAGCGTTTAAACGCCAGTAAGGAGCATCTGGCGTTTAACGCCAGAAACAAGCAGCATCCTGGCGTTCAGACGCCAGAAATGCACAGTGAAGAAGAGCTGGCGCTGAACGCCAGAAACAAGCAACTGGCTGGCGTTCAACGCCAGAAATATGTTGCATCTAGGCGCTGAACACCCAGAACAAGCATCAATTCGGCGTTTAAACGCCAAAATTGCATGCAAAGGCATTTTACATGCCTAATTGGTGCAGGGATGCAATTCCTTGACACCTCAGGATCTGTGGACCCCACAGGATCTCCACCTACCACCACTCGCTCTCTTCCCTCTTCTCAATGTTCATCCTCTCTTCCCAATAAACACTCTTCCCTAAAACTCTTCACGAATCACCTCAATCTCTCTTCCCTAACACCACTTCACCACTCACATCCATCCACTCTTCCCCATAAACCTACCTCATAAACTCCACCTACCTTCAAAATTCAAAATCAATTTCCCACCCAAAACCCACCCTTATGGCCGAACCTTACCCCCTTCCCTTCCCTTTATATAGCCCTCCATTCTTCCTCATTTTCACACAACATAACCCTCTCTTCCCCTTCTTGGCCGAATACACCTCTCCCTCATCTCCTCCATATTTTATTCTTCTTCTTCATCTATTCTTTCTTCTCTTGCTCGAGGGCAAGCAATATTCTAAGTTTGGTGTGATAAAAGCATAAGCTTTTTGTTTTTCCATTACCATTGATGGCACCCAAGACCGGAGAATCCTCTAGAAAAGGGAAAGGAAAGACAAAATCTTCCACCTCCGAGTCATGGGAGATGGAAAGATTCATCTCCAAAGCTCATCAAGACCACTTCTATGATATTGTGGCCAAGAAGAAGGTGATCCCCGAGGTCCTTTTCAAGCTCAAGAGAAAATGAGTATCCGGAGATCCGACATGAAATCCAAAGAAGAGGTTGGGAAGTTCTAACAAAACCCATCCAACAAGTCGGCATCCTAATGGTTCAAGAGTTCTATGCCAATGCATGGATCACTAGGAACCATGATCAAAGTAAGAACCCAAACCCAAATAATTATATCACCATGGTTCGGGGAAAATACTTAGATTTTAGTCCGGAAAATGTGAGGTTGGCGTTTAACTTGCCTATGATGCAAGGAGATGCACGCCCCTACACTAGAAGAGTCAACTTTAATCAAAGGTTGGACCAAGCCCTCATGGACATATGTGTGGAAGGAGCTCAATGGAAGATTGACTCCAAAGGCAAGCCGGTTCAACTAAGAAGACTGGACCTCAAGCCTGTAGCTAGAGGATGGTTAGAGTTCATCCAACGCTCCATCATCCCCACTAGCAACCGATCTGAAGTTACTGTGGATCGGGCCATCATGATTCATAGCATCATGATTGGAGAGGTTCATGAAGTTATCTCCCTTGAACTCTACAAAATAGCCGAAAAGTCCTCCCCCATGGCAAGGCTAGCTTTTCCTCATCTTATTTGCCATCTATGTTACTCAGTTGAAGCTTTCATAGAAGGAGACATTCCCATTGAGGAAGAAAAGCCCATCACTAAGAAAAGGATGGAGCAAGCAAGAGAGCCCATTCATGGATCTCAAGAGACGCATGAAGCTCATCACCATGAAATCCCGGAGATGCCTCAAATGCATCTTCCTCCACAAAACTATTGGGAGCAAATCAACACCTCCCTAGGAGAATTAAGTTCCAACATGGGACAACTAAGGGTGGAACATCAAGAGCACTCCATCATCCTTCATGAAATTAGAGAAGATCAAAAAGCAATGAGGGAGGAGCAACAAAGACAAGGAAGAGACATACAAGAGCTCAAGGACATCATTGGTTCCTCAAGAAGGAAACGCCACCATCACTAAGGTGGACTCATTCCTTGTTCTTAAATTCTCTGTTTTTCGTTTTCTTTATGTTAAGTGCTTATCTAAGTTTGTGTCTTATTACATGATCATTAGTAGTTAGTAACTATGTCTTAAAGTTATGAATGTCCTATGAATCCGTCACCTCTCTTAAATAAAAAAATGTTTTAATTCAAAAGAACAAGAAGTACATGAGTTTCGAATTTATCCTTGAACTTAGTATAATTATATTGATGTGGTGACAATGCTTCTTGTTTTCTGAATGAATGCTTGAACAGTGCATATGTATTTTGAAGTTGTTGTTTAAGAATGTTAAATATGTTAGCTCTTGAAAGAATGATGACAAGGAGACATATTATTTGATAATCTGAAAAATCATAAAAATGATTCTTGAAGCAAGAAAAAGCAGCAAAGAACAAAGCTTGCAGAAAAAAAAAGGCGAAAAAAAAAAGAGAAAAAGCAAGCAGAAAAAGCCAAAAGCTCTTAAAACCAAGAGGCAAGAGCAAAAAGCCAGTAACCCTTAAAACCAAAAGGCAAGGGTAATAAAAAGGATCCCAAGGCTTTGAGCATCAGTGGATAGGAGGGCCTAAAGGAATAAAATCCTGGCCTAAGCAGCTAAACCAAGCTGTCCCTAACCATGTGCTTGTGGCGTGGAGGTGTCAAGTGAAAACTTGAGACTGAGTGGTTAAAGTCAAGGTCCAAAGCAAAAACAGAGTGTGCTTAAGAACCCTGGACACCTCTATTTGGGGACTTTAGCAAAGCTGAGTCACAATCTGAAAAGGTTCACCCAATTATGTGTCTGTGGCATTTATGTATCCGGTGGTAATACTGGAAAACAAAGTGCTTAGGGCCACGGCCAAGACTCATAAAGTAGCTGTGTTCAAGAATCAACATACTGAACTAGAAGAATCAATAACACTATCTGAACTCTGAGTTCCTATAGATTCCAATCATTCTGAACTTCAATGGATAAAGTGAGATGCCAAAACTATTCAAGAGGTAAAAAGCTACAAGTCCCGCTCATTTGATTGGAGCTATGTTTCATTGATAGTTTGGAATTTATAGTATATTCTCTTCTTTTTATCCTATTTGATTTTCAGTTGCTTGGGGACAAGCAACAATTTAAGTTTGGTGTTGTGATGAGCGGATAATTTATACGCTTTTTGGCATTGTTTTTAGTATGTTTTTAGTAGGATCTAGTTACTTTTAGGGATGTTTTTATTAGTTTTTATGTTAAATTCACATTTCTGGACTTTACTATGAGTTTGTGTGTTTTTCTGTGATTTCAGGTATTTTCTGGCTGAAATTGAGGGACCTGAGCAAAAATCAGATTCAGAGGTTGAAGAAGGACTGCTGATGCTGTTGGATTCTGACCTCCCTGCACTCAAAATGGATTTTCTGGAGCTACAGAACTCAAAATGGCGCGCTTCCAATTGCGTTGGAAAGTAGACATCCAGGGCTTTCTAGAAATATATAATAGTTCCTACTTTGGCCGAGTTTAGATGACGCAAAATGGCGTTGAGCACCAGTTCTACGCTACAGTCTGGAGTTAAACGCCAGAAACACGTTACAAGCCAGAGTTGAACGCCAGAAATACGTTACAAACTGGCGTTCAACTCCAAGAATGACCTCTCCACGTGAAAACTTCAAGCTCAGCCCAAGCACACACCAAGTGGGCCCCGGAAGTGGATTTATGCATCAATTACTTACTTTTGTAAACCCTAGTAACTAGTTTAGTATAAATATGAATTTTTACTATTGTATTAGACATCTTATGATATTTGGAATCATCTTTTGATTATCTTTTGATCTATTGATCACGTTTGGGGGCTGGCCATTCGGCCATGCCTGAACCTTCATCACTTATGTATTTTCAACGGTAGAGTTTCTACACTCCATAGATTAAGGTGTGGAGCTCTGCTGTTCCTCATGAATTAATGCAAAGTACTACTATTTTTCTATTCAATTCAAGTTATTCCGCTTCTAAGATATTCATTTGCACTTCAACCTGAATGTGATGAACGTGACAATCATCATCATTCCCCTACGAACGCGTGCTTGACAACCACTTCCGTTCTACCTTAGATTGAATGAGTATCTCTTGGATCTCTTAATCAGAATCTTCGTGGTATAAGCTAGATTGATGGCGGCATTCATGAGAGTCCGGAAAGTCTAAACCTTGTCTGTGGTATTCCGAGTAGGACTCTGGGATTGAATGACTGTGACGAGCTTCAAACTCGCGAGTGCTGGGCGTAGTGACAGACGCAAAAAGGAGGGTGAATCCTACTCCAGTATGATCGAGAACCTCAGATGATTAGCCGTGCTGTGACAGAGTATTTGGACCATTTTCACAAGAGGATAGGATGCAGCCATTGACCACGGTAATGCCTCCAGATGATTAGTCATGCAGTGACAGCGCATCGGACCATTTTCACAGAGAGGATGAAAAGTAGCCATTGACAAGGGTGATGTCCTTACATAAAGCCAGCCATGGAAAGGAGTAGGACTGATTGGATGAAGACAGCAGGAAAGCAGAAGTTCAGAGGGACGAAAGCATATCTATACGTTTATCTGAAATTCTCACCAATGATATACATAAGTATTTCTATCTTTATTTTCTGTTTATTTATTATTATTATTCGAAAACTCCATAACCATTTAATATCCACCTGACTGAGATCTACAAGATGACCATAGCTTGCTTCATACCAACAAACTCCGTGGGATCGACCCTTACTCGCGTAAGGTTTATTACTTGGACGACCCAGTGCACTTGCTGGTTAGTTGTATCGAAGTTGTGAATGAAAAACGATTTATTAAGACGTGCGTACAGAGTTTTTGGCGCCATTGCCTGAGATCACAATTTCGTGCACCAGGAAGCATGAAAAGCTTCTCTCAATACAGAGTCAAACAGAGCCCCCACACTCAACTTCTAAGTTTGGTGTTGGGAGGCCATCATCAAGCTCTGAATCTCTATGAGGCTCTCTAAGAGCTCACTGTCAAGCTATTGACATTAAAGAAGCGCTTATTGGGAGGCAACCCAATGTTATTTAATTATATTTATTTATTTTTCATTGCTATTTTATGTTTTCTCTTTAGGTTGATGATCATGTGAAGTCACAAAAACAACTATAGAATTAGAGCAAAATGGAAAACAGCATCAAAAATAGCACACCCTGGAGGACAGGCTTACTGGCGTTTAAACGCCAGTAAGGATAGCAGAATGGCCGTTTAACGCCCAGCCTAGCAGCATTCTGGGCGTTAAACGCTAGAATGGGCAACATTCTGGGCATTTAACGCCAGAAAAAAGTGTCTGGCGTCTGGCTGGCGTTAAGCGCCAGAATTGGCAGACAGACTGGCATTTAATGCCAGAAAAGGGTGTCTGGCTGGCGTTAAACGCCAAAAAAGGGAAGCAGTCTGGCGTTTAACGCCAGGAAAGGTAGCAGAGCTGGCGTTAAACGCTAGATTTGGCACACAATGCGCGTTCAAATGCCAGAATGGTGTAGGGAGCAAAATTTCTTGACACCTCAGGATCTGTGGATCCCATAGGATCCCCACCTACCCCACCTCTCTTTTTTCCCTCTTCACACCTTTCCATATCACTCTTCCCCAAACACCATTCATCTATCAAATCCTACCCTCTTCTCCATACTCTCTTCACCACTCACATCCATCCATCATTAAACCCCACCTACCTCACCATTCAAATTCAAATGAATTCCCTCCCAAACCCACCCATTCATAACCGAATTTCCTCTCTCTCTTACCCTATAAATACCCCTCCTTACCACCTTCAATTCCACACATCATACACACTTCTCCCTCCCTTGGCCGAACCCACCACATATCTCCATCTCCTCCATTTCTTTTTCTCCCCCTCCTTTCTTTCTTCTTTTTCTCGAGTACGAGCAAACATTTTAAGTTTGGTGTGGAAAAAGCTCTGGTTTTTGTTTTTCCATAACCATTAATGGCACCTAAGGCCGGAGAAACCTCTAGAAAGAGGAAAGGGAAGGTAATTGCTTCCACCTCCGAGTCATGAGAGATGGAGAGATTCATCTCAAAGGTCCATCAAGACCACTTCTATGAAGTTGTGGCCAAGAAAAAGGTGATCTCCGAGTTTCCCTTCATGCTCAAAAAGAGTGAATATTCGGAGATCCGACGTGGGATTTGAAGAAGAGGTTGGGAAACTCTCACCAACCCAATCCAACAAATTGGGATCTTAATGGTTCAAGAGTTCTATGCCATGGATCACTAAGAACCATGATCAAAGTGTGAACCCGAACCCAAAGAATTGACTCACAATAGTTCGGGGAAAATACTTGGATTTCAGTCCCGAAAATGTGAGGTTGGCATTTAACTTGCCAATGATGCAAGGAGATCCTCACCCTTTCACTAGAAGAGTCAACTTTGATCAAAGGATGGACCAA